>NW_012151396.1:3487282-3490329 GCF_000956105.1 Propithecus coquereli | reverse complement strand
AGACCCACAGTGATCATTGTACTCAATGGTGAAAGATGGAAAGCTTTGTCTCTAAGATCAGAAACAAAGCAAGGATATTCACTTTCAATGCTTCTATTCAGCATAATACTGCAAGTCCTAGACAGAGCAATTAGGCAAGAAAGAGAAATACAATACATTCAAATTGGAAAGGAGGAAATAAAATTATCTCTATTCACAGAGATTTCACACAACACACACAATAACTGTTAGAACTAATAAATGAATTTAACAAAGTAGCAGAGTACAAAGCCAGCTTTCAAAAATTGGTTGTTTTCCATATATTAACAATCTGAAAAGAAGATTCTAAAAGCAATTCTATCTATAATAGCATCAAAAAGAATAAAATACTTAGATATTATCTTAGCCAAGAAGGTGAAAGACTTGTACCAAGAAAACTAAAAAGCTCTGCTGAAAGAAATGAAAGAAGGTATAAACAAATGGAAATACATTCCATGTTTATTGATGGTAAGACTTAATATTGTTAATATGTCAATACTACCTAAAGAGATCTACAGAGTCAATGTAATCCTGATCAAAATCACAATGATTTTTCTTGCAGAAATATAAAAATCCATCCTGAAATTTATAAGAAATCTCAAGGGAGTCAAAATAGGCAAAATAATCTTGAAAAGGTAGAGCAAAGCTAGAGGACTCACACTTCCTGATTTCAAAACTTACTTGCAAAGCTACAGTAATCAAAATAGTGTGGTACTGAAATAAAGACATATAGACTAGTGGAATAGAATGGAGAGCCCAGAAACAAAGTCTCATGTTTACAGTCAAAATAATTATTACAGGGTATGAGACCACTCAATGAGGAAAGGACAGCCTTTTGAAAAAATGGTGCTGGAAAAATGGGATACCCACATGCAAAAGAATGAAGCTGGACCCTTACCTGACACAATATGTAAAAACTAACTCAAAATGTATCAAAAACATAAATATAAGACCTAATGCTATAAAATTCTTAGAAGAAAACATAAGGCAAAAGTTTTACAACATTGTATTTGGCAATGATTTCTTGGATATGACACAAATGGCATAGACAACAACAAAAAATAGACAAACTGAACTTTATACAAATTTTAAAAATGTTTTGTATCAAAAGACACTATCAACAGAGGAAAAAGGCAACCTGTGGTATGGGAGACAATATTTACAAATCATATATCTAATAAGAGACCTAACCATAATCTATATAGAACTTCTAAAAATCTGCAACCAAAACAAACAAAAAAAACCTGACTCAAAAATGGGCAGAAGACTTGAATAGACATTTCTCCAAAGAAGATATACAAATGGCCAAGAAGCACCTGAAAAGATGCTCAACATCACTAATCATTAGGTAAATGCAGATCATAACTACAGTGGGATACCACCTCACACCCATTAGGGTGGGTATTATTAAAAAATCCAGAAACTATCAGTTGTTGGTGAGGATGTGACAAAATCAGAACCTTTGTGCTCCATTGGTGAGAATGTAAAATGTTATAGCCACTGTGGTGAACACGATGGCAGTTCCTCAAAAAATTAAAAATTCAGTTACCATGTAATTCAGCTGCTACAGTTTGGATGTTTATCCCTTCAAACCTCAGTTGAAATTCGATCCCCAATGTTGGAGGTAGGACATAATGGGAGGCCTTTGGGTCGTGGGGGCAGATCCCTCATGAATGGCTTGGTATCATCCTCATGATAACGAGTTCTCACTCTGTTAGTTCTTGAAAGAACCTGTTGTTAAAAAGAGCCTGATCCCCCTCTACCCTCTCTTGCTTCCTCTCTTGCCAGATGATCTCTACATAGGTGGCTACCCCTTCACCTTCTGCTGTGAGTGGAAGCAGCCTGAGACCCTCATATGAAACTGAGCCAATGCTAGTGCCATGCTTCTTTTACAGCCTCCAGAACAGTGAGTCAAATAACCTCTTTTCCTTATAAATTACCTAGCTGCAGGTATTCCTTTATAGCAACACTAAGTGGACTAAGACACCAACAATTCCACTTCTGTGTATATACCTAAAATAATTGAACATGGGGTCTCAAAGAGATATTTGTACACCCATGCTCATAGCAGCATTATTCACGATAGCTAAACCATCAAAGTAACCCAAGTGTCCATCAACATATGAATGGATAAGCAAAATGTGGTATATACATAAAATGGAATATTATTTAGCCTTTAAAAATGGACTTTCTGACATAGGCTACATGGATAAATTTTGAGGACATTCTGCTAAGAGAAATAAGCTAGTCACCAAAAAATAAAAATAAAAAAGAAGAATATACCAAATGATTTTACTTATATGAGGTAATTTAAGTAGTCAAAATTATAGAGACAGAAAGTAGAATGGTGATTTCCAGAGGTTGGGGACAGGATGGATGGGGAATTATTGTTTAATAGGTATAGGTTTAATGGGTTTAGAGTGTCAGTTTTATTGGATGAAAAGGTTTATGGAGATGGATGGTAGTGATGTACGCTACATTATGAATGTATTTAATACTACTGAACTGTACAATTGAACATGGTTATGATGTTAAATTTTATCCTGTGCGTATTTTGTCACAATAAAAATATAGGAACAAAGAGCTCTTATAAATCAATAAAAATATTAACAATACAATTGAAAATTTATCAAAGTTTATGAACAAATGGTTGATAAAACAATGCATACTAATGCCTCTTAAACTTAGGGAAAGCTATTACTATGACTATACACACAAACACATCTGTGGTAAATATGACTACTTACTCTTTCTTAATTTATAAGATTTAAAATATCAGTTCTTTTAGCATACTGTGTTGATGGGGATGTAGGAAAATAGACATTCACATAGTAGTGGTAGTTTTATAAACTCGTATCATATCAGTTATGATGGAAAATAGCAATTAAATAGCCATTAAATTTAAAATACATATTCCCTTTGGTATCCAGGAATTTACCTTAAAGCTATGACAACACATGCTCAAGATAAAGAATGTTTCAAATAGAATCTATTTTATATTCTTGTTGCAGCAAAAGATTTGCAAAAAG
>NW_012151396.1:3485209-3486202 GCF_000956105.1 Propithecus coquereli | reverse complement strand
ACCTAAAAAATAATTGTTAAAATCCATGTAGGATTATAAAACTCTAAACCAGTCAATTAATTTAGAAGAGGGAATGTTAATGAAAAGATTGAAAATAATTTATTGAAGAATCATTTTTACATACTTTCAAATATTGTGTAAATTAATGCATACCCTTAATTGACATTTTTTCTCTTTTAATAAACGCATTTATTTTTGTAGTTAATCCATTAATATGTAAGTCTTGAAGGCAAATACAAGTTAAAAATAAAAAGCTTAATTCTCCCTGTTGAAAACAAGGGAAGAGACTTTTCCCTCCTCTTTTAGGACATTTATTTACAAAACTTTTTAATTAGAAGTTATTTATCAGTCTTCATTAAGAACCAGAAAGTCTTTCTCAAGGATTTAGGAAGCAGTTCTTTGAAATGTAATCATCAAGAGAGATAAAGCTCCTATAGGAGCCTAACTTCCTGTGGCACCTCTCGCCCACTTGCAAAACTACTTCCTGTCAAAAAGACGTGAGAAAGTTATTTTTTCTTTGGATAAAGCCAATTAGCCAAAACAAGTGATCACCCAAATTGCCAGGTAAAGTTATGATAAACTATGTGTCACAAATAGTGCTGTCAAGTCCTCTTACTTAAGAACATGTTATTGTTTCTCTCGAGAACCTATATGGAATGGGTTATAAGTGCTTGGCTATATAAAATGGTGAAATTTCTATCTGTCTTTGCAATCTCTTAGAAGATTGTCTGTGATGCACGTCACATTTTGGATTAATGCTTATCCAACAATGCAATTATTGTAAGAAGACCGAACCCAGAGTGCAAGTATAGCAGTCAGCCCTGCAAACAAACAAGGACAGTTTACCTGGAGTAACAGGAAAGAACAGTCTACAGCAGAGGTACAGATCAGAGAGTAGATGAGGTACAGGGCAGGTAGAATTACATCATGATCATTCCAGGTTTCTCAAAGACAGAATTTCATTATCTGAATATGAGGAGGGGAAGGTCTGAA
>NW_012151396.1:3464494-3481254 GCF_000956105.1 Propithecus coquereli | reverse complement strand
ATATATTATATAGATAGATATACACACTATAGATAGATAGATAGATGCCTGTTCATTTTTGCAGAGGCGTGGATTGGCAATTCTAAAACTACTTCCCTGTGCATTCCGGGGTTACAGAAATAAGTAAATATATTTTTAACATTGAGAACAAGGTTCTTCAATGTCAGTGAGAGCATTACAATATATATAGAGAGAGTAAATAGTAAGCAAAATATGCATATTAACTTTCAGTGGACAAAGCAGGCATACAATACCTAAACCAAGATTATCACCTGAATGGAACAAATGGACCTCAAACTTCAAGAAATGATGCACTCAAAAAAACACTCTGTATATTCTCACAAAAGTGCAACAAAATTGAAAGATTTTCTATGAATAGCTGGTCATTATTTGTACTATTATAAATGGCTGAGGAATGGGTTCTGATTAAAGAAAACAAAAAGAATATGAATGCAAGGAATGGTCAGAAATTATGCTATTGTGAAGGACACTAGCAGAACAACTGGTGAAATTTATGGAGAGCCTGTAGCTTCGTTGATAGTAGTGTTTCCATATTTTCCTGGTTTTATATGTATACTACCATGGTTACGTAAGAGAGTATCTTCATTTTTAGGAACACTGAAGTATTTAAGGGCAATATTCTGTAATAGATTCTATTTCTATAATGGCCTCCCCAAGTAAGATAAATGTTAATATAGATGCCTGTGTGTGTGTGTATGTGCGTGCGCGCGCAGGAGAGAGAGGAGAGAGAGAGAGAGAGAGAGAGAGACAAGTGAAAGGTGAATGTCACCACTTGAAGCATCCAGTTGAAGGGGATGCAGGGATTCTTTGTACATTTCTTGTATATTTTCTTTGCACCAAAATAATGTGTCCAAATAAAAATTTAAGAGAAAATAGCACCAACAACTCTGTGGAGCCTGTTGAAGATTTCAAAGAAGCATAATAATATTGAAGGACCTGCAGTCGATTTTAAACTTTTGTTTGGCTCCAATTTCAGAAACATCTGTTGATGGCTGCATGTGCCCATTCAGTTGTTACCAGAAATCTCTACATTGTGGATTTATCAGTATTTACCCAGCTCTAAAAATGAGTGACTGTTTATTTTAATTCCAAAATATATTTATGCATATCTTTCAGGAATATCCTAAAAAGGAATGTGGTGATCTACAGGGCAAGATTTAGATATCCTATGTTGTTTCTGGACAGGCTATGATTCTATAACCATCAAACCCTACTTAGAAGTACTTAGGTTAGTAGCCAATCCATGTAAAGATGCCAGGAAACAGGCACACTCTACATTCTGTTATAGGCATATAAGTTAGTACAACCCAACTAGAGGGAATTATTTCAATATATATCAAACTTAAGAATTTATCCTAGGAAAACAATTTTTTAACTGCACAAAACTGTATAAAAGGATAGTAAACGCTATACTATTATATACTTACATAGAGAAATCCTTGAGAGCAACTTAATCGTCCACCACTGCAGGCTTGATCAAGGAATAGAACACATAAATACTACACAAGCCTGTTTAGCACATAAGTTACGAGTCTGAGTACCTACATCGGTTAGCCCAAATGCAAATTTTGGCTTTGCTGCTAAGTAGCTGGGTAATTTCTCTTTAAGCCTCAGGTCTTTTATCACAGGATTATTATAAATGTTAAAAAAAATAAAGTATGCATTTCATAGAATTTTTATAAGAGTTAGTACATGAAGTATTTAACACAGTGCCTGACATGAATTAGAAGCAAAATAAAATTTAGCTGTTGTTTTGTTTTATTATTAATTTAGACTCACACAGTGAAACACTCTGCAGCTATTACATTATAGTCCATGGTGTCTACCTGTATACAATCTATATTAATTTTTACATCATATTTAAATGTGATGTTGTTAAAGTGAAAAAGCTGGTTTCAAAAAGCATTACAGTAGTATTCTCTGTGTATGTCTCCAAAGAAATTACTTACTAAGCCATAGTCTAAATATTAACGTATAGTATTCATGTTTTTTCTTTTTTGAATATGCATGTAGTAATTTTGGAATCACAAAAAAGAGTGCCATTTTTCACTTAAAAATGCCATCCCCAATTCTTAACCCCCTCCCCTTCATCTTAATCTCATTACGAATTTTTATTGTCCGGAGGACTAGGAGAGCCCTTACAGCCCATCACTACGAGGACTATGAGTGAGGATACTGCACTTGAAGAGAGTATCCTTCCATCACCCACCTCAAAGGCTTCGCTCATTCTGATCAAGTGCCCAATTTGTTTTATGCAGGCATTGAATTTTAAATTAATCTTTAAAAATTTACACTCAATTATTTGAACTTTGCATGAAAGAATTTTAGTATATTGATCATGGCTATACCTGAGGATTTTTAAAAAATTAAATATGTGATGTGTTTGTGGATACTAGGTGGCAAACAATTTTGACTCAAAGCAATTAGGTATAATAACTTGTTAAAGCAAAAAAGTAACGCAGTTTTTGATGCAAGCTATGCTTTCTGGAAAGACATTAGGTAAACTCTAAACTATCTATTATACTTTTTATAAGATGGCATTAGTGATATGCATCAGTATTTTTTGTCCTCCAAAAGGAATTAAAGTAAAAGTTATTTATTGTGATATTTATCATAATATGCATCATAACTTCAGAAATGTTAAATGTGAAGGAAAATAAAACATACCAAGTTTTAGAAGAATGAATCACCATATTTCCATAGAGGCTGTATTTCTTAACATTGTATTTTGGAAGTCACCGTATCAAATCCTAGGAGGTGCATTAAAATGAGGTTTTCTTCTGGTTTTAATTATTGGCTATGAACACAATTTGCATAAAATTGAATCAGTGTATATAATAGAAAGGGTTTAACCTCTGAGCAAAGAACATGCCAATGAGCCCCATCTATAATTAAGGGACTCAGATGAAGGGCACATAAAAAGTTGAAGCACATCATTTTTGTTTGTTTGTTTTTCCTGGTTCAATGCTAATAAAACAATAATGTCTGAACAAATATTTCTTCTTCCCCATTCCACATAAACCAGTGCTTAATGGAAAGTCAAGAACTTTATTATAAAAACTGATCTCAATCAATAGTATACAGACAGTGGTTAATGATGCTGGGCAGCTTTTTCAAATGCATTTACTGACAGCATCGCATCCCTCTGGCAGGGAGTTATTGGGAACACGTCTTGAAAAGCACACCGTGACACAGAGGATGCATGCAGATGCCTGGTGCTTGAGACTGAATTTAATCACCTCCTGCTTGTGACCATTTGGCAGCTTTGGGAAAGTTCTCTCCTGAACCAGCTCTCTGAAGCCAAACTATTAAAGTGCTAATTAAAGAAAGTACATGGAAGACATGAACACTAGGAGCCTGGAGTAATTGGCTACAAAAAAGACAAGGCTGAAACACGTCACTTTGTCTGCTTCTCCTGATTAGACTCTAATTCGAATACCAATATTTCTCTGCACGCCAAGGTGCTGTGGGAGAGGTATCTGCCTCTCTCTCGGTTGGATGGATGGCTCTTGTGTGAAAAGGGAAAAATAGCAATTTTGTTTTATATTTAATTCTCTGACACCCTCGGGATCAACAGGGAAGTCCACACAACCTTTTCTGTGCATCTCAATATGACTTATTAAAGATGAAGGGGAGGGAAAGAGAAAAAAAAAATAATAAAACAAATAAGTACTTCCGTGCAATAGAAGTTACCCAACAGGCCCATTATGGAGCAACAGTATTTACAGTTGAAGTGCTTCTGTGCTGCCTGACAAACTAGCCCAAAACATAATGCATCTGTTTCTCATCTACTTCTAGCTTCTTTCCTAAATGAGACACTTACACAAGAATGGGTCCAGGCCAGGAGAGGAAAAAACAAATAAGGGGAAGGAAGTGTTTACAAAAGATTTGACTCATCCACTACAACCTAGAAAGTTAACTGAGCACTGTGCATGCTCCATTTTATTTAATCCAACCAATAACCCAGTGTGGGTGGGATTATTTCCTTCTTGATTGATGAACAATTTGAGAAAAATTAGGTTATCCATCCACCTAGAATGTACTATACGATAGTGAATTTCCATTTTTAAATATGAGGAAACTGTAGAGCAAAGAGGAAATGTTTTTGCTAAGAGCATATAGTCAGTTAATTCTGAACCCAGAATTTGAGCCCAGACTGCCCTATAGAGAGTGTATATGAATTGTCATATGCTAAACATGACTGTTAATGGACACAAAACCAAGACTCCTTTTAAATTGTCTGATCATTAAAATTGGACTTTAATATCAATACAATTTAAGTGAATATGATACCATTAAGTAACACAAATTTAACCTTTTGTAATGCTTACTCTGTTTCTCCACCATAATATATTTCTGTCACCATAAAAAAAAGTGCAAAGTCAATGTTCCACAGATGTTAAAACAGTGACTTTATCTTCATATATGAATAACAATATATGGCATATTAGTTAAATAAATTAGTCCCATAATCTTTTAAAACCAACCATGTTCGTATGTCAAACCTTGGAAAAAACTGAAGTAAATATTTAAATATCATTTAAATATTTAAAGTGACTCTGAATTTGGCTTATGTACCAGTATTTATTTTAGAAGTCTGACTGTCTTTGAGATAACTTCTTCATTTGAGCTTGAAATGAAAGATGTTCTCGAAAGCTCAGGTTTTAACCTGGCAGACAGACTTCAGAATAGAAAGGGCACTATTCTGTGAACACATTTGAAAAATCACTTATTCTGAAGGAAAGTCCTAGAGGAAGAAGTGAGAAATTATTGACTTCAAGCCCTTTACAGGGAAAAGAGCCAGAGCCACAGGCTTCCAGCAGCGGGGCAGCTGAGAAAGAAATTTAGAAGAAAAAACACAGGACTTTTAATTCACTTGACGTGATTCCACTCACCCTTGTCTATCTCCCTTTTGAAAAATATTCAATCAGGTCTACTTTTGTCTTTGATTCAGTGAATCATTTCTGAGCAATTGAAAGAACTGTTGAGGAGGCACGTGCGAGTCTAGCAGCCCGGGGAAGAAGGGGCCGTGGCAATGTCAGTCTCTAGGATCTCACAGACATGGGAGGGGACGATGAGCAGAAGTTTCAGTCACGTGAGAACATAGAACTGCTGACGACTCAGAGTCCGAGCTTCAGCTGGCACCAGGGATCAGAAACGATGCCTGGATGGTATAGTTAGAAGCCAAGACATGTGTGAAAACTTTCAGTACAGGAACTAAGAAGGAACAAGCAGTGAGCACGGCTACAGTAGCTCTTCCACCCCATCTCAGAGTGAGCATAATCCCAGGTCCTTGTGTTTCTCTGTGCATTTGTTTTTAAAGTAATGGCTGCATCTCTTTAACTCCTATTTCTTCTTATTTTTATTTCAAAATATTCAGGGGGTACAAATGTTTTAGGTTACATGGACTTCCATTGCAAATTGAGAGGTTCCCCCTCCTGGGCAAGGCTAATCTTTCTACCCCTGTCCTGGACTTCACACAGTGCTACACATCTTAGTCCAAATACCCTTCAGGTAGGTCTTCATGACAGTCACTCAGTCTGAGGCAGATGCCCCTCTCCGGGGTCACATCAAACCCCACGTACGCCTCCCTCATACCACTTATATGTTGAACCAAACTTGGTGCACACTGTGGCCGAATGGAGTTAGTCTGTAGAAAAGTGGGCGGCATCCCATGCCCAGCAAAGAGGATGAGGTTTCCCTGCTAGTCTTCTTCCTGAAAAAGGGGGCCGGAGAGCCAGAATGCGGTGATGATGGGGCAGGGCGTGATGGGCACATATGAGGTGGGAACTATTTGGCGTCCCTACCTCACTCCCCATATATTGTAAAATCCTCGAAGGCAGGAACATCTGCCTTCTTTTTTGTATTTTCAGCATTCAGTCCCGTGCCTGGTCGGTGGTGTGCTTTTGATTTGTGTGTTTCTTATGTTTACACATGTATTAATCAAAGAATGAATGAACAAATGAACATCCAAACAATTTTATCAAGACACTAGGATCTGACATTTTGAATTTTTAAAAATACGTAACACATAATAGTTCATACATAGAGTCGGAAGAGTTATTTGAAAAGAGCAAATCGTGGCTGCTGTGGAAGCCGCGTCGTAGTTGCCAACAAGATGCTGGCTGAGGTTGCCGAAGCGAACAGTGTCTGCGTGGGGCTGGTCTGTGCCCCGGTAATCTCCCTCTGAAAAACGGTGCCAGACACATAGACTCACGCAGTGAGTAATGGGGCAGATAGGAGGTGGGACATTAAACTGAAACATGTGAGGATATTGGGTAAACCAGACAATCCAGATGGTACTAGACATAAACGTGCAAAACAATGTGTCAGTGAAAGAGCACAGAATAAGTTGCATCTGACAAGACGCGGGCGGCAGCAGATGGATTTTGATGCGCTGAACTGGGGGCTCTAAATTACCTCCTCTATGGTCTGCAGAGGATCAGCAGCCCTGCCACACGGGCCTCAAGATGGATATCACTGCGCTTAGCTTCTTAAGTTTAGTATTTGTAGGGCCTGTGTAGTATGAAATAAATTATTAAATAGTGTTGCAGGTTTATAATCTTTCATATTTATGTAGAGTGTTGTGCTTTTCAAATACTTTCTTATCTGTTGCTAAGAACAATGCCCTGAGTAAGGAGGGGAAACTGAGACAAGTACGAAAATTGAGTTCTAGTGTGTTAAGTAACCCTCAATATCACAAAAGAATATACTGGCTAGAGCCATCAGCTAGAATGGAAGTGTTTTTCTATAGCATTTGTCCACAGTATTGGAGTGTTTCCTCAAGGTGGCACCTAGACATGTGAGACGTGCAGACAGATTTGAACCCTGACACCAGCTCTGGGAGTCAGCACGAGGCATAGCTTAACTGAATGCTGTCACAGACGAGGAATGCATAAAATGGAGCACAAATATTTCACCAACAAGTAGAAAAGCACATTCACTTTAAATAAACATTAAGTATATTCATAATCAATTTTACAGATTAAGACCAATTTCAGAAGAGATTATGTGAAAGGAAAATTGTGAAAACAGGTTAAGTAAAAAGGGAGGCAAGGTTAATAAGCAATTACTATTATCAACCATTTCAGCATTGACTTGAATTACCTCTGGATAAAAGCAGTATCCTTGAAGTTCACCTTTATTTTTTCTGAAACATACGTGTATTACTTTTCTTGTACTGCCTAACAAATTACCATGTATTTAGCAGCTTAAAATAATAACTACTTATCATTTTACAGTTTCTGTGGGTTGAGAGTCCAGGCAAAAAAAAAAAAAAATGAGCTGCATCTTCTCCTCAGGGTTTCACAACTACAATCAAGATGTTGATTGGGCTGTGCTCTCACCTGGAGGTATAACTGGAAGGGGCTATGAACTTCCATGCTTTCTCAGGTTTTTGGCAGAATTTATTTCCTTGCCACTATGGAACTAAGGGCCGTGGATTCTTGTGGGCTGTGAGCTGGAGCTTGTCCTCAGCAACTATGGGCCACTCACAGCTCCTGGACACACGAAAACGTACTTCAACAAGCCAGTAAGCGATTCAGCCACTTGAAGTCTATCAGCTCAGGAAAGACTCAGTTTACCTTTTAAGATTTTCACTTGATTAAATCAGGCCCACTAAACCTTGATCAACTCAAAATCTGCTGCCTTGAGATCTTAATTACCTCCATAAAATCTCTTCATCTTTTCCCTGGGAGTGACATTCTAGCACTTGTCCTGTAATATATTGGCTAGAAGCAAGTTACAGGTACCACTCACACTCAGGGAGATGGAATCGTGCAAGGCATGAACACCAGGTTGAGAATTATGGAAATCCACCTATGGCATGTCCAACACAATAGGTATCGAGCATTGCTGAATAGGGAGAAAGAATCCACCATGTGTGGAGGAGCAGACGTGAATCAACTAAACTGTGTTTAGGAAGATACTTTCTAGTGCTTCCCTATTAGAGATAAACTAGTTCCTGTTGAGATGCCCTTTTCCTGTTTTGCTGCTATTGCTTTTTCTATGTCTAAGTAGAATCTTCAGCAGCTCAGCTGCAATACTAATCCCCTCCCCTGGCCCCACTGACATTGCTCCAGCTTGCTTACTTTCGACGTCCTCAAAGTTGTAAATATGCAAATATGAAAACCACTATACTTTTTAAGGAGGAGTAAATATACTATTTTTGAGATAAAATTATTCAAATTTATGTGAGGAACAATATGTATAAGGCCATAAGGTCATCTTTATTATAATAGCTTAAGGGAATCAGTCTGTATAGAAGAAATAATTAATTGTTTGTGTCAGAAAAGAAAAGCTCAAAGAAGAGTTATTCCAAAGGAGAATTTATTCTTTTGGGGTGCATCCATGTCTGCTTATCTTGAAACTATAATCTGAAATACCAGAAATAATTGGGCAAAATATGTCATCATAAATTTTGGCTACATCTCAGTAATTTTTAAAGCTGAAAAGCTTATTAGCAATGGAAAGTGAAGAAAAGAAAAGCAAGTTTGCAATGAAAGTAAAGATAACATGCCTTAAATGGTGCTGCATTTTTATTCCCAAATAATAAAATAGAAGTATCTTGCTTTCTAAATGCCAAATCAAGATATTTTACAAATCTTGATAAACATATGACAATATCTGTATAACTACAAGTTTAGGATATATGCTATAATTGCAATAATGAAGCATCATTACTTATATATTTTTCAGATTTAAGTATAGGTCTTATGTTTTATGTAGTGATTAGTAAACATTCAAAAAAGAATTTATAGTTTCACCTCTGTTTTGTGTTTCTTGATACTGAAAAACACAGTCTGATGTGGCTTATTAGTATTTCGATTGAAGGGTAAGTGGAAGGGGAGTTATGGCCACCTTTGTATTTGCCAGGATCGGAGGGTTGGGAGAGGTTTGGGTCCCGTGTGTCTTGAAAAAGATATTATGGTTGGTCCCCTCTGTCCACAATTCGAGAGCAATTACTACTAAAAACCTAGAAATGTACAAATGTTGCCCTGAGATAAAACACAAGATTAATAACCATTATTCAAATTTTGGGGCTTCTTAAACCAATTTTGACTTTTCTTTCATATTAATAGTACTTTTTAAGTGCTCTCAGTGCTCTTAGACTTCACGCTCAGTTTCTTCATCTCTGCTTGGATGTTAAACATCAAGACCAGAGGCTGTGACTCTGTTTCTCCTGGGAGGAAGCAGATCCGAGGGGGAGGTGGAAGGGTGAGAAACCACAGAGAAAGTGAGGAGGAGGAGGGAGAGGCTCTCCTGAGGACTGGGGCAAGGGAACCCTGACCCTGCTTGCTCTTACACTTTCCTACACTGTTGCTGGTGCCGAGAACTCACTAACACTCTAGATCTGCAGATGTTGAATATTATTTTTGCTACACTTAGCATTCTACATGAATTCCGTTCCCATACTTTGTTTTTGTTTTCATAGAAGCAAAAATTGAGAAAGTTTTTTCATCTAAATACGTTGATGGCAAGGGAAAGGGTATTGTGTTTACGATGCTCAATTCTCTAAAATGCATCCCTATTGTTTTAATAACACTCTTACAGTGATTTGTCATCATAATAATCGGCTGGAAGCTTGATTAGTCCTCCTTGAAAGCAAATTGGAAATCGCCTATCTCGGGAGCAGTTTTGTTATCAGATCATTAGGAAAGAAGGAAAATGGAAGTTGAGAATCCGGACGGTGCTAGCCCAGTTTGAAGATCATCATTGCAGGGAAGTCTACTTCTGACCATTGTTCACTAGGGGGTTCCAATTGAGCAAACTTTATTTTATTTTATCTTATTTTTAAAATTAGTGTTGATTTATTCCCTTCTTCAAAATAATTGAATAATGATAACTAGATTTTATAGAGAATCAAAAATTGTTACAAATAGGTTGCAAGAAAGAAGGTAGGACTTTTTCTCACCTGAAACATAACTATTATGATATTTCTGTGAAAGGTCTTAAATTTTTCCATCAAAATTTGTTTGACAAGGTTTCTAAATTTCTACATAGTAACATATAGAGATGCTTTCGTAAAGTACAAGGAACTGTATGAGACATGACTCAGCAAATGTAAGGCACTTGGGTAACACATTCATTTTAGATAAGCACACACATGCCCTTCCTAGCTGACAGATTAATATTGAATCATCTGATACTGTCCTATCACATAGCCGACATGGTGTGCTTCACAGGTGTTATATCATGTGCACTTATTCTACGCCAAATGGTATAAGTATCTTTATTTTAGAGGAGAAGTCACTAAAACTCAGAGAAACTGACTGATTTATAATAACAGTTTAGTAAAAGACAGAGATTAGACTTCAGGCTAATATTTAAGTTATTTCCATTTCAATGTGACATTGTTCCTTAAATTAAAGATACAAAAAAAGTCACAATGTACTCAAATATCCAAAAGAAGAACATGAAAGATTGTTCAAAATCTTTAAATCATACACAACTCTGAGTATTTCTCCTGGTGAAAATGGCTTTCTGTGTCCTTGTGACCACTCCAGCACTTTCTGCTAATCCCAAAAAAGAACTAACAGTCATTCTTTTTTATGAAACCCAGTCCAAATGATAAGAGTTGTGGCAACACATTTTGATATCAAAGTACAGTGCCGTGAGTCAAATAAAGCCAGAAACAAAGTGAATTTTTTTTTAAGAACTATCCTCTCATTACCACTATATATTGATACGGCCCAAATAATGAGTCACACAAAGAGTTTAACCAGTGTGTTTGCAGAAGTACGATACAAACCTGAATTTTCCCTTGAGCATTAAATAAAAGTAAAAGAACATACAGACCACATGTATAAGTCTTGAGACAAATGAATGCTATGCTATGAAGTATTGGGAAATCCATATCTCATCAATTAGAGAAAAGAGGACCCTTGGAGAATGTTCACATTCTGATATTAGGAACGTAAGAACCAAAGACATGTTACAGGTAGAAGAATTTAAATTATTAAATTAAAATTCACATGGGGGTCATATCTGATTATGTTCTTTATAAAATAAGCAAGAAGCTTCCTGATATTCTCACAGGCTTTTAACAAGCTATTCAATATAAAGTTTTTCTTTTATGTTTAATGAATGTTAAGGATGAAATTTGTAGAATTCAACCTTTAATTAAAGACCTCACAGAAGCATTATACAGTTCATTTAAACGGCAAAGTAATTTGTGATAAATAATGAGATTTTCTCACTTTTCTGTGTGTGACAGGTCCATCAGGACAACAACAAGAACAGACATATAGGGACTTCTGTTAAAATGCTAAAGCCCCAACGTTTTCAAGGTCTAGTTTTTTGTTTTTGTTTTTTTTTCAGGTTATACAAATAAAATTACACACAGACACCACATTGGCTTTTGTAGAAGTGAAACCAAATACAGTGCACTTCTATGATAGAGTACACTGACTTTTATAAATGAAGTATTCACATTTAATACTAAAAATTATTTTCCTTACTTCTACCTATTAATATAGATAGATGGTAGATAAATATAGATATGGATATAGATAAAGCTTTATCCTGTGTTCCAACATGTCAGATTCTCATTATTGTATTATATGCGAATTTGGTATATGTGTACTCTACGTAGCTGAAGGAAAAGGTGGTGTTCTATGTAGCAGAAAGAGCACACTGGTTTCTGAGTCTAGAAAGCTGAGAGTCTTAGTTCTGTTGCTGCTGTGACAAATTACCACAAACTTAGTGGCTTCAAACAACATAAATGTATTATCTTACAGTTCTGGTGGTCAGAAGCCTGAAATGCTCTCAGTGAGCTGAAATCAGGATTACATTCCTCCTGGGGACTCCAGGGGAGAATCCATGACCTTCCTTTTCTGTCGTCTATCGGATTCCCTGTTCCTTGGCCGATGGCCCCATTCCTCCATCTGCAAAGCCAGCACCGTCAGCGCGAGTTTGCTCATTCTGCCGCCTCTCTGGTGTCCTCTCTTCTGCTTTCCCTTCCACTTATAAGGGCATTTGTCATCATACTTGGTCCATCTGGATTCCTTGATTCCATCTCCAGCCATAATTCAATTTTTCCTTGGAATCTAACGTATTCGCAGGTTCTCAGGATTAGGGATGAACATCTATTGGGGGCCATTATTCCACCTACCACCCTGTCTGATATAAAATTGTACAAAATCTGAGTATTCATTGCCTCACATAATTAATGGAAAAATAACCTTATTTATAAAGGTTAAATATTATAAAGTTCTTAGTGTCTGGTACAGAGCTGATACTTAAAAATAGGGGGAGAAGTACTGAAGGAATTTTGTAGGGTTCCATTGGGTATGTAACCCAAGTTAAAATTGATCCATTCGTTATTATTCTTGGGTAAAACTGTTTTTTTTCCTGAGAATAAACCTAGATGTACACTCATTGAATTTTTCCATTTAACAAAGGAATATGCTGCTTGTCAAATACCTTGCTAAAAAATAGAGATATAAAAGATTTAGTTCATGCCCTTATCTATTTATGAGAGCCATTGGACAAATCTTATCCTTTGCGAAAACATGCTGACTCATAATGTATTTTCAAAGCATTCATTAACAAATGCATAATAATTTTTCCAAAATGATGCAAAACAATACTACCAGTGTTTGGAAGCTAGTTTTCTTGCCTTTGTATAAGTTGAAACTATTTCCTGTTTACAGTATTCTGTAGACTGGCATGAATTTTTTTTTGTTAGAATATTTGACCTGACCCATTTAATATAATCAGATAAAACAATATAATAAGCAAAAGGCAGTGAGCAAATTACTGATGATTTTTTATCATGTTTTTTGATTTAGTCTATGAGGGCATAAAATTATTCATAGCAGATATGTGGTCTCTATCTTGTGTTTCTATCATGAGAAAAGCAACTCACAATAATAAATTATATGATATTATCAATATTATACAACTTAATAGTTTACTACATTAATTAAAATTAAATAAGAATTAAGGAGTTCTGCTTTTTCTCTGTAACCTATTAACAGAATTCTTCCCAAATATTGGTGTTATGCCTTTTATAGAATGTTTTTTGTGTTCTGAACATAACTTTAAACTATTGTTAGCTTTTATAAGTTCTAAAATAATTTCCAAATAATCGTGATTTTATAAACTTTGTGATTACATATTTAAGTTATTTTTAAAAATGATATTCTTATTTATCTTTCATTTTTGACACGCTTTTAAAAATAGGAGTTTCTCGGAAAACTCCCCATGTAGCTTCACTGTGGTCTGTATACACACTTCTGTTTTTAGGGCATGAAAGCTTTTCTTTCATCTTCATGTCCCATCATTTTTTAACAATATTTCTCTTAAGTACTTTGACCTTCAAGTCAATATTTTCTCTCATCCTTTTTGAAGCTCTCTTCTGCTTCCTGTGACATTGCTATCTCCCAATTCTCCTATTCTCTGACATTTCCCTTTCTGCTTTTTCCTCTGAGATCTTATTATAGGCATTCGCTTTTATCTTATGGTTTATCTCTTTATTTCAACCACAACCACTTCATCTCTATCTCCAAATTGTATCTCTATTTCTGAGTGGTTCCTGAAGCCTGATTCCTTGTTTTTAATTAACTGCTAGAACTTTACATGTGGGTGTTTCTAATGTGGTGAAACTTTAGTGAAGCGTGGTTGTTTGGCATGTAGATAGGGTCATCCCTCAATTATTTCTACTGTGGAGTCATGTCCACAGCTTGCATTTGATTCGCAATCAAGGGCTGTCCATACTAACTGGATTAAGGGGACTCAGGCAGAACATTAGTACTTACGACCTGTGGAGGATGCCTGTATGCACTTGCAGGTTTTTGTTGAACTAATTTTATATCTCTTTCTTCAAAAAATTTCTACCCTGCATTTAACATGAGGTTATCAATATTTCTGTGTAATGTCTGGGTAAAATTGTCAGGTTACTTTTATCCATTCCGTGGATATTAGTGTATAGATATCTCAGCATACTGAGTCCTTCTCCTCTGCTCTGTTACTGTCTTCTGAGAACGGCTAGTTTTCTGAGCTCTTCTGCTCTTGCCCCAGCACTTGAACTTCATAGCAGTTAATATAGTATCATTGGATACTTTCTTCTCTCATAAAATAAGCTGGGTACAGAAAACCAAATTCTATTATTTAACACTATCTACACAACCACATCTTTACATTTTTTTATTTCCATTTCCAAATTCCTCTAGAGGGTGATAAGAAAGAACTATCTACTTCTGATTTTTTTGTTTTCTACCTAGGACTTCAAGACCACAACAGATGGGGGTTTGGTCTGCTCTGTACCATGTTCCCTCACCTCTTTTACTGTCACTTATTGCTAAGAAAAAATAAGGAGAAGTGAATGATAGTTGGTGATCTCTGAGATTTACAAGTAGGGATACCCTATGAGACTGAATAGAAGTATGTTTCAAATAGATGGAAAATTGTTTGATATGCTTAGTGACTGATATAAAATAAGCACTGAGAATACATTTAGTGAATGAAGTTCCTGCTATATAGCCTATAGTGAGGGGTCATCAAAAAACATGATGTGTCTTTTATTCCTGGAGACCACACTGGGGTTTCCTTTACCTGACAGTGACCAAGTACCCTTCCTTGATTACACCAATCCTCTATTCTTATTTAGAAGGCCTGGTTTCAATTCCCATGAGAGGTTTCTGAATAAGAATTTAAAGCACTTGTTTTGTATCATCTCAGAACAATAACAGAGAAGTATTGAGAAATAAGCAGACTGTTCTCATCTATTATGACATATACTATATGCACTAAAGTATTCTTTCTGCGCCAGGCATATAAATCACACTCTACTAAATGGGATTTGGTCCAATAAAGACACTTTTTTCATTACTAATAGAAGTTGAATTTTATGCTGGATTCATTAACTGCAGTAATATCTTGTTCTCTATCAAAGATAAGTTTTGGTACAGTGAGTTTAAGACACCATTGAACTTTTACAAGCTTCTTATATTCTTGACATTCTTCCATGTATACTTCCCAGAAGAGGGAAGGGAGGCATATGAAAGTATGGTGTCAACGAAGTTAATGACTTTGGAAAAAATACTAAATGTGAATATTATATGATTTGTTAATATATTAAGAGTTAGAATGTGGAAGTATCTGAGATTCATGTCAAATATGGTTTAAATTTGATAGGATATAAATGTTCCTTAAGATGCCTATGGTTCATAGCCTAAAAGCTTTTGATATTAAAGCTCTTATGAAACTCTGAATGAAAATAAAAATAAAAATTATGGATGAATTCATCCACACAAAATACATTTTCCTTTTCTCAGTAAACTCCTGAAAGGACTTTCCATTCAAGTGAATGTCGAAGTCATCATTGGTGGTACATCTAACAAGTCCATTGCTTTGTCAGTTTTGTTTGGCCAAATGGCTTTGGAATAGCTATCATTTCATAGCCATCCTAAATTCACACAAATATTAGATTTGAAATTTTTTCTAATGCTATTCCAAACTTACGCATTGGTCAATATGGTCACATATTATCTTTTATTATTTTGTATTTCATTATTTTATTATTATCTTTTATTTCAGCATATTACGGGGGTACAATTGTTTAGGTTACATATATTGCCTTTGCCCCGCCCAAGTCAGAGCTGCAAGCATGCCCATCCCCAAGATGGTGCGCACGACACCCATTAGGTGTGAATATACCCATCCCCTCCCCCCTCACCTGCCCAACACCTGATGAAAGTTACTACTATATGTGCACATAGTGTTCATCAGTTAATACTAATTTGATGGTGAGTACATGTGGTGTTTGTTTTTCCATTCTTGTGATGTGATGTTTTTGTTTTTACCAAAACCATGGATCATAGCAGTTCAATTGATGAATTATATTTTTTAAGTTTCAAAAAGTGAGAAAATATTACACAAAGCAAGACTTCTTAATATTTATTTCTTAAAATTAAAAAATATTAATTTCTAAGTTTCCGTATATTTCCAGACTGAATAGTAATGAATACGTACAAATAATTGTATATAGTCATTGTTTGAATTTGCATTTAAAGTGGTTTCATATACTAAAACTATAAGGCTATCCAATCAAATAATAAGAATTTATTCTGAAAATAACAAAGGAATTTATATTCATAATATTTTGTGTATGGTTGCTTAAATGACTTTTAGGTTTTAATTAAAAACTTCCTTTGTAGAGATCTATGACAGTTCCATAATTTAGTTCACTATGGCAATTTGAGGAGAAAAATTATTACTAATTAATTTTAAAGCTATTTCCACTGGTGCCTTTATTTACAATCCCTTTAGCTCAGAATTCAGAATTTATTTTTTCTAAGGTAAAGTGGAATTGGGCAGAGGAATAAACTTAACCAGTTTTGTTTCTCTAAATAAAACTTATCTTCCATGATTGAAAATAATCCTTTTGTTTTAGGGAAACACAATGTGATCCTGACTTACTAAATGTCTAAATTCTCATTATTATAGTATTTATTTGGAATTTAGTTCATCAATACCATGCTGAATTTCCCAGCCAAACTTGTAAATTATCAATTATAGGAATCTGTTAATCTCTATCACAATTCTTTGTGGTATAAATCATTTATAAATCATTAAAATATCACTTTAAAATATTTGAATTGGTATCAGATCAATACCAGTAAAGCAGAATCAGTTGACATGTAACAATTAAAATAAAAATTATAGATACATCAAAAGTACATAACTCCCCAAGGATCCAAAGTGTCTATTTTTAGAGATAAGTGGAATATATATTA
>NW_012151396.1:3452354-3453824 GCF_000956105.1 Propithecus coquereli | reverse complement strand
CATGTAAAAAGTGACAATGACCATGGGAAAAATCACTAAAAGGGGTAAAGTGTGCCAAAAGAGAGGCTGAGTGTTGCAATAGCATGGCCAGGGAGGTTGGAATTGAGAGGGTGATGCTTGAGCAAAAATTAAAAGGAGGTGAGAATTAATACATATGGATACCTAGGGGAGCAGAATCTAGCAAGAAAATAGCAGCTACGAAGACCCAAGGTACGAATGTGCCTCAAAAGTTTCCAAAGTTGCCTTTGGAAACTACAGATGTCCATGGCCTCTTTCAGAACCATGGTGTAGCAGGGAGAGGTGGCAAAATAAATACCCCGACTTTTCTCACCTATGCTCCAGAGTCTCTTGTGCTTCCCATTGAGCAACCAAATCAAGGGCCAGAAGGCAGCAAGTTCAGGTGACTCATTTAGTACATGTAAGTCTCCCAGGCCAGAAAATAGGGAAGGAAAAGGCAATAAATAGGATAAATAGGAAAAGCATAGAATAACCAACAGAGGGGAGAAGATCAATAGTTGAATATTGGTTTTATTAAATTTCAGATACCTTTTAGATATGCATGAGGAAACTTTAAGTAGAGTAGTTTGATTTGAGGGTCTACATTCAGGAAAGAGGTCCAGGTATAAAACTGTGATATGAAATTATGATTCCTCCATATAGAAATAAATTAACTATACCCCTGAGAGATGCTTACATTTCCTCCACTTTATTTTCTTGAACATACATTGCTATACATATAATGCTTAGATGTGAAACAACACACTTTGTCTGTCTACCCTTTAAAAATACAATACTTTATAGATGGAGTAGTAGAAGTTTGTGGAAGGCATTTTAAGATTTATTTTGTCAACAAAATAAGAAACAAAGCCATCTACTGAGAGTGATAATACGAGAGACATATAGGAAGTTTGAAGAGAGAAGAGCGTGTATTGGAAAAGTCATCTAAGGAAGGGAGAGTGGTGAGATATTGGTATGTTAAGTGATCTCCAGTATGAAACACCCAGTGAAAATGCCTGATGATAAATTGACACCCAGAAAGCATATAGAGCTGCAAAGGAAAAGGGCAGGTAAGAAGTTGAATTTGTCCAAATTGAAGTGAAAGGCAGCCAGGAAAGTGAGGGCACAGAAAGGACAGTTGATTGTGATGACTGGCCACATTTCAATTACCTAAGGGGAGAACTTGAACCATAAAGGGAGCGAGGGAGAGAAAAAAACAAAACAAAAACATGGCAAACAGCAAATGCAAGAGAACCAATAGATTTCAAATACCTGTGTTGATAGAGGAATGCTGCAGCTGGGATCCTAGAGGGACTAAGCACGCTAGAAGAGAGAGTTTGTAGATGGGAAGCTTGAAATCGCAGATTTTTGTTCTTGGCTTTATATATGATCGGGCAGTGAATAACTGTTAGGGAGCATCTAGAATTATTGGAAGAGAGAAGTTTCAGCAACTGAGAGACTAGGTAATTGTAA
>NW_012151396.1:3450187-3452304 GCF_000956105.1 Propithecus coquereli | reverse complement strand
GAATTTAGGGGTTTGCTTATTTCTGCTGCTGTTATTTTGCTAATTCTTGGTCCTGGAGGCTTTTCTCCTTCGTGAATGGAATTAGTAGTCTGTGAAAGCATCTTAGTGTGTGTTTCTCTACCAAATATTGATTTTGTTTTGCTAGGTGTCCTAGAGTTATTTTAAACCTATGGCCACTCAAACTAGTTTTTAATTTGAAGTTTCCTGTATCACGCAGAAACTACATTTGAACATTAAATTGAAAGCAAGCCTGGTGTTACTGGATTTTAGGTGTGGTTTTTATCCCATTCGACAGTCAGATGAGGATAAGATTTCAAATTGTCTCTCTTCAAAAGTGGCCAGAATTATTTTCAATTTCATTTCTTCAGTGAAGTTGTAGCCCTTCGACAGGACTGGCTATTTGAGAGCCATGTCTTCTGTGCCCCAAGAGAATTTTGAAATTCTCTTTGATACTGATCCCGGCAACTCTCCCAGGACAGTTGACGCTATGGAGACCACTCACTACGCTGGCTTTACCTCATCGTCATTGTTGTCCTCTAGGGATTTCTCTTATTTTCTCACTAGTTCAGTTATATCTTTAAAGTAATGTTCATTTATATTTTCTATCACCTTGACAAATTTTATAGAGTATGTTTTTCTATGATAGCATTATTAGGTCTTTCTACAATGAAATGTAATTGAATATGTATGTGAAGAGTAAAGAAATAGCCATTAAAACCCTATTCAATTTTTTGCCATCATATACAATTTTGTTTTATAAACTATTTTTAAATGGACACATAATATGTACTAGTCTTTTTTAAAACCATTCAGTTCTGAGTTGCAATAATTGATATACATGGTAGTATTTAAATGCAAAATTAAATTTCTTACAGATACTGAAAGCATTGGGAAAATATTACTGACATTCTTGGCAATTAAATGAACACGTGAGAAAAAGAATCCTAATTTAATGTGGATGCGGAAGTAACATTTTCATATAGATTCTGTTACTAGGTCTGTATATGACCTTTAACTATATACAGACGCTCCTCGACTTTTGATGGGCATATGTCCTAATAAACCCACTGTTAAGTTGAAAATATTGTAAGTTGAAAATTTACTTAATACACCTAACCTACCAAACATCGTAGCTTAGCCTAGCCTACCTTAAACATGCTCAGAATATTTAACATTAACCTACAGTTGGGCAAAATCACTTAACACAAAGCCTATTTTATAATAAAGTATTTAATACCTCATATAATTTATTGAATACTGTACTGAAAGTAAAAAACAGAGTCGTTGTGTGGGTACCATTGTAAAATCCAAAAATCATTAAGTCAAACCATTATAAGTTGGGAACCATCTGTATACTCCCTTTTAAAATGCACAAAAGAGAATATAGTTGAAGGTTACATACACATGTAATAACAGTACAGATATTGCAATTATATGTACCGAATTTAGCATAGTGTTATCACAGGAGACAGAACAGGAAAAAATGAGGTGAATCCTAAAGTATATGTGTAACTTATTGTTTCTTCTACTTAAGAAGTGAGAACTCCAAAGCAAACATAGCTAAATGTTAATATATTCTTAACCTAACGCTTTGGCATATTTTACCCAAAATACCTTTCTATATGTTTAATATTTTTCACAGTGTGAAAACAAACATAGGTACATAATTTACACTAATATTAATATCACTTATGTACACAAATTGTTTATGAGGCTTATCATTACATATTTTTTGTTTCAAAAATTGCAAAAAAAATTAACATAAATTATCTTTTTTGACCACAATATTCCTTTGAAATATGCCCAAATATTATACAGTTTTAAACCTCAGAAACTTCAAATATTTGAGAGAAAGCCAAGTGACCTCTACATGTTAGAATTGAGATTAGACCAAGTCTGTTCAGCTCTTTACTGGGGGATGTTAACTGCCACACCATATGTCCTCAAGATCACAACAGTTTATGAGTAATATGGTCAACAAAGTTGTCATTAGTGTGGCAAAATTAAGGGGGCAGTATTTTTTTTTTATTTCAGCATATTATGGGGTACAGATGTTTAGGTTACGTGTGTTGCCCTTGGTTCCCCCCCAAGTCCGTGTTTCAAATATGTCCAGTATT
>NW_012151396.1:3443650-3445907 GCF_000956105.1 Propithecus coquereli | reverse complement strand
TGATTACCCTCTGTCCTTGGGTCTACAGAGAGAATAAAAGATTTGCTGTTCATGTAAAACTGTATTGGGCTGTGTATGTGTATGTTTAACACCAAATGTTTATTTTTTCCCTAATCAATGTTTTATTACTTCTAAAATATCTTGAATTGCTATTATTCAAAAAATTTATTCAAAAAATTTACATACATCAAAATTCACTCTTCTTAGTATATAGTTCCATAAGTTTTAAAACATGTATAGATTGATGTAACTTTCATCATAATCAAAATACAGAGCACTTCCCTCCCCAGCAAAAACTCTCTTGTCCTGCCCCTTTGTAGTTACACATGCTCCCTACCTGCAACCTCTAGCAACCACTCATCTGATCTCCATTGCTATGGTTTTGGTTTTTCCAGAATGTCATAGCAACAGAATGATACACTATGTAAACTTTCAAGACATTGTTTTATTCAGCAATAATGCTTTTGAGATTCATCCAAATTAACATGTATCAGTACTTCAGTTTGTTTATCCACTCATTAAAGATATTTATGTTATTTCTAATAGCTGTTGAGTAAAAATAATGCTGTTATAAACATTCATATACAGGTTTTCATGAACCTGTATGAAAATTTTGGGGTTTTATTTCTGTATGATAAAAATCTAGGATTGGCATTGCTGTGTCATATAACAAGTATATTTAACTTTATAAAAAGCTTCCTAAATGTTGTCCACAGTGACTGTACCATTGTGCATTCCTATTAGCAATATATGAGGTAAATGGGATAATTCCGATCGATCTACATCCTTGAGAGCACTTGCTAGTGTCAGGTGTTTTGTGTGTGTATGTGAGTGTGTTTTAACCTTTCTAATAGATGTGCAGTGGTATCTAATTCTGGTTGAAAGTTGTATGTTTCTAATGACTTAATTTGATTTCACTAATGTTGGGTATTTTTTCATGTGCTTATTTTTTATCTGTATACCTCCTTTGGTAATGTATCTGTTAAAATCTTTGGCCCTTTTGTAAAATTGGCTTACTTGTTTTCTTATGTTTGAGCTTTGGGAGTTCTTTTATATTCTACATATGAGTCTTTTCTCTTGTACTATCCTGGATAGAGTTGGAACCCATTCTACTAAGTGAAGTATCACAAGTATGGAAAAACCAGCACCACATGTACTCACCATCAAATTGGTATTAACTGATCAACACTTATGTGCACATATAGTAGTAACATTCATTGGGTGTCAGGCAGATGGGAAGGGGGAGGAGGGAATGGGTACATTCACACCTAATGGGCGCAATGTGCACTGTCTGGGGGATGGACATGCTTGAAGCTCTGACTCAGGTGGGGAAGGGCAATATATGTAACCCAAATATTTGTAGCCTTGTAATATGCTGAAATTAAAAAAATTAAAAAAAGAACAAAATAGACCAGTTGTAGACCCACACAAATACAGGTAACCGAGTTTTTATAAGGTTGTAAAGGCAAATCAATGGAGAAAGAATAGTCTTTTCAATGACTACTGATAGAACAATTGGACATCTGTATGCCAAACAAGCTATACACCACACCTTGAACAAAAACTAACTCAAAATGGACCACATACTCAAAAGTAAAAATTATAAAGCTATTAAGAAAAATATAGAAGAAAGTCTTCATGACTTTAGGTTGAACAGAGTTCTTTGATACAATACCAGTAACACAACATTTAAAAAAATTGACTTTTTTGAAATTTTTTAATGCTTTTAGTGTCTGCGAAAGACACTGTCAAGAGAATGAGGAGACAAGCTATAGATGGAAAAAAATATTTGCATGTAACACCAAATATTAAGTTGATCTGAAAATGTATTTCCTTAAAACTGTCCTTGTTCATGTACTGTTTGGACAATCTCAGTCTACCCTCAGAGCTACAGGTGGGAAGTTTGAAAAATCACTTTTTCAGTCTCAGGCAACACCCAACCCCCAGCCCAGTGACTTGACAGTCCTGCTTAGAACTGGAACCAGACAAGGTTGCCCACTATCTCCACTTCTATTCAACATAGTACAGAAGTCCTTGCTAGAGCAATTAGACAAGAGAGGGGAATTAAGATCATCCAAATGGGGGCAGAAGAGATCAAACTCTCACTCTTTGCTGATGATTTGATATTGTATCTAGAAAACCCCAAGGATTCAACCAAGAGACTCCTGGAATTGATAAATGAATTTGGTAAAGTCTCAGGATACAAAATCAATGCACATAAATCAGAGGCATTCATATACACCAATAACAGTCAAGC
>NW_012151396.1:3432860-3442937 GCF_000956105.1 Propithecus coquereli | reverse complement strand
AAGAAGACCCCCAAAGCAATTATAGCAGCAACAAAAATAAATAAATGGGACCTGATCAAATTAAAAAGCTTCTGCATAGCCAAGGAAACTATCATTAGAGCAAATAGCCCACAGAATGGGAGAAAATATTTGCTTTCTACACATCTGATAAAGGGCTGATAACAAGAATCTATGTAGAACTCAAAAAAATCAACAAGAAAAAATTAACGCCATCAATAAAAGGTCAAAGGACATGAAGAGAAGCTTTTCAAAAGAAGACAGACTTGTACTCACCATCAAATTGGCACTGACTGATCAACACTAAGGTGCTTACATGGTAGTAATATTCACTGGGGGTTGGGGGGTTGGAGTGGGTAAACTCACAACTAATGGATGTGGTGTGCATTGTATGGGGGGAGGGGATGCCTTTAATCCTGGCTTGGGTGAGGCAAAGTCATAACATGTAACCAAAATGTTTGTACCCCCATAATATCCTGAAATTTAAAAAAAGAGTAAAATAGAGTATCTTACGTGTTTAAGGGTTATTTGCATTTCCTTTCCTGTGATGTCTATCTTATATGATTGATTTTTAAAAATTAGTTTATAGGAGACCTTTACACAATAAAAAAATTAGACCTAAAAAAAAAAGTAAGTTAAAATTAGATTATACTGTAGCAGAGTTGGCCCTTAATCCAATACGACTGGTGTCCTCATAAGAAGAGAAAGCACACACACAAACACACACACACACAGACACACAGAGAACATACAATTAAGAAAAATAAGCAATATAACCAGAAAGTCCTAAGTTTAAAATTGTAGGTGTGTGTTTATTTCTCTGAAACAGATAGAAAGGTAACAGAAAGTCATGTGTTTATCCTCAGTAGGGAAAACAGACTTAAATCATGGCCCATCCACAGGGAGGATAGAAGTGTGGTCAGGGCTGGATGTGGGGTACCCTGGAGATAATCAATGTAGCTATTTTCTTTCAATATTAGAAATTCTCTTTTTCTAGGAAAGAGAGCATGATCAGATCATTTTTTTCTTTTTTAACTTTTTTAATGTTTATCATTTAATGCATATATAAATTTAAAAGCAAGAGACTTTTGCTCTGGATTTAGTTGTGTTTTTGATAGTTACATCCAATTACTTGTTTTATAGCAATTATATACATGTAGTAAAAATTTAGAACTATGAAAAGGAAGAGAAGTTTTTCTTTTTCACTTGTCCTCCATGCAGATAGTTAGCTTGCCCTGAAGGCCACTACTGTTACAAGACATAGATCATGGGCATTATTTATATACACATGGAATGGTAGAATACCATGCATAGTGCTCTGTGCCTTGCTTTGTTTATTTACTGATTTATTTCTGGCTACCAATATATCTTGGTGATGTTCCATACACCATAATTAGAGGTGTCTGATCCTTTTTAATGAAGATATCATTTCCTATTATATGGAGAAACTAATTTATTTAACCAGTCACCCACTGTGCTTTTCAGTTATTTATAATCATTTGATAATAAATAAAGCTATAATAAATATTGGGAAAAGTAAGCTCATGATTCTTTTGATTTCTCAAGTCCTTGCATTTTAAATGGTAAATTTCACAAGGCTGGATTTCTTTATTGTTTATTGTTTAAAATAACTAACTGGATATTCTGACTCTTGGAACTGACTATTCTGGTGAGAGGTGGATAATACACTTAATAATTTTAAATGTTATAATATGTTAGAATTAATGTGTGCAATAGCAAAAACTAAATGTATAACACATGGGGGTGGGATTTGGAAGTGTGTAGAATGCCTGGAATATTAACTAATATGGTCATTGTCAACATCCTTGACGTAGAGGTGTTTTGGCATAAGCTTGACTTAAATTGGGGGATGCAGCATGAAGGGCCACTGGAAGAAGTTTTCAGGCAGAAGTACCACCTGGAACAAAGGTCTCAAGGCAGGAGAAGGTCTGGAATGTTCCAGAAATGACTGACCCAAAGTGAGCAAGTGCACAAGAGGCAGAATAGTAGGAGAAGAGGACCCAGGGTTAAGAGGGTCACTCCATGTATGGGCTACTGAAAAAATGGGGGCTTTTATCTGATCTGGGAGTTGTACCATCTGTGCCTTAAAGGGAAGACTCTGAGTGCGGTGTTGAAAATAGACTCTACTGAGAAAGAGAGTTGGACCTCCTCCAACTAGGAGGTCATGGGGGAAAGTGATGGCAGTGCTGATACCTAATGTCACATGTTCTATTCAACAATGACCTGACAATTCCCATAAGGACAAGAAGAAAAAAGTAAATGCGTACAAATTTCAAAGAGATGGCAATGCTGACTATTCAGATATACAACTTTCTACATTGAAATCCTTTCACCCAATGTTTACTGAGTGCTGTCGGTGTATTACACACATGGGTGGTCATATAGAAGGAAAGAGAGGGAGGGGAAGAGATAAGGAGACCTGACAGATCCAGAATTACACCTGGATTTCCCTGCCAAATCTACAGCAGCATTGGCCCTCTCTTCTATGTTGAGAACAACACCATACTTCTGTAATCCTTGGAGTTACCTTTTTTCATTGTTGTTGGCTGGGCAAGAGCCGTCGTGTCGGCCTAGCTCACAGGAGCCTCAAACTCCTGGGCTCAAGTGATCCTCCTGCCTCAGCCTCCTGAGTAGCTGGGACTACAGGTGCAAGACACCACACCCGGCTAATTTTTTTTTTTTCTATTTTTAGTTGTCTGGCTAATTTTTTTCTATTTTTAGTAGAGATGGGGGTCTTGCTCTTGCTCAGGTTGGTCTCGAACTCCTGAGCTCTAGCAATCCGCCTGCCTCAGCCTCCCAGAGTGCTAGGATTACAGGTGTGAGCCACCATGCCCAGCTGTTAGAGTTACCCTTGACTATTCTCTTTCTCCCACACGAAACATTCAATTAATTAATAACACTTGGTGAACCTTGGTGATGCTAACCTTCAGAAATCTGACTACTTGGTATATGTTACACTTTCTATATATTTGGGTTTATATTTTTCATTACTTTTGGGTAACTTCCATCCATTATCTCTCCTAATAATTCCTCTCCCAGTCTCTCCTTTATAAATCCCATTAGATATATATTAGATCTTTTCTTATCTTCAAATCCCTTAACTACAACCATATTTTTAATATCTTTATTTCTCTGTATTCCATCTGAATAATTCTTACAATTCTATGGCCCCATTCAATAATGATGTTTCCAGCTGTGTCTAAATTGGTGATTAACTCATCCATTTTTGCTTTCAATAATACATATGTATACACACATATATTCAATAATATATATATTCAATAATACACACGTACACATTTTATGCACCTTCTGGTTCTTCAAATGTTTCTAGTCATTTTTGATATTGTTTTATTGCTTGATTTTGTAGATTCATCATTTACATCTTTCAATATTTTATTCATAGTAGTGTTTTACTCTGATAATTCTAAGGTCTGACATTTTTAGGAGTCTGAATCTACTCTCGTTTTTGGTTCACTTTTGCCAATATTTGCTACTAATGTCTTGTTTAATCATTTCTTTGATAATGCCTTTATAGGGATTTTATACTAAAATGAATTTCATCTGTGGAATGCCAGAATCTATTGATTGAGGATGATTACATCCAAAGAGGATTGGCATTCCTTTTAATGTGTTGTTACCCAGCTAAAATAAGTTCAATTTACTTTCTTCACCTGTAGATGTTTTGGCTGTAGGAAGGTGTTCTTTAAATTTGAATCCCAGACCCAAATGCTATCAGGCCCATGGTTAAAATTATTAAAGAGCACTCCAATTATTGTTGTTTTTATTAGTGTTGTTATTATTGCTACATTATTATTATTGATGTTGTTATTTCTCCAGAGCAGAGGCAGAGACAGATTCATTTGTGGGTTCCATCACCTTGAGGCAAATTATTCCCAGTCACCTTTTCAGTAAGAGTTTTTCTTGAATGTCTTGCCTTTATGTCTGGTACCGATGTCAGCCAGCTTCCCTTCTTTTTATGGGAATATACCTTGTCTCTCCTTCTCCTTACTCTTTGTTTTTCTGATACAGTTTGTATGTTTGGCCCCTCCAAATCTCATGTGGAAATCTGACCCCAGTGTTGGAGGTGGGGCCAAGTGGGAGGTGTTTGGGTCTTGGGGGTGGATCCCTCGTGAATGGTTTGGTGCCCTCCTGCAATATAACTGAGTGAGTTCTCGCTTTATTAGTGCGTGGAGAGCTGGTTGTTTGAAAGAGCCAGGCAGCACCTCCTCACTTTTCGTGGTCCTTCGCTAGCTGTGTGACACTCCTGCTCCCGTTTCGCCTTCTGCGTTGATTAGAAGCTCCCTGAAGCCCTCACCAGAAGCAAATCATGGCATAGTGCTTCCTGTACAGTCTACAGAATGGTGAGACAAATAAACCTCTTTTCTTTGTAAATTACCCAGCCCAGGCATTCCTTGATAGTGGTACAAAACGGACTAACACAGTTTCTCAGCTTCCAGTACTGGCATTTCTATTTAAAAAAAAAAGTTTTAGTTCAAGGTCAAGTTTATATATACTTAAATTTTGTTTCACATCTCAATCTCTTTAAAGTCATCTGCAACTTTCTTTTGAGCTTAAAAATGTATTTAAGTACATATTTTTTGCAACTTTTTGGTATCTGGTCTGTGGCAACAGAGTTTTTAAAATGTCCAGTCCACCACAGTCCTGGAAGCACTGACGTGATTTTTCTGCATCTATTAAAATTCTACAATCTCAGTGTGATGATTTTTAATTTTAGAACTATCACAACTGACTCCTTCTTAGCAATAAATTTTAATTTAAATTTATTATGGTAAGAACATAAGGTCTGGGTCATATTGATTTTTGTGGGATTTAAACAAAATCCTTTTTTGATCTAGTAGGTATTATATTCTTCATTTAAGAGTCAATGAGACTGAGTTTGTGGTAAAATATAAATTTTCATGTTTCATATGTGCTTAAAATTAGTTTGTTTCCTATGTGTAGTTATCAAAATTGTTCTGTATCTTTAAGTGTCAATTAAAACGTGCTCTCCATTTGTGTTACTCATATCTCAAGGGTCCTTACTAATTTGGTGTCCATTTTATCTGTGATTTTAAGAGAAGAGCATTAAAATATGTTCCGAAATTCATAATTTACTTTAAACTTTAAAATTATACTATTTGCCATTATCATACCTCAGTTGTCTTCCAGTCTCCTGATTCTCTCAACTTTTCTTTGGAGAGTATGTATGTATCTTATGACACATACTATTTGCCTAATTATCTCCCTTTCGTTAATGTTCTCTAATATCAGAACTCTAAATTTAGCATGGTGCTACCCAAAGGAAAGCCAACATTTTCTAGCCTTAATTGTGTTATGCTATGTCCAGGTGATGAAGTTTTAGCCAACGAGTTACAAGCAGAAGCGTTGAGTAAATTGTCTGGGGTAGCTCCTAAAAAGAGGTCTGCTATTCTTTTCCATTCTCATCCAGTTATCTTGAATAATCACGTAATGACTGGAGTTCCAACACTTGTCTTGCATCTAAACACCATGCTGTGAAAGAGTTGAACGAGAAATTGAAGAGTTCTGAGTCTTTGATACCATAGTAGCCCTGGTACATAAGATAGAAAATTTCTCTCTTTTAAAGAATAACTCAACTTTGAAGTTTCCTATTTTATACAACAAAACCTCCTAATAATTGACGCCAGCCAGAGCCTACAAACCTCATGACCAGCACTTTTATTTTAATCCTATGGACTAAACTAAAGGTTTGAAGGAGAAAATTTTCTATGTAAGTACAACTGTTTGTATTCTTTCTTTTAATTTATGGCTTGGCTAAAGATGGAGTTCTACATTGCAAATTATTTTCTTTCATGACTTGAAAGAATTGCTCCTTTGTTTCCCAACATGTAGTCACGTAATTTAAAAGTTTGGAATATTCATAATTTCTTATCTCCTTCTCTGGAGTTATTTCAGATCTTCTCTTTAGTCCTGATATTCTGAAAATTGTTGACGATGCACTTGTCAAAGAAAAATTGCACCATACATGTTAAACAGGCAAGGAAGACCTTATTAGGAACTATTGCAAGTTGAGAAATTGAACTGCAGTTCCAGGAAAACTTTAGGCACACAGGTGAGCTAGTGGAAGAACAATGAGGACAATGAAGGGGAAGGTTGGTCAATGTGATTAGACCATCTGTGTTTGCTAATTGGTGCTACTAATTAGGCTCCTGCCCTCCCACAGAGACGGAGAGGTGGGGCTGCTCTCTCTCCTAGAATGATATTTCCAAAGGATGGCTCCCGGTACTTGAGAAATACATCCATTGGTTGTATTAATAATATTGGCAAGAGGCTGGGGGAAGATTTACTACTCAAAGGAGCAGAGAAAGGATTTATAAGTTTTCTAAGCAAATGCCCTTAGAAAGGGAGGCCAGGACCCTATCGTTAGGAAGAAGACTGGCTCAAGTTTAGTGCAACTGAGGGGAACATCAAAGCCATCTTGGTCACACGTTTGTATTTACTGTCTTTTTGTTCATTAATCTGGACACTGACTTTTTAATCTGAAGACTTCTGTATTTAAGCTCAGGAGTTTTTGTCTATGATTTATTTTATACCCATTTCTCCTGTCTTTTCTTCTTTCCCCTGCCTCTGAACATTATATTAATTAAATGTTGAACTTTCTGGTTTGATTATTTTTGTATTTTGTCTTTTTACACCTTTTTTATGTCTGACTATTTGCTCAATCTTTAAAGAGAAATGTTCAATATGATCTTCCAAATCTTTTGTTTACTTTTTAATTCTAATCATATTTTCTACATAGTATAATTAGATTACTCATTCTTTTTTAACATGAATCTTGTTTTCTGGCTATGATGCAATGGCATGTGTTTATAAGAAATCTTAATTGGGAATACTTTGTGATTGTTAAGACTTTTATCCATATTTTCAGAGGTCATTTTTGTTTTGGTTTATGTCATTTCCAATGACGTCTGTGTTCCGTACTTGTTTCTTTATATCTAAGACAGAGGCACAGAAGAGCTCACTGGGAACTGTGAGCATGTGAGCAGGAGGGCTTGACGAATCTTCTGTATTTTAGGGTTATCGGGTACAAACCTGGTTATTACTCTAGAAGATCTCAAAAATGTCTGAAGCTTTCTTCTTTAATATTTTTCAAATCTTCTAAAGAAGAACCTTTCATTTTTTTAAAAAACTTGGAATTAGAAACCTGGCTTCTCTTTTCTGCTTGTTGGTGTGCCAATATAATATTAAAGGTTATGAAAAATCCGTGTGTAGGACTTTCAGCCCATATTATCATCCCCATGCTCTGGCATTTTCAAGCGAAAGGCTTTGCCATTCAGTATAAGCTCTATTTTCCCTTCAGCAGTACACTCTTGTGCAAGTACTTCTGCCTGTCTCGCCGCCTCTCTACCCTCTTCTATCGGCTCTTTGTTAACTTTTTTTTCTACTCAGGACCCTTTACACCATACCTCATCATTGCTTTTTATTCTTTTTAATGTATTTCTTAGTGGGATTTCAGGAAAATAAGTTGAGAATCATGTGATCATTCTATATGGTTAACCAGAACTCGGCCTCCCCGCTAACCCCATGTGTTTTAGTGTTGAGAAGAAAAAAAAAAAAAAAAATCAGCCCTAGGTAGTTTCAATCCATGGGAAGGAATAGTTAACATTGGTTCTTAAGGCTGAGGCCAGATCCCCAAGTCATTTCTAATACTGTTCTCCTAAAGTTAACTGCCCATTTGGGGGCTGGTTGAGTACAGATCTGTGAGGCCAGAACACGGAGTTCCCGGACCTAGATAGTACTGAGTCCGAGATGTTCTTCCTTGAAGACTCAGAGGCTGCGGTGGGACTCTGGCCGATCAGCACCGCCTCCCTGCTGTGCTTTGAGGAACAGCTGCCACCTGTGTCACAGTAAGAAGCAGTGGCCACACATTACAAGATATCAGATTTTGTTTACTTTTGATTGAAAAGATTGCCTAAACATATTCTAAATCAGGATTTCAATCTAAAATTAAAATGAATCAACCTCTACCCCCAATTATAGGCTTTAAAAAAAAAAAAGTCAGTGCAATGCCAAATAATTGACTCTATATTGCTTCTGGTAAAAAATAGTTTAGCGATATTTGAGAAAACTGGGACTTTTATTTGTATCTTTCTACCATCCTGCTTAAGAAAATCCACTGATTTGATTTCCAGTTACATTTGTGACTCTCTGCATTTAATAACAACACTGGCCTTTCTTTATCCTTAATGTATGCTGATGCTTTAACTCACGTAAATGCATGATTTGTTTCCAATCACAAAACATCCCTATGGCTTATCAAGAGCAGGGTTATTTTAGCAAAAGCATAGCATACGGTGCATAAATAGCACTCATATATAAGCATAGCATGCACAAGAGATTAATACAATTTTCCTTTTTCAAGTGATTAATATTTACCCTGGCAGCTGTAGCATTTTAGCCTTCCATTAGCTGACAGATGTGAGTAAGGGTTGCATCTTGCCTCCACCAAGCTGCTATATCTTAATACGTGTTCACAGCTTAGGGACCACGAAATATGCTCCCGGAATATTTAGAACTCTCATAGGCATTTCTTGTGGCTTCAGTGGATTTCTTCCCACAAATATATTAAATTGAATATTTTATTTCTTCAGGGCAAAAAGTTAACTGGCTTGAAACTCACAGGTGCAGAACAATAAAATTCCAACTTAAATCTAGGCATTCGAATGATGAGTCATTGGTTTGTTATAACAGTCTCACAGCACAGAGCACTGTGAGAAGTTTTAAAGGAAATAATGATTTATAGTTTTGAATATGGGGAAATATGGGAAAAACGTGTTTGTATTTGAAAGATAATTATAAATGTATTCAATAAATTTTATCTTGGGGAATCGGATGAGTCATAAGGCATTTTTACTATCAATGGCTCATCACATACTCATGCTTTTGAGTGAAAAATGAATTATGACTTTGCCATTTCCTTATTTTATGTATCAGTTTATTTTTATGTAGATTTTTATTAAATTGATGGCTTGTAAAATTATGAAAAATGCCTAGTTTTTTTTTTCCAGAGGCTTATTTGAATGAATATTCCTTTGTTGCATCTAAAATAGAAAAAATAAAAGTACAAATTGGACAATATGTACTGTCACAAATAATGTACATACAGTCTCAAAGTTATATATGTATATATGTATGTATATACATGCAAATTTATATATATCTATATATCCATAAACACATGTAAAATACATATTTCAGTGTTATGGATCGTGCATATATTTATGAATACTTTCAATGTGTGCCTACTAGAAACTATATACAGTATGAATTTTTGAGTACACCACATAGTGGATGTTATATTCATCCCCATCCTTCACATGCAGCTTCACGTTGGACATGGTTAATTGATTTACTATAGGCCAGCGTTGTATATTTAGAGCTTGATGTAGATCAGTGGTCTTGGAACTGAGTTGTAATTATCACTGAGTATACATGACACAGTTACCAGGGCATTAGTAGTTATAAGGAATCAATATTAAGAGCCTAAAACTCTGTATATTTAATCTCTGAACTGATCATTTTGAAACTGAGTACCTTAGTTAAAGCATCACATTGGTTTTAATTTTCCACTCTCACTTTGCAATTTCTCTTCTCCCAGAATGCAAAAGAATGCCATGCTTCTAGCATACCCTATATTTCTCCATGGTGCCTTCCCTAACAGCACTGAAGAAATTACAATGAAAACTATTGCTCTTGATATTGAAGAGAATGAGTTTAATGACTGCATACTAAATAGTTATACAGATCAGTGCTAAGAAATTATTTTCAATAAAATGTTCAAGCACCTAATAGAACTGTCTGGTACTAGAGCATAATAGAAGCATTGAGTTTCCATGTGATTTTTGACATTTAACTCAGAAGAAATTGAACATAGTGCATATTTTTCTTATAATAAAAGTCCCTGAATTCCTATCTAATTTCTATAAACATGGCTGCTGCTTCTTAATGCTTATATTTATAAACACAGGGATTAAAGTAGAACTGATGCTGAAAGGTATCTATTGTTCACTAATGGAG
>NW_012151396.1:3415446-3432364 GCF_000956105.1 Propithecus coquereli | reverse complement strand
AAGTTCCATAGTTGAAATAAAATTGAAATTCTATTAATTTTAACTACTTAAATTTAGAGAGAACTTTTTAAAGGCCATAAAAATGTGTAAGAAGAGCATTGCAATAGAAATTATTTTCAATAATGTACAAAAGAAGTCTGTAAACAACTGATTACAGATAATTCAGGGCAATTTTAGGTTTTTGCTGTATGAATTTCATAGTCATCCAATGCATGTAATTACTCAATAGAAATAAACTGCATAAATAAATAATCCTATTATGTAACTATGCCATTTTTTTTTGGCACTGCCACTAAGTCAACAGTTTATTATGCTTATTATGTTTGTAAAATACTGTTTTGGCCCCTGTAAATGTGTTTTATAAATTATAAACATTAAATAACTTATTCAGTACCTCAACTTTGCCCCCTAAATTTTTCTTTATTTACAAATTTTGATTATTTACTGTCAAGGAAAACTGAATTTCAAAGATGAAGAGAAAAATAGATGGAATTTTGGTTGTGACGGTGTGAAGAAGTTGGTAAATCTTTACTCTCCCTGTCAAAATAACCATGCCAGCGCTTTGAAATCAACAGTGGCAAGCAATGTGTGGAGACATGCTTATCCATCAAAAGGCGAGAGAGTGTGCGGTCTTCTTGCAGGGACTTTCCTCCTACTGCCCGCCACATCTTGATCACACAGTAGTTTCACCACAAGTTGTCTGTGAAAACCATCAGACCGGTGTAGAGAATGAAAACCCACAGCTTTCCTGACTCGAGGAGGCAGTCTTGGTAGGGGCAATTGGTGTCCTACCCAGAAATTAATAAATGTGTGTGTGTGTGTGTATACATAAATTAGGTTATGCCTTACCGAGAAACTACTGCTTTCAGTACTTATGTTAGGTGCTGGTGTTGTTTACATAGCTCTCAATTGCATACAGGCAAATCTTGTTTCTCATTTCTTACAATAGTCTTTTTTGCCTTGGTAAATTTCTGTGCCGTAACGCTTCCCAGTTTTGAGTTACTGATGTTTAATCAAGTTTAGTATCTTTTTGTTGACATTTTCTCCTTCTCTGCTTAGTCTTATTCCTACAACATATTCTGCCATATTACAGCCTGGAAAGAAAAGGGATGATTTGTTTAAGTGAAAGAACAATGCTTAAGAGAGAGAGAGAGGATGCTCTGTCAAATTTGAGAAGAGTTCTGAGAATCCCCCTGAGAGAGAAAGTCCTCTGTTTCCAGACAGCATAGAAATGAGGGAGTACAAATGGGATCGTATTAAAGTACATACAAAAGTCTGACACAGTAGATCTTTAATGAATTTTGTTTTTTTTTTTTCCCCCTTTCCCCAGTTTGACATATGAGTAATATCATTATCCCTTTAAACCAAAAGTAACTACAATGTCTGGAAACTTTGTTTTTGTAAATTATAAACTTGATTCTCTTACCTTATTCAAACCACTGTACATTTCAAATCTACTACTGTGAGGATATAGATATACCTCACCAAAATAGAATAAGAGGTAAGCAGAATCCCAGCCCTGCAGAATCTGGCCTTGAAACTTTTAGTTTCCCTTTTTTACATTTTTAATGACATTTTTTACATTTTAATAATCTTTAATTCTGAATTCCAATAATCTCCAACAACCCCATACCCACTTATAAGATAATTTATTAGAAAGCCAAATACATTGTACAGAATATATATTCTACAGATAAATTCATCTATTTTTCAATTTTTTTTACCTGTTATTGTCAAATGATGGATGTTCTAACTTTGTTATGAAATAGAGAAAGCCTTAATAAATAATCTGTACGAGGTTATGTATTTTTCTTTATTTGTATATCTCTATTTCAGATTGACTAACACTTTTTTTTTTTTTTTTTTTAAGACAGAGTCTTGCTCTGTTGCCTGGGCTAGAGTGCCGTGGCATCAGGCTAGCTCACAACAACCTCAAACTCCTGGGCTCAAGCAATCCTCCTGCCTCAGCCTCCCGAGTAGCTGGGACTACAGACAGGCATGTGCCACCATGCCCGGCTAATTTTTTCTATATATTTTTAGTTGTCCAGATCATTTCTTTCTATTTTTAGTAGAGACAGGGGTCTCACTCTTGCTCAAGCTGGTCTTGATCTCCTGACCTTGAGCGATCCTCTGGCCTCCCATAGTACCGGGATTACAGGCGTGAGCCACCACGCCCGCCCTGACTGACAAATTTCAAAGTAGACAATCTAAAGGCATACTGCTAATGAAGAATGAAAAATACACAAATGATATTGTCACCTAAATGTCACTATTAATAACTTCAGAACTTCAGAATATTTGATTCCAGTCATACAAGTCATAGACCATATAATTAAACAGGGTTTCTCTAAAGCATTCTGCTTTTCAGAGTTTTTTTTAAACAGATAGTAAGTTATAATTAAGTAAGGAAGCATACAGCAGAGAGGTAGACATTACAAAAGTACTGAAGCCAAACTTGCACAGGATAGCATTATTTTAGTTTTGATAAAGTGAACTCTTAACTTTTAACTAAAAATTATCTCGCATGATTTTAACAATCTCAATTTCTGGAAACCTTTTGCCCTTATAAAACTGGGAGAAAGTTTTCGATGATATAATATTTTGCATTTTAGAAATGTGAAATAACTAGTCATTACAGATGGTTGGGAGGAATAAAACAGTTAGAAAAATACTATGTTCAGAATTCTTTCGGCTTTATGTAAGACTATTTGAAAAGGTAAAATTGCCTCTGGCTGCATTCCCTGGGAAGAATGTGGAGTAGCTGAAAAGTGCTTTATAGTCATGAATTAATGGGCAGTAACTTTTCTAAATAATTCTGCGTGATATTATTCTCATTCTATAGATAATACATAGTCCCAGAGAGAGAGAGAGAGAATTCTGTCCCGGCCCAATAGAAAGTCAGCGGGAGGATCTCAGGAGGGTGCTTGGAGGTTACATGGGGCAGAACCTTTCAAACCAGGAATGATGGTGAGGACGTTTGTAAACATAATACTTTGTGGATGAGGTTAATTTACAGTTGAGTGGTTTTAAAAATCATTTCTAGAATATAAAGATATAGCATCATTATCTGCCTGTTTTGATAGCAAAGCTCCCAATGACTGTGCCATAGTTCTATAACATAATTTATTAGACTTTTGTTAAAGAAGCAACTCCTTTATGTAACTCTAAAATTCTCAACAAGTTGTTTTGGGCCCAAAACAGACTAAAATAATAATTTTATTCTATACTTTTTTATTTATATTTTAATATTTTCTACTTTTTCCAGCAAAAGTTGCAATATAATTGGCTTTTTATAGTTTATTGAATGAACTTGAATTGCTAATCAGTTTATAAGTACTTCTCACGTTGATTCAGATGAAAATGTTCATGTTGAATATAAATGGATCAAATATATTGAATAAATGTTACCACATTTACTATTAGACTGTAATATGAAGAAGTGATTATTCTCAGAAAGAACTCTTTTCTGATTAGTATACTGTAGTGTTACTTTACTCATCTGTAAAATGGACCTAAAATGGTACTGTGGCCAGATATCTGTTTCAAAGAAAAAACTTCAAAACGCATAGAAAGAGCTGGAAAAAAAAAATCCTAGATTGAAGAATGTATAACTCAAAGTATTATTCATTAAAATTACTTTAAGGTTAGTAGGTTTGTCAGCAACTTTATTACAAGTGATAAACTTATTCCCATTTTAACTTATTAGAAAGATATATTTGCATTTTGGCATTTTGGTGAAAGAATAATATACTCTAGCTCTGTTCATTTTATTTATATTGTCATTAACAACTTGATGAAATAGAGCCTTTTAGCATCATGTATTGAAATTCATACATATTTGTATGTTTTATGTTCATACATTTAACCAGATATTAATGTTCACTAAATTGAAAACTGAGAGATTCATTTTTAAAACCCATGAATATACATGAAGCTCCCTAATTTATTCTTTGGAATTTAATGTAATATTTGAGAAAACAATCAAATTTCATTCTTCTAAATATTTAGATTTGAATTATAGTGTAAAATGGAAAGTTGCTTATATTGCTTATACTGAGATGTGTGAGCTTATGAAAAATAAAAGGCAAACTCTCGATATGAGAGTCTCATTGTGCCTGTATAGTCACAATTTCTTTCAAGGTCTTTCTGCCCTAAAATTAGAATGGCACATATTTTGGTCCAGGTTCTGTGATGCTGCTGTTGATCAAGGGCTAAAATGAAATGAACTCAAGCAGGAACTTCTGCCTTTATTAGACGATCAGAGAATTGATTATCCTTCCTAAACAATATGTTTATGTCTTCTTACTACAGGGCATATGTTAGAATGCAAAAATAGGTTTTTTCCCCAAGATGATCTTAATAATAATGTAGAAACAAGAAGTTAGGTTGTATTTAATATATATAATTCCCACTAGGGACTGGAAACTTAATAGAGGTATGTTATTGATCAGACTGTACATGTAACACAGTGTGGTCCATAGCTCATTATTACATGAATTCAAATATAGTGAAGGTTTATTTGTGCCTTTTTCCACCTCCCCTAAATATGTCAATGTATGCAATAACACTCCCTTTGCATAATTAACTGTAATGTGATGTCCTTTAAGAAAATAATTTAGAAGCAGATGAAAACATTTCTTCCCCTATGTGGAAGGTCTTAAAGTTGCGTGTTTAGATTTAATGAATCTGCTTTAGTGTTTCCTGGACATTGTAGCCAGGATTTTTATTCCTGGTGAATTTATATGTCTGGAAGAGAAAATATGATTAATGAACATAATAGCTTGGCCAAATTAGAAGAAAAAGAAAACAACTTTCTGAAACTTTACATTTATGGAGCAAATCAGGTAAATAATCTTTTGTTAGTTCCAAGTTTGACAGCTTACGCTGTGTATTATCATTGGGGGGGGGACTTTAAATATAATCTGGGCATGCTTAGTAGTATTCCTGGTGAGAAATCTGAAGCTCGGAACGCTCAGGCTGCTACCAGAGCCACACAGGTGAGGAAGCACAGCTGGTGCTAGACCCAGCTCCCATAGTACTCATTTCTCCACTTTTCACACCAGAGTTTGCACACTTGCATTATGAAATTGTATGTCAAATTAAAACCACATTTTACTATTTCCAATAATATAGCAAAAGGCCATGCATCTTCTCCATTTACTATGATAACTATGTGATAAATGTAATATTCTTAGTTTTATCTTCTCTCCTTAGAATGCAATAAAGTGGATATTGCATGTGCCTTGAACCAAATTTTTGGGGGGATAGAAGACAGAATCAAATTTTGGGGTCATCCTTTATAGCCGTTATAATATAGTTGATATTTTAATATGGCCAACAGGAAATTGAACCCAAAGTCCTTTCTACAATGGCATTCTAATCATTTAAATAACAGACGCCACCCAAATTATTATCTTGAAGCCTGCATTTCAAATCCATTGTCAATTTAAATTCTCTGGGGAATTTGGAAAGGCGGATATTTATTTATTTGTAAATGTTACAGTGAAAGATTGTATAGCACATCATTTAGTTCTATGCTAGCTATGAATTTAAAAAGCACAGAAATGTAAAGAGCCTCTTCGAAATTTTTCTAGGGTTAAACATCAAGACCGAATGACCTGTTAAATAATATTGCATTGATTAGTTCAAATTAGAGTAATCTTTCTGTAGAGTGCTCCATCTCCTTTTTTATATTGAAGGTTCAAATGTATTGTCAGCGTACAAAAGATTGGTAAAACGACAAATCATTTTGGAATTAATTCAACCTATCCCCTGTAGAATGTAAAGTTAAATAAGTGAAGAACGTATATGCAGACACTCCCCAACTTATGATGGTTCAACTTACAAATTTCCAACTTTATGATGGTATGAAAGCGATACACATACAATAGAAACTGTACTTGAGATTTTGAATTTTGACCTTTTTCTGGGCTGGCGTTATGCGATAATTTCTCACGATGCTGGGCAGGGACGGTGAGCTCCAGCTCTCAGCCCTGTGGTGGCGAGGTGAACGACAGGCACTCTACCGTGGACTGTGTTGCCAGGTGATCTTGCCCAACTGCAGGCTGATATAAGTGTCTCAGCATGTTTAAGGCAGGCCAGGCTAACCTAGGATGTTTGGTAGGTTAGGGGTATTAACTGCATTTTTGACTCACAATATTTTCAACTTATAGTAGGTTTACCAGGATGTAACCACAGTGTAAGTGGAGGTGCATCTGCACTTAGGAAATGCAAGTGCTTAAATTTTTATGCTTGAAATCCTTCAATTTTCTCAGTTATTTTTTTTTCTATGCACATTCATTGAATCTACTTAGCTTTAAGCAAAAGCATTTTCTTCGTACCACTAGGTGTCGTCGTATCTGTTTTTAAGGTTTTTAGTATGCCAGGGACTTTCATACATCGTATTTTTACTTTACCAAGAGTTCAGATTACAGGGCAACTATAGGGGAAACAGGAGCTAGGATATAATGAGAAAGAGAAAATGATATCTTCAAGAAATGGAATATGCTATTAGTGTAAAAAAATGTTTTGGCAGTTTACATCTGTTCCATTAGGAAGATATCAATGCCCTATTACACATTGTGGTATAATATGAAAAAAATCATTTTGCGGATATTGGTATTTTGAACTCTTGGCTAAAACAAAAAACACCCTTAGTGTATGAATTTTGCTTGAAGAAAAGACCCCTTTATAGTGTCATTGGCATTATTTATATTTTTAGCATTTGTTAAATACTTCCTATTAGAGGAGGTGTATATTGAATACTGAATTGAAATGTATATAAAATGGAAAAAAAGTTGAAGGATTTCTTTTCAACAGAGTTAATTTCTTAGAGGAATAATTTTAAAGGAGAAATATGCAGAGTATATACCAAAGATATAGCCAGACATTTTAATTTAAAATATAGTGTATGTGACATAGGTCTTGGAAAATTGGAGTGATTGTCCCAGACCTCTTGCTTTGGCAAGGGTACAACTGTGAAGTTTTATTCATTGTGAAGCTAACAAGGTGATAGCTCATCTCATGGTTTTTGAAGCAAGACAAAATGCATGGAAAATCACAGAATATTTTCTACCAATCCACCAGGTTACTATGATAGAAGGTGGAAATGTATGAGATCTTGGGGCATGAGCCTTCAGACATGCTCCCCAGGAGGCCAGCTCTCCCCTAATCATTAGGAGGTCCTGCCAGGGTACTGGAGAAGGGGGGGAGTAGAAGAATCAGGCTTTCTAGGCAGGGAGGGACACTCATTCCTGGTGCTCTTACCTACTGGGATCTTAGCAAATTACATGACGTCTTACACAGAATTTAAGTCTCTCCACCTGTGAAATATTGAAAATGGTATTAGCTTCACTGTGTTATGGGGGTAAAAGTGGTATCAATAAGGATATTGGCAGAATAAAAGGTGAATGAGAATGGATGGAGAATTCCAGCAGAGTTTGATTAGAAGACCATTTAAACAGCTGCAGGGAGAATGCAATATCCCAGCACCGGCGCAGCAGGGCTGTACCAGCTAGAGGGAGCCACCTACAGGTGTTCTAGCTTGTGGCAGGGATGTGGCTAATCTGAGACAGCCAGGCGAGGGGCCAGAGGAATACACACACTGACCTCTGTATCTTCCCCCTCTTCTTCTGTGAGGGGCTGTCCCTCGGTGGAGCCCACCAGGCCGTGGCAGTGAGTTCCAGGAAACGGATACAGTCCTTACAGATTAGCTTTCAAGGTGCCCTGTCACGTCATGCTTTTTCACCAGCCATGTTTTGTCTGTACTATTCCCTCTTCCTGTAATGCCTTCTTCCTGTTTCCTCATTTAACAGAGTTATCCTGCTTGTCCTTTAAAACTCAGTTCCCCAAGAAGAAATTCTCTTATTAAAAGTTGGATTGAGATGCTCTTTTTCAGTGCATCTGTGAGACGCCCTGTTTGTATCTATCACAGCATTAATTACACTGACTGCAGTCATAGGTGATGTGTCCTTTCTCTCACTAGATCTGAATTTCTCTGAGGAATGGAGAGTATTTTAGTCTGTATCCGTAGCAACTTGCATTCAAATTTTTACATATGAATTCAATAAATGTTTGTTGAATGAATAAAAGAATGTATAAAATACTTAATTCAGTGCCTTGCAATAGTAGGGACATCGCAAGTGCTAACTAATAAAAGAAGGTGACATAAGCTGGCATCCAGTAGGGGTGATAAAAAAAGGAAGCGCCTGAAGAATTTAAGAATCCTTCTTTCAGGCAGAGATACCTGATAAAAGTGAGACTGTAAGTAGGTTTAAATTTGCTTTCCATTCTCTCCCCAATCTACCTTAGACTTGCAAAAAATTGACATATAATTGAAAATTATTTCAGAACATCTGTTTCAAGATGTGAGGATGCCATGAAATTCCCAAAGTTTATAAGCCTCCACAGACAGACAGTAATAATGGTTTATGAAGAAATATGAGAAAGCCATCAATTAGAGCTCTACAGTATTTCATTAATTTACACTGTCAAGAGAATTACATTTCTCAACCTCAATAATAAAGGAATTATAGAAATTTCAAGCACTAGTAAACTCATAACCCTGAATCTCATCAATATAGTAATTATGAATTCGTGCAAGCTAGTTAAACACTAAATATTCCAACCCAAGTACAAATATGTGTGTACGTGTGTGTATATATACGTTGAATCTTAGTACTAGGTATCTTTGATGGAATGGATATATGAATATGTGGGAGTCTGTATAAACACAACCACATACATATATATATTTTTTCGAAATTGGTAGTAGAGCTGTAATCTGCAACTGCATTTCAAAGCCAAAATGAGTATAGAAACGTGAGAATCAGCTAATATATTGGTATAATTTCAAGAGCTTAAGTGGGCCATTTAAGCCCAAACTGTGTTCTTATTGTCAATAGTACAGTTCATTATATACATCATAATTTCATTTCACAGATATTTTGCAACCATATCTAATCGGCGTAATTCTCCAGATTACATAAAATGTACAGGGCTGGCATATAAAAAGATGACTTGGTAAAATTCCAGAAGATGATTGAAACGGTACAACTTTTGATATATGTAAGAAATAGCCCCTAGTATCTGTGCTAGACTGAAGAGTGTCTGCCTCAGAGATGTCTGTGCTTTAATTCCTAAAATCTGTTACCATGTTACTTTACATGGACAAAGAGACTTTGCAGATGCTAGTAGGATTTTGAGGTGAGGAAATTATCCTGAATTATCTGGGTCAGCCCAATGTAATGACAAGGGTCCTTATAAGAGGGAGGTAGGAATATCAGATACAAAGAAGACAGAAGAATGGACCAGAGGTCAGAGAAGAGAGAAGGTGCTACTCAGCTGGTTTCGAAGATGTAGGAAGGGGCCATGAGCCACGAATTCTCAGCAGCCTCTGTAAACTGGAAAAGTCATGCAAACAGATTTTCCCCTGACAGCTCCAGACAGAACCAGCCCAGAGATACTTTGACATTAGCCAAGTGAACCTCTGCCCTCCAGGCTGTAAGAGAATAAGTTCATGTTTTAGGCTACTAAATTCGTGGTGATTTGTTACAGCAGCAATAGGAAACTTATACAATCTCAAATGGAGGATAGGTGATACGATTAAAAAAATACAGTGTACTTTCTTTCCTTATAATATTTATTATTCTTTATTTTCTTGTCTCTGTCCTCCAAGTGAGATTATAGTAGTCTCGAGGCCAGCAACTCTACCTCATTGGCCTTTGTATTCAGTGCTCTTATTACTTAGTAGAGCTCAAGATATCTTTGTTGAACTCATTTAGTGGACTAACTGAGCTGAATAAGTGGGTTGCTGCTGTGTGTTTTGAATTTCTTAGATAAAAGCGATGTCTGTGTGATAGGGGCTTCCAATTAGCTGTGCCCCAACTTGATGTTTAGCAGGGAACTAAGAGAAACATATTCAATAAAAGTAAATAAATATTCAGAAATAGGAGCAGATTCATAATTTTGTTCTTCTATGTTTTATTCACCTTTTAAGAATAAATATTTAGAATTTGGAAAAATTATTGAAAATATTTGAATGTGCGGATTATTATCTGAAAACTAAATCTTATTATTGCCTATAATTGTAATTTTGGAATCCTGTATTTGAAATGGATGTTAGATGTCAGCTCAGCTCCTTGTTACATGTAATAATTTCTTGAACATCATCTTTGGCAGGTAATGTGATTTAATCACCAGAAAGTCTGGAAATGCAGATATCTGGGCTTTGCTAAGGTTCCCTCAAAGTAATTCAACACCTGATTTGATACTTACTTTCCAGTTGTGTAGAATTATGGGGAATTGTATGATCTGTAATATCTTTTCCATTTCCAAATTCCCAGAATTTATACAAACAGTGAGAAAGTAATTCTTAAGTAGGGAAAGTTGAAAAAGTAATGTAGTCAGACCTCATTCAAATGACAGTTACTCTAGGTTGCATTTGTTATAATATTTCCGATATATTTGTAAATCGGAGGATGGAATAGCTGAGGTAAATCTTTCAATAGTAACAGTAGTTATAAAAGTATTGATCATATTTTAAAAACATTTTTCTAATTTCACAATGTTTCTATCGCACAGTTTCAATGCACAAAGTTATTTTCAGGTGTTGTTGCTGTTTTAAAAAGTAACTTTCTATACTCAAGGTGTGAAAAACTCAGAAGGTGACATTTCACTAATGACTCCTCTAAGAAATTGACAAAGATGGATGTAGTGTCTTTATTGATGGTCCCTGAGAAACATGGTACTTTCAAAATGACATTCTAGCTATGAAAAAAAGCTGCATTTGCTTTTGTTTACAGAAAAGAATGCTACATACCTTAATTACATAGTGCATATTTTATCTTAATTTATAAATTCTCACTTGTCTCCTATTTAAACATAGATAGTTAATTATTCTATTTGCTAAGATCTATGAACTTCAATATTATGGCTTAGTATTATGCAACACCTTACCTGAGAGAACTTCAATAAAGCTTACGCATGCTTTCCTAATGAAATCTTGCCACTCCCTGTGGAGTTCATATGCGAGGCTTTGTGTTTCAATAATACGGAAAGAGATGTGACTAACATCTGTATGCAAGTAACGATCCAAAGTGTCAAGCCAAGAAATCCTAAATTTCAAATATAATTTGATGAACTATTGCTAATATATTGACATTTTCTTAATGTGAACTATTTTTCTCATAGGAAACAATATAATCTCAGGGCTTTTCTATTCCCATAAAGAGGATGGATCTTTAGTACTGAACCTCTGTCCGTTGTCCGTCCTTGGGGCAGATTCCGTTTGCCATCTCACTTTATCTTTCCCAATGTTCATTTGAAACCAAGGGTGGCTGCAGGGCTCTTGAGTTTCTCAGAGCTTCATTCTGGGTCAAGTTCCCTGAGAAAGAAGTAAAATCAATAATGTTCTGCTTAATCTTCTCCTAGACAGAAGATATAAGACAATAGGAACTGATTTTGAAAGTCCTTCCCAACTACAAGTTCTAATGGGGTTCTGAGACTCACAGTTTGAACCCTTATGGGAAGTACTTAGCAGCCTCTATATAACCCCTTATAAAGCAGGGGATATAGGTGATCGTTAATTAGCTGCTTTCCCATCAAGGATGGGGTTAATATAATATTAGGAAATTTTCACCAAAAGAAGCTATAGTCATTTTAGGACAGAATGTGGAGCGATCTATGTATTTCCCAAATTAAAACTCTTGTGGATTATGTACCATATCCATACGTATGCATATCAAATGATATTGATTTGATTTTCTTTCTGAACAAAAGATTTCAAGAGAACACGTCCCTGTTTTTTCCTACTGCTAATGGAGGGCCTCTAGCTTTGAGTTTAATATTTATTTCTATATAATACTAAAATTATTTTTAAAATAATAAAAAGTGCAAATGTATGTAAAATAGATTATTACTAATTTTTCTATACCTAACAAAAGGCAAACTGACTTGCATAAAAGATGTTAGTTAAAAATCACATTTGATACATAGTTTTTCTTCTTCATTTACTAAAATCATATTAGAAAGTTTCTATGCACAGCTAGTTGGATTCAAGTATCTCTTCTATTGTATTGGCACTGCATTGTGGTGGGTAGAAATCAATTTTCATATGGTTGCTACTTGACTTTCCCTCTAGAAAACTGTTTCTTATATTAGATTTTGATACCATTTGACTGAGAACACTATAAACCTCTAGACTTCATAGTGCAAGTTGTATTAAGTAGGATATAAATCCCGATGGCTGGTAGATGGAAGATTTGGCATTCTTCAGCACAAAAGAATAAAGTCTAACAACTCCATCATTACTTCAGAAGAAATTGTCTTCAAGTGAAATAATCAAAAAGAGGCATTCTGCATGACTTAGAAACAGCTTTTAAGACTGTTTACCTAGTCCGTCCGTGTCTTGTTTCATTTTTTTCCTGAAAAACTGAAGCCATTTACTGAAACAGACATCTGTAACTTGATAAACCTCTGTATTCTTACCCTTGATCTTGAAGAAATTAAAGCTTGAACCAGCAGTATGCCAAAGAGAAAATTCTACCTTTTGTGTATGCGTTGATTAGATTAGTTGTACACATTTGACTTTTTATAAACTTCATTTTATTTTATACTTAAGTCTGTGAAAGAAACAAGGCTGAAACAGAGGGCAGATAGTTAATCATTATGCCTGCCAACAAACTTTTACATTTCAGTCTTATAAAATGGGATAGGGACGAAAACCAAATGAAATCAAAACACAATATTCTCCTCTCTGTGGAGTATCAATGCATTAACCTCATCTGGATGAGAAACATTGGTTGGATCAATAAGACATTTTCCCACATTTCCCTGCTGACCACAAAGCCTCCAATTTCCACTTTAGCTATTAATTGATTCAAATTATATGAGATTGTACTGTGTTATAAGGAAGTCACCCTGTTACTTCTGCCTTTTTAACTCTCAGCTGCTCTTGGTGATTTCTTTAGAACAAATTTATGATAATGTTCATATTTTCCTTCTCTTTTGTCTCACCTTTAAAATAGCACTTACCCCTTCTGTGATTATTTACAATATTGGCTATTTAGTCTTTACCATATCAGAATTTTTTTTAATCTTTTCATAGATATTATACTTGAGACATTATGTGTTTTTTTCTTATCTTTTTAGATACTAAATATGCACTGTCTATCCCACTATTTTGCCATGTCCCTAGTAGAGTAAGTCTCTGTAACCAAACATTTAGTAGAAATGAATTTTATCCTTCACCAACAAGAAGAGTAGAGCCGCTGCTTCACTCACTTCCTTGAAGGAGTCTTAGCTCTTCTGACCTTTGGGGTGAACCTTTAAATTAGAAAATATAAAATGCTAATGTTTGGTTTTAGAAACATGAGATTGAGAGCTTTCGTAGTCAGGCCACAGCAGCCAATCTGTTCTTTCATCTCCTTGTGTTGTTGATGGACATTTCCACTTGTTTACAGCTGTGGTCCCCAATGCCCTTGGCCGCAGACTGGTACCAGTCTGTGGCCTGTTAGGAACCGGGCTGCACAGAAGGAGGTGAGTGGTGGGCAAGCAAGTGAGGCTTCATTTGTATTTTTTAATCACTCCCTGTCACTTGCATCACCGCCTGAGCTCTGCCTCCTGTCAGATCAGTGGCGGCATTAGATTGTCACAGGAGCGAGACCCCTACTGTAAACTGCACATGCGAGGGATCTAGGTCACGCGCTCCTTGCTAGAGTCTGATGCCTGACGATCTAAGGTGGAGCTGAGGCGGTGATGCTAGCGCTGGGGAGCGGCTGCAGATCAGATTATCATTAGTGGAGAGGTTTGACTGCACAGAGACGGTAATCAATTGCTTGCAGAGTCATATCAAAACCCTGTCAATGAGTGGTAAGTGACAGTGTAATAATAACAGAAATAAAGTACACAATAAATGTGATGCACCTGAATCATCCCAAAACCACCCCCGACCCCCTGGTCCATGGAAGAATTGTCTTCCATGAAACGGGTCCCTGGTGCCAAAATGTTGGGCACCACTGGTCTATGGGATTGAAAGAAACTCTGAGGGCTTTATTCCTCTTTGCATGTCACCAGTGTGTCTATTTCTTTGGTAACAAATGCAACATTAATATGTTTTGCAGTAAATTGAAATAGCTCTGTGGTGTGTGCATGTGTGTGTGTGTGTGAGAGAGATCTTTTTTTTTTTATCTTCAACACTTACAGGTAACATGATGAAAGTTTACTTTCCTGGTCATTTTGAGAGGCACATTTTGAAATGTGAACCGGAAAACTGTAATATATTAGTGCTTCATTGTGCACTTCTAAGTTACATGGTGAATTTAGAAGGAAATTCACTCTACCATACACCTACATGGAACAGTATTAAGAATATATACTAAATACTAAAAATCGTCTCCAGGTCACAGAAGAAGGGGTGGTAGATAGTTGGGTGTGTGTACGTCGGTGTGCATTTTGACATGTTCTAAGTGACCTTGAGAGGATTGTTTCCCATACCTTCCTTTTCCTGCCTAAATCTGGATTTCTTTTGACTTTCGAGAGTCTAGGGTTAGAGACTGGACTATAAGGTTGATGGTGAGGTGAATGACCCTAGTCCTGTCAGTGTTTGATGTCCACAGGGCTCTGTGACAGTACAGCTGTCTATCATTTTGCATTGTTCATATCTCCTTGTCATTTGGATTTTATGATGACATATCTATAATCTATAGTTGTCATGCCTCATTGATTTTACTTGGGTGCCTTCTGGGTTCTCTCCTTGAGCATACTTTCAGATTTCTTACCACTGTAAATCATCTCTGACCCCCAAATAAACCCTTATCAAGATGTATATTTTTATCAGGGGCTAAATTACTTAAATGCTCTTTTTTTCAATACAAGATTTGAGATATATTTTTGATAGATGTGATTTTTTTTTTTAAAGTTTGTGGAATGTACTTTTAGGGGGTCACATAATTTTAACTACAGAATCTTCAATTTCCTCTCAATTTTATGAAATACTGATTAAAAAACATCAGCAAAAAACCCTAATTTGTTTTGAATCAACAGAGTATTATTAAAAAATAACTACTTGCCAGTTCCACTGAATGAATATATTCTGGGTATGTTATGATGCTCTTTTTTATTTGTTATTTTTGAATTTTTACTAATTACCCCAAGGCTTGGCACAATAAATGGTATCAATGTGAGCCCCATGGACTATTTATATTTCACTACATTTCTTCCTTTAATGAGGTGACGTCCTTTGACTCTGGAAAAAATTAGTTTAGACTGTTCATCTTTGGGCCTGTTTTATATTATACCAAATATACAAACTAATAAATGCTTGAAATTGTAAGACTTCAAAGGAATGTGTTTTTATTTTGCAAGAAAGGTATAGTTATTCACATAGCAAACTAATGTCACTCGGTAGACTTTTATACAGAACTTCAGGGATGATTATTGTTTTGAATAAGTATTTCTAGAAACATGTTATAATTTAAAATTTTCCGAATTATTATTTAGAAAGTCATTCTTATGGCAACAAACAAGGCAGTATAATTATCATTTTAGTGAATAAAGAAAAACATCATTATTCTCCATTTCTCCTCATTCTTTATACTCTTAAAAAATGTGGCAGAGTAACTACCTGACAATATTATTTGGAAGTTCGAGGTTGCCAGTAGCTTACCCAAAGAATATTTTCTTCATTATGTGTCCAAAGGCCGTCTTTGAGAGACATTGTATCAGGATGTTTAGGATATGTAAAACTTTAAACAGTAAGCAATTGTCTATGAAATGCAATTTTATGGAAAACTAAAGTTTTCAATTTTTTAATCTCAGTATCTCTTCTATGACCTGTAACATGCCTGACCATTTCACTAGCATTCAGTTATGATGTATTTTTTCTGTCTTACTTAAGAATCCACCATCATGCTGCAAATGAAGAGAAAGAATGTGGGATGAATGAAACTGCTAAAAAACTCATTATTTATGTGGAACATAGATGATGAATCAATTGTAAACATAGTTGAAACTCAAGAGCTATGTTAAGTGTATACGCTGATGATGTAAATAGCATGTGAGATATAAACAGAAGTCATAGAATGTGTTAAGTTGATAAGTAAGTTACTTATAAGATATTAGACAACAGCTAAAATTCTATTTGCTGAACGTAATAGGAGACGAAAGGACTCAGAGGCAGTTAATATTGAAGATACACAAATATACTTGATGCACCTGAAACAGGCGGTGTTCATGCGATCTTAATTAACCACCCACTGGTAACAACCATTATGATCCCATCCTGCCTCCACCTGCCTTTTGTCTGAGAAGTTCATGTAAAATCCATAGCTTCTCATTAAGGTAAACTAAGAGAAGAGATGGAGATTAGTGCTACAAATTATGTTTTTTATTTGGTAAGATAATTTTGTGTAATACTGAGAACTTTGCAATATTTGTTCCATAGATTATTGTAACCTTTGCTAGGCACTTCTCTTTCTTGACTAGTTTAAATTGTTGCATTCATAGGTTATATAATTCTCTGTACTTTTTCATCTTTTTCTAGCTCTATTCCCTAGGAAATGTCATCTATTATACGTATGAATCTCAAATCTCTATCTTCAGTCCCAGTCTTGCCCTTGAGGTCCAGAGACACACATTCCACTGCTTTGCACATTTATTTGTTTGTATGCTCCTCAGAAATCTCTATTCAAGATGTCCAAACTCAATATATTATTTGTTTGTTCTCTGACCTCCAGTATTTCCTCTTTCCCCATCCTCCAGAGTTACTTCTCTTTTTTATTACTTTTATTCTGTGGCAAGTGCTAAAGCGAGGAACCAATGAGGCATCCTAGATTTCTCTTTTCTTTCATCTAGTATGCCAAACTAAATATCACATCCTGTAAATTTTGCTCCGCAAATTTTTCTCAAATTTCCCCTCATG
>NW_012151396.1:3401563-3402106 GCF_000956105.1 Propithecus coquereli | reverse complement strand
TATACTGATTATTTCTCCTTTAGTTTGTTGATAATTAATGTATTGTTTATGTGCACGAGAAATAATGTTTGATGGTATAGTTGATATATTTATAAACATGCCCTGAACTCTGGTAACTGAAATATTTTATATAATTGAATATGGATTTTTTCCCATTAAATCTGAATTCATAACTACAGGTGAGTTATGTGTAAAGTATATAAGTTGAATTTCTTTTGTGTCTTAAATAATACTGGGAGGTAATTCATACCATATATAGAATACCATAAAAGATCTGAATATTTTAATAGGTGTTCAAAAATGTAGAGAATTTTTAGTGGATCCTGAAAAGGTCGGCAATGAGTCTGAAGGAATTCTAGGTCAAACACCATAGGACAAATGGCTTCGGGATCTAAATAAGTGAAAATAAGGAAGAGACTTGGTCTTCCAGGATGTTGATGGATTCTTTTTTTTTTTTTTTTTGAGACTATTATAGGGGTACAAACACTTTCATTACATATATTGTCTTTGCACCGAGTCAGAGCTACAAGCATGTCCATCCCC
>NW_012151396.1:3398452-3401513 GCF_000956105.1 Propithecus coquereli | reverse complement strand
CCTTTTTATATCCTTGTTTGGACGTTTGTATGTAATCCTTGGAAAAATGTCTATTCAAGTCCTTTGCCTATTTTCTAATTGGTTTATTTAATTTTGTTGTTGAGTTGTTGGAATTCTTTATGTCTCCTGGATATTGACATCATCAAATCTGTGATTTGCAAATATTTTCTCCCATTGAATATGTTGCCTTCTTAAAGATAATCTTGATACTATTCACAACAAATCTTATAAGGTTCATAAAATGTACACACCATGTGTATTTTAGCAGATAAGGTTTTGCAGGAAACAGTAATCCGTCACACGTTTGGAAGATACTGCGTCTTACTGTGCTTTATCAGATGCTGTAAGTTCAGCTCCTCTCACTTTCATTGAAGCTTTTAAAAAAATGCAGCTCACTGCAGCACCTAAAGTAGATGACAGTACAACTTGGGTTTTAATACTAAAAAAAATATGTATGGAACTGAATAAGAAGAGAAGAAGGACATTTAAAATGTAAACTTGAGATGTTGACATCCATGGCATTTATATGTAAGCTCTGCAGGAGCTGAGGCTCTTTAGGATGGGAAGAGTGGAGAAAGAAATAATTTCCATATGCAATGATTTTTCAAATCCTATCAAGGTAGTTGGTGCTATTTCTAGTTGAAACCATCTTCATTCCAGTTTCTACAAAGTAATCTTATTTCTTTAGCTAAACTAACTTCCCTATTTTCCTTTTGTCCTTCTCCCCTCCCCCTTTGTGGAGGGTGGAGCTTCTTTCTAGATCTGTCTATGCTCTTCATGGCAATCCAGGTAAGGTCCTCTCTGATTTGCCTGCCTCCGAAGCATTTGCTCCCTGCTTTACTAAATCAGTGTTTCTGTCTAGCATCATATTTGACTTTTAGTTCAGGTCCTAAAACCAGGAACTTACATATCTTATTCTCTTTAAGTGAATTCTCAAATTTAGAATTGGATTTACCTTCCCCACTTCTCCCACGTATTGTTCAGTGCTTTTCTGCAGAGAAAGGGTGCCTGACGGAGCAGGCACTCTGTGTCATCTTCTCACTTGCCTAAAGGATTCCTACCTGTGGCCACGAAGGTCCAACCTGGAAAACACAAGCCACTGTATGTAGTCAAGGGGGAAAGGGCTTAATAAAGAAATAGAGGTAGACACAAATGCAGCAAGAACCGGAAAAGTAGATGTCAAAGAAGCTGCCACTGAAGTTCAGGAAAGCCTTCATGGAGATCTGCACCCAGAAGCTCAAAGCAGGTTGTTCTCAAGTGCTTCTTAAGGAACGGTGGCAATTCTAAGGAATCTCTGAGAATCTACCACCAGTCATCTCAGTCTGCACCAGTGAAGTCTGTGTTCCTCAGGAACCCTACAGGAGCTCACTGCAATGTGTCATGTCCGTCCGCCCATCGGCCTATAACTCCTTCTGTAGAATAATGGCTTCTCTACCTTTTCTGCATCCTAAATCTCATGCAAGTACTTCTTATTGGCAAATTCTATATAGGCAAGTGAGCTCTGGAAAGCTGTTTGCAATTCCTTGGAATGTGAATTACCAGATCCTAAGAAAGGTCTGGTAGCAATGCTGAGTTGTCAACAGACAACCTAGGCTGTCATTTTTCCTTTGCTCTCTTACACGTTTGGATTTCCTGGAAACATTTTGCCTGTGCTATGAAGGCACACATAATTTTGTATAGATCAACATTTCATTTGAGTTGAAATCTATATGGCATAGAAATATTAAACCCTGGAAATTAAAGATTTTTAAAAATCCCAGTTGAAAGGCTTTGCTGTTTTTAGCACTTTGGGGTGGCAATCCACAACCTAAGGACCAGAGTAACTGAGAGTGGATTTAAGGGGTTAGGTATAGGTATTTGGAATAGGGTCACAAACAGCGTGAAGAAGATACTGGAATTTATCAAGAGTGCTGGGACCATATTTAGGCAGCTTTAAAGTTTTACATCAATTTCACCTTAAAATATTTCCATCCAACCCTTTATCTGAATGTAGTGGCATTTATCATATGTTTTCTAGTGATATTGGTTCATATTAGGGTGCGTGCGTGCTGGCTTCCTAACAAGATAGTAGGCTTCTTGATAATAGGGACATGTTTCACCTCTCTCTGAATCATCCTCACCTGTGGAGTAACTCGCCCCTAGTATGCGCTCAGTGTTTGTTGCTTGATTGATAACCCCGTATTTCTTTAGTGTTTAGACTTCCCCACTGAATGTGTGTGTGTTAGGACCCACTGGAGTGTCACACTGAGAAAAATGGACATCATAAAACAGTCCAAAATAGCAATGTAGCTGAATTGACAGTGAATGCCTTGAAAAATGTGCCATAAATTTCCACTCAGAGAACATATATCAAGTGCAGTGTGTGCTTTTGTGAAATGTAAAAAGTAAGAAGCAGCCTTCTTAAAATACTCTCGCATTTCCGCGTTTCTGGGAATATACGGGCAGCAGAACGTAGGCAATGTGTTGAGCCGAAGACAATGAGATTGGATTTTAAAAGCTTCACTTCTAAGCACAGCAATAATAATAGAAAAGGAAAAAGCAGTGGTGGAAGTTCAGAGTTCCAGATCCTTGGTGAATTAGGGAGGGTAAAATCTGTGCTGCTATAACACACGCACGATGGCTTAAGGTAGCAGCCGAGAGGTGGGTGGCCCAGGCAGACACAGGTGTTTCTGCCTCATCAAGTTATTCAGGGAGCAGGTTCCTCCCAACTTGCTGCTCCTTACGGATTTCTGGCCTAAGAAAACCTGAAAATCAGGGTGAGCGATTTTTTTATTCAACAAATGATGTAGAAGCTGCGCCGGTCACGTCCAATCACATTCCATGAGTGAATACTGAGGTATTTTTTATTGTGTAAGAAAAAGCGTAGGGATAATGTGAAGATCTAGAAAATGTTTCCTTCCATCTTTTGTCTCATGATTCCTTGAATATGTTAAGCATTATTTTTTAATTTGATGTCTGCTTTAGCCATAACCTAGATTTCACAGGTAGTATATTGTACTCTGAAGTTCTCAAATTTCCTGTACCTATAAAAGGAAGCTCAAAAAAGTATCTGTCACCATAT
>NW_012151396.1:3396950-3398323 GCF_000956105.1 Propithecus coquereli | reverse complement strand
GTCCTGAAGGTAAGGACGGTGTTATCTTCATCTTAACATCCTGAAAACCAAGAATAATGTAGCATCTCAGCAAATATGTGTCAAATGTTTGAACCCATGGTGGTTTCTGGGGAAAAAGGAGCAATTGGCAAATGTAACTAATGGAAGAGACATATTTTCCTGGTCTGAAAGGAACCCTGTACATTTTCTGTGCAAAGGCTTTCCTGGAATGTTCTTAAAAATTATTTTAAAGCCATTTTTATTAATTATGGTTAAAAAACCACGTAACATAAAATTTATTTTCTTAACCAGTTTAAGTGTACAGTTCAATAGTGTTAAGTATATTAACATTGTTGTGAAACACATCTCCAGGAATTTTTCATCTTACAAAACTGAAACTCTATACCCGTTGTTAACTAAAAAAACAAAACAACATCACAATGTTCATATTTTGGAAAAAGGAGAGCTTTATTTCCTATGAAGGGCTTCCAACCTGCAGTGGCCATTCTGACAGGCTGGGAAATACTGCTCCAGCCACAAGCCAGGAACATGTGTTTCAAGGGAGAGACAAAAGGAAAAGGATTTTATACTGAGTGGGTTGGCTAAATATACATATTTAACATGCTATAGGAGGAGTCGTGAACATTTATGAAAAGAAAACATGTGCATGTGTACCTGTGCTGTACACCTCCCATCTGTCATGGCTGGGAACTCGGTTTTAAGGTTTTTCTGGGGTCCCCTTGGCCAAGACAGGGTCCATTCAGCTAGTGGGGGTTTAGGATTTTACTTTTAGTTGACACCATTAAACAACTCTTGTCCCCTACTCCCAGTCCCTTGTAACCACCATTCTACTTTCTGTTTCTATAAGTTTGACTATTTTAGAAACATCGTTAAGTGGAATCATGCAGTGTTCGTTTTTCTGTGGCTGACTTGTCTCACTTGGTATAATGTCCTCAAGACTCAGCCATGTTGTAGCATGTGACCAGGATCTTATTATTTAAAGCTGAATAATATTCCATGGTATGAATACACCACATTTTGTTTATCCCTTCATCTGTCGATGGGCATTTGGGTCGCTATCACCTTTTGGCTATCGCAGATAGCACTACTATGTATGTGGGTTTGCAAACATCTCTGAGACCTAGCTTTTGATTCTTTTGGATAAATGTGCAGAAGTGAGATTGCTGGATCATTTGGTAGTTCTATTTTGAATGTTTTGAGGAACCTCTATTCCGTTTTCTAAAGCAGTTTTACCATTTTATAATCCCACAGAGAATGCACAATTTTTCCACACCTTCATTTGTTATTTTCATTTTTTTAACAGTCATCCTAATAGGTATAGAGTGTCATTGTAGTTTTATTTTGCATTTCTGTAATGATGAGTGATGTTGAGT
>NW_012151396.1:3383853-3386378 GCF_000956105.1 Propithecus coquereli | reverse complement strand
TTTCCTGAGTTCTATATAGATTCTAGTTATCAGCCTTTTATCTGATGTGTAACGTGGGAATATTTTCTCCCATTCTGTAGCTTGTCTGTTTGTTCTTGTGATAGTTTCCTTGGCTGTGCAGAAGCTTTTTAATTGGATCAGGGCCCATTTATTTATTTTCATTGTTGCTGTGATTGCTTTTGGGGTCTTCTTCATAAATTCTTTCTCTAGGCTGATGTCTATAAGTGTTTTTCCAACAATTTCTTCTAGAATTCTTATGGTTTCATGCCTTAGATTTAAGTCTGTTATCCACCGTGAGTTGATTTTTGTGAGAGATGAGAGGTATAGATCCTGTTTCAGTCTCCTACATGTGGCTGGGAAAGTAAATGGTGCTGGGAAAATCGGATGGGTTCTTAATTGTGCTTATTTTTCATTGCTTCAGGTGAAACTTAAATGACTTGTGGAAAAAGTTAAAGAAATGCGAGCTAGCTCACAGTAGGAAAGTTTATCAACGCTCAGAGCACCACCGTATGAGGCAGTAAACGGCAGAGCAAGAGCTGACTGCTGCTTGCCCAGGGAAGTGGACAGGATACTCACCTGGGAAGCAACATTAGACGATCCCTGGTACCCTAACAGGTTCTAGGTAACTAAGCATAATTGAGCTTCTTTATAGAGTTTCTCTGTCATCTTAGGTGAGACTAAGTGGCTGAGAAGTTTGGAAATTAGTCACAATAATAGGAAAAAAGCAAACTTGAGCAAAGACGTGCCCCTCCAGGTGGAGGGCTCATCCTACTGTTGTTTTTGACAAAGGCAGGCTGGAGGAAGGCTAACTGGCAGGAGTCAGGATTTGAGAAAATTTCTACAGCCTTTGAGAGAAGAATAAAATAGATCCCTTAGTACAGGCAATAATTTGATCAGTGTCTAAATGGAAGAGGACTCTTTCATGCACGAAGCTCCTGGTCTATTTGGCAAAACCTGCCCAGAAACTGACTCATATGTCAGTAAGAATAAGGACATCCTTAGACAGTTTTATAATGTCAAGATTAGGGCTAGTTTCAATCTCCATGGAAGCCTCAGAGTCTAATCTATAAAATGGCAAGCATTTAGAATGTAATTCTTTTATTTGAATATATAACTTTATTCACTGAGTATTGTTTCTATGAAACATTTTATTTCAGACTGCCTAATTTACAGAGAGTTTAGATAACGAGACAAAGTTTTAGTATTGAATATGATGTTTGCACGTGAGTTAGGCCTTATCTTTAGCACGCCTCATTGAGTTCATGTTTGCAGTAAAGATGAATAAATTTTAAAAGAAGAGGCAGCTTTCACTAGTGCTTGTCAAATTGACCTTCTGAGTGGTAGGGCCATTTTTTCCTGCGGCCCAGAAAATTAGTAGAATTACATGTTTCAGTTGTGTTAAATACCATACCACATTATATATTACATTTCCTTTTTAAAGTTTTTAGAGCTCAAAATCTCTATTTTTTCCTCCATTTGTGCCTATTGACATCCTCTTTCTCAAGACTTATTTCAAATTATTCCTGTTCCACTCAACGACAACAAAAAATTATCGCATGTTATCAATATATGGAGTTTTACTGATTGTTAAAAAAAAAAACATGATTTTTGCTCTTGTAGCAGATACTGACCATGCCTGTGCATACCGCTGTGGGTCTTACCATTTTTATGCGTAATACACAATGGCCCTATTTCCTACAGCCTGAGAGGTTTTTTTTTTCTTTTGTACCTTGAGTCTATTAAGTCTTTGAACACAACAGGCAAACCCATCCGAGATATTATCATATTCCAGGAGCAATTCTCAAACTATGACTAAAAGGAGTTGGAGTATAAATACTTCAACACTTTCAGAGGGATAATTCAGAGGCTTTTATTTATTATATGTGGTCTTCCTGATTTTCCAGAATGATGAATCTCTAGTTACCTACGGTGGCATGTGGTTTGATAACTCACCCTTGATTGGCTTTCTTCTTTTCCTTTTCTCACCTTCTTACTTCCCTACTGGTGTTTTCTGTCATCACCACCCCAGTTTCAAGTGAAACTCATTTCACCGGAATCCTCATATCAGATCTTCTTAGGGGAGGGGAGAAGACAAACTAAGGCTGCGCTGTAGGTAGAGTAGAAAGAAGAGAAAGTCACCTGTTGAGAGATAATTTTCCATTGATCTCTCACATTTTAGTAGGTCTAGTGAGTAGAAACACTGACTGACTTTGTTCCAGATGAAGAAATATAAATGCCCAGGACATTGAGGCAACATGGTGAAAACAAGAAGTCCAAAAACAATCATCTGAAGTCAGATTATTATGTAGGAGTTCGTATGCCTTACTGATTGGACTTCATAAATCTTTTCTCGATACCACTAATTCGATGTGGCATCATGTCTCCCTTGAATCCCAAGAACATTTTACATTTAATGCTCTCATATACACTATGTGATATCTAAGAGCTAGATAGTCCTTAATTCATTAGAATTGCAATGCCATAAAACTGGTCACCTATTTACCATGTCGCAGGTATATATAGTT
>NW_012151396.1:3363549-3382754 GCF_000956105.1 Propithecus coquereli | reverse complement strand
GTGATAATGAAGACATCAGCTATGCTCAGTCCTCCGTTCAGGAGCAGCAGGTGATAGAAAGCTTCTGATTTCAGCTGAAAATTCATAACTACATTGGATTGTTATGAAATTTAAAATAAACCCTTTTTTATATTACCATTTTGACTTTTAGAATTTACATTTCAATTACGTTCACCTGGCTCTTTCCCAGCATAAAGAACATCTACAACTAGTCAATGAGTCCCTTCAAGACATTAAAAAAAACCTATGGGCTTATGTATCATTCTTTGCTGAATTCCAAGTGGAAGAGGCCAGCCCAGCAACAAAGCGCTGTCAGTTTGAGGGTTCCGTCTCAATCAGGTGCAGCTCTTACAGCGAGATATTCCAGATCTGGATTCCTTGTAAACCTGCACAGACGGATCAGGCAGCCACAAATTCAGTGCGAGTTTACTGGAAACAAGAGTTCCACCTGCTTCCCAGAGCATTTTCCTCCAGTTCTTTTCCTGCAGTTCGTGCAAGATTCACGTTGCTCATTTGCTGGGTTCATCCAATAAATCCCCAGTGAGCATGAACATGATAACTGGCAGTGAGAACAAATTAAGCCTAAATAAACCATGAATGCTTTGGCTACATCAATTAATCAGATGAACCAGCAGAGACCTGAGGTGAAAGATAAATTTTGATGATGAAAGAGGTGATAAAACCTCTGGATTACAGTACTGTGGGAAGATTCAACCTATGTTTGGTGTCACCTTGAGGAGCTATAAAAGCAGAATGCCTGTTTTGGCATCAGAGACTTAGACTAGAGTTTAGAGGCATTGGACACAAGAAGGGAGCACGTGTATGAGACACAAGGAGCTTTGCGTTGCTTGGTTTTTCATAACTAAGAGTGACTTCAGTGGGGGCACAAACACTTTGGATTTGGGCTGGCAGTATCAGAGGCATGAACAGTGGATCTTTGGGAATCCAAATGACCATGCTATCTTATAATTAAGTCTCAAACACGTGCATCTGTGCATCTGTGAGTTGTGGGTTGTTGTGGTAGCTTTTCCTGCAGTGCACTGCACTATATCAAATTTCAATAAAAGGATGACTGAGTCGTTTATATTCAGTTATATAAGCACTGTGAGGTGGCTACTCCCAAGGATTTATGGTGCCTAATATCTAGTGTGGAAGACTTTGACTCTGATTTACAGTTAGATCATGGACCAGTTACTTCAATCTTAATCTGGATATCGAGACTAACAGCATCAATTTACCTGCGTTATGTGAAAGAGATATCGTTGTTGGCCGCGTTGAACCACATTATTGCATTCGAGTTCTAATGTTAAGGGATGCACATCTTCAATCTGCAAAAATTGAAAATACAAAAGAATCGTTAGTTGAGTTATTTTTCAATAGAGGGTAGGGGTGAAGTGAAAGCTTCACTGAAAAATCAACTCATGAAAAGGCAGATTAACAAGAGAAAAGGCGCACGAATTTATTACTACCATGCACACAAGGAGAATCACAGAGCGATTGCCCAGTATCCCGATGTGGTACAGATGCTTATGGATCCTACTTCTTGGGAGAAGGGAGATGGGGAAGTGTGGATGATTCTAGGGGATAGTAAATGACTTTTAGGGGAATTCAATGGACATGAAGAACACAGAATGGTCTAATGCAAGACCCAGACTCAAGGAAGGGGCCAGAGGTAATTGTTTTCATCTTCGGTGAGCCTGGAAACTTTAGCCTGTTCTTTAGGATAGGTAGAGAATTGAGGATGCAGTGGGGGAAGAAAAAACAATTGTTCCCCTGGGTGGGTCTGTTCCGCCTTTATGTAGATAGAGGAAATGTCTCCCCTAGCATCTGCTGATCTCTAAGGCCTTTAATTAAAATACTCATTATACTAGGGATCCATATTTTGAGGTGAAGTTCCCTGAGCTCCTCAAGGAGAATCAACCGTTTCCAATACTCCAAGTAAATACTGTTTACTACTATCACCACAAATATGTCTCATTGTTTTCTGTGTAAAATTTTTAATATATTTCCATTTCACACATGAAAGTAAATTTCTGATATTTCATTGTTATTTGTTCATTTAAAAAAATTCAAATGTAAATCTATGTTTTTCCTTTGTGTATTTTCTGTTTGAAATACAGAATTTCTTTAAATTTAAGTTCTCTATTTGAATCCCTGGTTCTACTGCATTCCTGTAACCTTGACTTCAATGTGGTCTTGTAGGAGATAAAGGAAAATATTTTACTGTCTGCTGTTCTTTGGTCATTTTCTTTTAAGTTATATAAGTCCTTCCTAACTTTGAGGGTGCAATGAAAATTTTTACAACTCCAAACAAGTGTGACCCTCTGGTTAAGAGTGACAAATTAATGGAAAAAAAATTGTGGGATATATTTCAGATTTACTTACCATATGCAATAACCAAGTTTACTTAGCTTCTCGATATTTTTAATGAAATGGACTTATGGCTCTTTTGAGACTTAATGATCACTTGTCTAATTCTTTGAATTTTCCCTTACATTGTCTTAGTGAAAGTTATCTCATGGGTCTTGCACTTTAGTCTGACCTTACAGAACAAGGCTGGGCTCCGAATGTGAGCTCTTCTGACTCTACGTTTCTCCATATTTGAAATCCTCTCTCGCTGCCACTATCCTGCCACCACACACCCCAACTCCTGCACACACGGCTGGGCGGTGGTCTTTGACTTACCTGTGAAATCTCAGGGTCAGTGTTTCTTCTTCTCTCAAGTCTTTCCTGGGTCCACAGCCGATGTGGATGTTTCTTCTCTGTTACCATTGTATACCGCCACCCCTGTAATGCTCACATCCGGTGATGTTAACACTTGGGTTCTCATTTGTTCTCTGTATGTCTTGAAAGCAGGGGCCGCTCGTGATTTGTCACGTTTGTATCCACAGCACGAATTACAGTGCCTATCACAGAGTGAGATCTTGTTAAGTTGATACAGGAGGAATACATGAAGGAGGAATGAAAAGACTTTGCTATGATTTTGTGGCAATTGGGTCCTATATTCTTTTCTGTCCCAGGTCATTGACTACTCTGATCTTAATTTTCATTCCGGCAATTTCCGTGACTCTTGTAAAGAAGTGTGCATGTGTATGCACAAGTGCATGCGTGCAAGTCCTGTGATTCAATTCGTTGAGGAAATAGCTGTAACATTATAATGAAGCATAAGTGTACAGTTTTATGTAGGGCAAAAGGCAATTTGGAAGCTTTCAGTGATACATTTCTAATAAAAGCCACTGTGATCATTTCTACAAGATGAGGAGACTTTCTCTCTAGGCCTTTTTACTTTGACCTAAGGGTTCATCATATCTGATAAAAGGCGATAAAAGAGCAGACTTTGAAATAATCCCAGCTACACGATGTTAGGAGATGAATAGCGGGCCATGTCCTGAACGGGAGGTTAATTGCTCAAACAACAAAACATCCTGGGGGAAAATGCGGCTCAGAGGTATGATCTTTCAACCCTGGGGTGTTGAAATCCCAGTTCTTGTCATCAAATATTCTAATTACATGCTCTGTGAAAGAACTTCTTTATCATGAAGAATTTGAAATCCTCTAATTAGCTAGGATTTAAAAAGCAAACAGAAAATGGAAATGTCAAAGGTCAATACAAATAAAAGCAAGACTGCACTAAGCCTGGAATGAAAAGGAAGCAGGACTCAGAGTATGCAAAAAGAGCTAATTAGCAAAGTTCAGTCTTTAAAACAACTAAGGTAGCAATTATCAATAATAATATAATAAACAGAGCTTCATGGTTGTGATGGGTCAGAAAAGCATAGCACTGTGTTTTAGCAGGGCCTCTCAACATGCCCCAAATTCTTGCATTATAAAGAAATGACAGAGCTGAAACACTGCGTTTTTATCCATAAACACAATCTTTGTTTTAAAATAGTTTGATTTTTAAAAATATACTTACCGTTTGTGAGTTTTGTAATATGGTATAGTCGATTATTTTTACGATATAGAATCTCATAGATTCTAAATCATTATCACCCTTTAGCAGTTCTTCAAATTGTCTGGCAGGATTCCGGTTCCATCCTCAGTTCACTTCCTCTCTTCCTCTCTTCCTTCTCGACATATACATCAGCTTGGTCTCTATCATGAATATGAATTAATTCTCATTCTCCTTTAGAGGTTTTTGAAGAAGGAAAACATAGAAAATGTCCAAATTTATGTAACAGCTTCCTAACTAGACTCCTTATATGCAAATTCACACTTGCTCTCTTGCAACCAGAGTTTTTATGAAAATCTTATCAGATCACTGCTTCACACAAAATCCTTCAGAAGTTCTGCCACTGTGTTTAGCATAAACACCGACGACTGCCATCTTCAGTGACTAGTCTGGTCCAGCCACCGTCGTCATCCATTGCCCAGACTCTTTGACTAGGTTTATAACTTGTCTTCCAGGTTCCCCACTTGCCCTGCAGTATCAGTGCTCCTCAGGCAGCCACAGTGATGGAGAATTGAAGCTTCCACGGGTTTCCCATTTCACTATAACTCAAGACCTCATCTCCTACTACCCTGTCGTTGTCCAAGCCACAGTGTCCTCATACTCCCCCCAAAATGCCCAGCTCCTCAGGCCTCAAATCTTTTGCACTGACCATTACTCTGCCTTGGAACAGCTTTTCACAAGCATCCTCATGACTTGTTCCTTTGCTTTCTTCACTTTTCTGCTTAAATATCCCTTTATGCATGAGGACTTCGCTTGCCACCTTATATAAAATAACAGCATCTCCAACCTGGCACTCCCTGTATCCTTACCTGATCTATTTTTTTCTCATGCATTCGTTCCTGCCTAGTAGTTTTTACACATATGTGTGTGTGTGTACATTATTTTCTTTCTGCCCTTTGCATAAAAGCAGGAACATTTTGTTCTTGGTGAATAGTGTGTTTGGTAAATTTTCGAGTTGAAATAAGGACACTGTAAAATTCGGTTCTTCTTTTCCCGTTGACTTATTTATACTTAGTATTTATTGTTACTCTCCAGCAATTAGTTTTTCTGTTTCCTAAACACTGTGAAAATTCACAACTCTCCTGCATCTAGAGCGAGCATGACATCTGTTGTTAAGTCCCACGGAGGCAAGGGTTGTAGCTGTCCCATCCCATGTTCCATCATCAGTGCTTATCAAAAAGCCTGGAACGTTTTAGGTCCTCAATATTTCTTGGCTAAATGACTATATTTTGCTGAAAATACTGTGGAATAATTTGTGATATATTTGTACATAAAATAAATGAGTTATAAAAGTATATCCATAATATGATATAATATTTGTATAATAAAATCTGAAACCAGAAGCATTCTCTATGTTCACATATGTTTAATACGTTTATATAAAGTAAGACTATATTACTTATTATCTTTTAATATTTAACATGAGTAACTAAATTGGAGAACGTAATTACATAGTAAAATTAATGGTAGAATATCTTTTTGTTTTCATATATAAACAAGTACATAAGTATGCATGTATTTTTCATCTTTTAAAAACGAATTGTAGAATATTACAGTCATATATATGGAAGGTCATTATTTCATATTAGTACAGAAAGATCTTATTCTCTTGCTATAAATGCAATATATGATATACCACAATTTATTTAACTTGTCCCCTACTAATGTATGTTTAGATTATTTCCAAACTCATGCTAGTACAAACAATGCTACATTGAACAACCATAAATATGAGTTTTTATACCCATGTAAGTTGAAATCCGTAACTATTGAATGAATAAAATTTGATTTAAAAAATGACATAAAAACGCTATTGCATAGCATAGTGTGTAGAACATTCATGATTTATTCATTCGCTCATTCAATACATTTTAGCTGAGTGTTTATTATATGCCAGGCAATATTCTAGTCTTGGATACAATAGAGAATAAAACACACATAACCCTTGTTCTTGCGAAGCTTATATTCTACAATGGGGGAGTAAAAATACAGAACTAACTATAGTTTATGTGGGATAAGTCTACAAAGAATAATAAAGCAGAGTTGGTGGACAGAGTGATCAGACAGAAGGTGGGAGAAGATGTTATTGTATATAATGTAACAGAAGTGGACTGTGTTCAGATTTGGAGGTATTGTTTTGGTGGGGCAAAGGGTGAGATTATATGGAAAAGCTGGGGAGTACCCTTTTTTGGGTAAGTCCAAAGCATTGATTAATACATGAATCATTTATGCAATAAATATGTGAAATGTAATTGTATTATTTAGGTGTTAATGTGTTATGCCAAATTCCCCAGATAATCGGGGCCAAATTTTTGACATAGGAAAAATCACAAGTTCTTCATTTTAGGTTACAAAGAGCCAAACCCATCTATGCTAGTGAGGGTTCCAGAAAGAAACAGAACCAATAGACTATGTATAGATATGTAAGAGGGGATTTCACATGGCTCACGTGATTATGGAGGCCAGGAAGTCTCGTGATAATGCCATCTGCAGACTAAGAACCAAAAAAGTGAGTGGTGTGATTCGGTCCTAGTCTGAAGGCATGAGGATCAGGGAAGCTGATAGTGTTACAATTAAATTATGTCAAAAGTGAACTCAAATGTGGTCAATTCCAAAAAGAAGATGAATTTCAGATTAGAAAACATTCTCATTTATAGATAGAAATGACTCATGGAAGGGACACACCTCAGTATCAAAATATCTGACCAATGGGTGTAGGACTAAGATTCTAGTAACTTAATTCTTCTTGATTTTGAATTCATATAAAATCAAATACCTAGCTGTAGGTAACATTTTTTTGTTGACAATAATAACAAAATAGTAAAAGTACCCTTATGTTTAGGTAGTACTTAAGAATTTTTAAAGCAAAATTTAATCTTTAAAATAGCCCTGTGTAGCAGCTATTTTTTCAGTGGAAAAACCTGAATCCAAAAAAATCACACATTAAACATAGGGCTTGATTCTCCTGTTTTACAGTCTTATATTTAACAGTTTGCAACTATGCGAGAATACATGGTTTCTTCATGTTAATTCCTAAACATATAGTGGTATGTGAACAAAAACAAGAATATGAGTTGATGGAGTACTTAAAGCTAAAATTAGCAAATGATACTTACTAGTATTTGCCATGTACTATTACTAGCCTGAGGACTTTACATGGGTTCTTTGATTCGATTATCACAGCGACTTGAATAGTTAGCAACTGTTATTATCCCACTTATTTAAGAAAAAACCCCTGAGGTTTAGCAAGGTTGTTACTTGCAAAATGTTGAATGCTTAGTAATGGGGCTGAGATTTGAATCCAGATGTAGTCTGGTTCTTTTTCTTATATTTTTTTTGAGAAAGAGTCTTGCTCTGTTGCCTGGACTAAGTGCCATGGCGTCAGCCTAACTCACAGCAACCTCAAACTCCTGGGCTCAAGCGATCCTCCTGCCTCAGCCTCCAGAGTAGCTGGAACTACAGGAACATGCCAACACGCCTGCCCAGCTAATTTTTTCTAGTTTTGGTAGAGACGTGGTCTTGCTCTTGCTCAGGCTGGTCTCAAACTCCTGACCTCAAGCAATCCTCCCGCCTTGACCTCCAGGGTGCTAGAATTACAGGCGTGAGTCACCGCGCCCAGTGTATTCTGATTCTTGAGCCCCTGCTGTGGCCTCCTTCTGCCTAGAATAAAGAAGTGAGAAAAAGAATGTAGGCAGAAGGGTCCAGAAAGGGTAGACTGCAATTCATTGACTTCATACTTGAACTTTGCCTAACAAAATTTAAGGGTATATAACAGGAATGTAGAAGCTACAAATTCAATCCTTGTTTTATCCTGTGAATACATGCTTGTCCTCTGATCCTCCTTATTACGCATGTTCCATTGCTCACAAAGACAGTAAGCTTGGAAGAGGGTGGGCTCTCAGTAAAATTCGGAAAGGGGGGTCCCTCTAGGTCAGAGGTAGTGCAGCGTTATTGGTTCAAGAAATCTGGTTCCAGACAGCCTGGATTCAGATCCTAGCTCTAACAATTACTAATTGTGTGATCTTGGGCAAATTTCTTAAGCTCTTTTAAAAGAGTCTCAATCTCTTTTTCTGAAAATGGGGATAGAAATAATACCTACTTCATAGGATTATGGCAAAGTTTAGATAAGTTATTTTAGTACAATGTTAGGTATGTAATAAGTAAAACCATTAAAATTGATACTATGGAAAAAAGTATAGAGATTTCTCAAAGAACTGGAAGTAGACTACTGTTTGATCCAGCAATCCCACTACTGAGTATCTACCCAAAGGAAAAGAAGTCATTTTATCAAAAAGATACCTGTACTCAAATGTTTATTGCAGCACAATTAACAATTACAGAGACGTGAAACCAGCCCAAGTGCCCATCAATTCATGAGTGCATTAACAAAATGTGGTATATATACCATGGAATACTACTCAGCCATAAAGAGAAATGAAGTAATGTTTTTTGCAGGAATTTGGGTGGAACTGGAGACCATTATCCTAAGTGAAATATCTCAAGAATGGAAAAACAAACACCACATGCACTCTCTAATAATTTGAAACTAATTGATGGGCACACATGGGCACAGAAAGAAGTAAAAGTTGTTGGAACTCAAAAAGGGTGAGTGGGGAGGAGGTAAAATCCTACCTAACAGGTACAATGAACACTATTCATGTGATGGGCACAGTTATAGTCCTGACTAAAGTGATATAAAAGCTATTCATATAATAAAAACATTTATACCCTCTTAATATTTTGAAATAAAAAAGAAATACACACACACACACCCCATGGGAAAAAAACAAACAAACAAAAAACTATTTGTATTAGTCAACTTAGGCTGCCGTAACAAAATACCATAGACCACATGGCTTAAACAACAAGAATTTATTTCTCATAATTCTGGAGGCTGGGAAGTCCAAGATCATGGTGTTGGCCAATGTAGTTCCTGGTGAGGCTTTCTTTGTGGTTTGCAGATGGCTACTTCTGGCTGTGTCCTCGCATGGCGGGTGGGGGGGGGATGCTCTCTGGTTTCTTTTCTTTTTCTTTTTTTTTTTAAAAGGACGCTAACCCCAAAATGAGGGCCCCACCCTTGTGTCCTCATCTAACCTTAATTAGCTTCCAAAGGCCCCATCTCCAAGTACCATCACATTGGGGGCTAGGGCTTTAACACGTGAATTTTTGAGAGGGACATAATTTTGTTCATAGCACTATTATTTACTACTATGTGCCAGGTACTTTACAAATATCTTGTTTAATCTTCAAATTAATCATGTGATGTTAGGCATTATTGTTCTTGTTTTATATGAGAGGAAGCTTCAGCCAGGATGGTCAGAGGAGGGTCTTGGTACTGCTTCCTCCCTCACTGCTCCCGCCCAGTGATGGAGTGCACTCTGGCATAATTACCCTGGTTTCCTACATCCCACCTAAACCTGTGTATATGTCCCTGTATTAATAGTGTTTCAAATTAGCACATGATATTTTCCTGCTTTCTTGCTGGGCCTCTGACTGATACAGTACCTGGTGTCAGAACAAGCCAAGAAGCTGACCTTCAAGGTGGGATTCTACGATTGGGTTGCTCACATGTTTAAAGAGCTAGCAGACAACTGCTGGGGGAAAATGGGGCCAGGGTGATTCACTGTATATGGTGACATCTCTGTTTCTCAAGCTCTCACCCGTGCTGGTACAGGGTGATGGGAAGGTACAGCTAGACGGTCAGGTTTGGAAAGAGCCAGTGGCAGTGGTATCCAGTTACTATGGTGACCATATCATGGGAAAAATTGTAGTTCTGTGACTTCTAACAGGGCTAGAAGCACAGACAGGGAAAAAGAGGAAATAAAGCTGTACATGTAAAATTGATAAAGCAAGTGGATAATCAGAAAGTCACGACGGCGGCTTTGAAGAAGTCCCTCATCGCTGTCCCTGCAGGACTTACCTGCCTGAGTATCAAACCAAGAATCTCAGCATAAGGTGCCAGACTTGAGTCAAACCCCACAAAATTAGTGGGATGCTAATAAGTGCCCAAAACATCAACAATGACTGAGGATTCTGTTCCACCAAACCCTCTGAGTCTCCTTAGATGAGAGGAAGACCTTCCATACTATGTCTGGAGAACAGACTTTCCCCTCCAAAAATCTACTCAGTGAATGTACCTGGGCCAGATTTCTCTTATGGGGTGCCCAGCATCTTTACTACCTACTGCACTAACTGGCATAGCACCAGGTCCCTAGCTAGAATACATCCCAAAGTATGAATCACAGACAGAACAAGGCCTGCTCCAAGAAGAGAACACAGGCAACGAGAAAGAATATTGCCAATGTGCATCGCCATGGCGACTTTTCACCGTCTAGTTTAAAGACACTTAAAAACAGAGGATCCCGTGTTGATTCTCTGACCTCTGGACTCTAAGCTATTATAACAGAAAAGGACAGGGAGAAGTCCTTGGACATGTTTCCATGCTCCATCAGGGCAGTAAGCCAAAAACAATACCATGTCCCTTAGGGAAAGGAAGAAATTATTGCTATTTTCAAAGGCTTTAAAGATGCAGGGTTGCTCTTCCTACCACATCCCAATTTTAAATTGCTTATTTGGTTACAGCAAAAGCCAGATGGATTAGGGAGAATGACAGGAAATTATTGCAAGCTTAATCAGATGGTGTTATCAATTGTAGCTGGGTTTCTGGATGTGCTGTCTGCATTCTAGCAAATCGACGCAGCCTCTGGCACCTGTTATTCAGCTCTTGATCTAGCAGATGCTCTTCCTCCATTGTTTTCAGCAAAGAAAGCAGAAGCAGTTTGCTTACCTTAACTGAACAGCCTCAAATCTGTGTTGGCTCTTCTGTCCCCAGTCATAATAAAATCCAAATATATCTTGATTATTTTGAAATAGCACTGAACATTAAACTTTAAAAAAATAATAACATTAAGCTAATTGGACCCAGTAAGCAAGAGGTAGCAAGCATAGTGGATGGTTTAGAAAGGCACACGCCAGGAGGTACACAATAAATCCTGCAAAGTTTCAGGGATGTTCCTCATTGGTGAAGTTTCTAAGGGGTTCACTGGTTTTGGACACATCCGTATATCTTTCTCAGGGAAGGGACAGATCACCACAAAACTAGGGGTTATCTGATCTATCGAAACATGCACATTCCATTCTGGAAGTGGTAACTAGGAGATGGGCTCCTAGCAAGTCTGGAAGGCACAAGTGAACTTTAAGAGCATGTGGCTCAGATATTCATGGTACATGATCATCCTGTTGTAGCTTTGAGGAGGTGCCTATACCCCAATAATGGTCAACTAGTGAAATTGCATGGTAAGTTGGTACCAGTTAAAATGGAGAGGCTGTAGAATTACAGCCTCATTCAGACTGGTACTGTAAGACATTGATAAAGAGAACCCCATGGACAGAACCTTGGGTAGTACATTGGTCCACTTTTCTGGGAAGAGAAATGGCCTGAAGCATGTGTTTACATGGTCCATGAGCAGTAGTTAATTGGCTGGCTGGACAAAGACTTGGAAGGAATAAGACTGAAAAGTTAGTGACAAAGATATCTAAGAGAAAGGTATGCATTTTCAAAGGGGAACAGAGTGTGAAAATATTTGCATCCCACATAAATGCCTGCAAAAAGGATATTGACAAAAAAAGAATGGAAAAAAATCTTTCACTTATTAGATGGACAAGAGGACATGATAGTACAGGTCAATCAACTTCTCTGCCTGGTCATCCAGGTGTTTCTCAATGGGCCTTTGCAAAACATGGTCATGTTGTCAGAGATGGTGGTTTTGTAGTGGCTAAACAATGTCAAATTTCTCCTTATCTAAACTAATGTGTCAGATGTGGCAACTGCTACTGCTAAATTCCCTACCTACCAAAGAATAAGTCTACACTGAGTCTCTCTATGAGAGGACCAATCATTTAGATGACAGGTTCATTACTTTGATTTGCTCTGTGGTAGGCAGCCTCCAAAAATAGCTGCTGATGATCTTGCATCTTGAAATTCATGACTCGTGTAATCTCCTCTTCATATATATTTATTATGAGTTGATGTTTTGCTCTGTCACCCAGGCTGGAGTATAGTAGCACAATCATAGCTCACTGTGATCTTGAACTCCTGGGCTCCAGTGAAGTGATCCTCCTGCCTCAGCCTCCCAAGTAGCTGGGACTACAGGTGCACACCACTACACCTGATAAAGGCTTTCCATTTTTATTTTTTAGAGACAGGATCTTGCTATGTTGCCCAGTTTGGTGTCGAATTGCTATCTATATGTGATTCTCCCACTTCACACTCCTGAGTAGCTGAGATTCCAGGCATGAGTTAATCTCCTTTTCTTGAGAGTGGGCTGGAGACAAAATAGTCAACTCTTCACCTATTGGGTCAACCATGTGAGGAACCCAAAATGGCCAGGGAGCAGTTTCAACTTTCAGTTTAGCAGGACCATGACTATGTTCTTTGGTGAAAAACACACAGACACACACATACGCATCATGCAGCCTTAGAGCAACAGAACCTCCAAGCTACTGAGCCCAGAGTTTCTAGGACAAGGAACAAAATTTCTTCCTGAGTTAATAATGAGAGAGTCACTGTCACTATTTTCCCTCCAGACCTAAGTAATATTTCCTGGGATGACTATCCTAATTATCAAGGGAAAATTGGATTGCTGCTAGAGAGGAGGGAAAAAGAGGACTATGTCTAGATCCCATATGGGATTCACTATGGCATTTTTAAACACTCCCTTGGCTAAGGGTCTAGGTCAGGCAATAGATGTATACATTTAACTGGAGCATATTGCTTTATAATTTCAATTTGCAAAAATGGCCAGTTAAGAGTAATTCAAAGAACAATTCAGCCACTCCATGCTTGACTGGGGTGCAAGACCCAGCATATTTCCCCTCGGAATGCACTGGTTTTAGTTTTATTTAAGGACGATCTTACATGTTCCCTTAAAGCCACTGAAATCAAAGCTCTGATAAACTCTCGAGGTTGGAAAAAGTGACCAAAACTCCTTCCTTCATAATTAACTGCCACTTCGCTACAGTTTTACTAAAACCTGAACATTCTGAAAAGATTGTTTGCTCACAACTTCCAGCACAATGCTATGGCTGGGGCTTTGTCTCCTGCTGGAGTGGGGCCTTTCCAAGAGCAAGTGGAGGATGATCATTGTCTCAGTCCATTTGTGCTGCTATAACAAAATCCCACAGACTCGGTGATTCATCAATAATAGAAATTTATTTCTTATGGTTCTGGATGCTGGGAAGTTGGAGATTGAAGGCATCAGTGGGATTGGTGCCTGATGCAGGCTGATATCTGCTTCCAAGAAGGTGTGGTGTTGCTGCATTGTGGTGTTGCTGGAGGGGAGGAATTTTGTGTCCTCACATGGTGGAGGGAATAGAAGGGCAAGAGAGGGCTCCCTTCCACCCAAAGCCCTCTCATAAGGTGCTCATCCATTCATGAGGATGGAGCCCTCATGACTTAATCACCTCCCAAGGCCACACCTCTTAATACTGTTGCATTGAGGATTAAGTTTCAACGTGAATTTTGGAGGAGACACCATCGTTAAAACCATAGCAATCATTGCATCTGTTTCCCCAACTCCCCGCCATGCCTCGGTGTACGTGTAGCCGAGGGCAGGGGTGCAAGCCCACCGCTGAGGTGGTAGAATGGAAACCAGTTTCAGCGTTTGCCGTCTCAGACCCTGCACCCCACTGTGCCCCACCCCTTCCCCGCCACACCCCAGTTTCATTACAGGACAGGCAAGCTCTTTGGGCCTATTGCTTCCCTCGTGGTGATTCTATCAAGCTGACCCTGTTTCCTCTCAGCCACTGGAGGGGTGGGGAGAGTTGTTCTGAAAGGTTTCCCTGACTTTGTGTTTCAGAAATAAGGGATTTGAAATTTCTCTTCCTGGGAAGCCTGAGGCTCCTTGTTCAAATATACCTGCCTGTCCCTCAGTGAACTTCCTCTTCTTGGGCCAGTATCTTCTCCCTTAAAAAAGACCAAGTGTTCTTAAGGCTCAGGTCATGCCTCCCCGGATAGTTCTGCTTTATTTGTCTTCCCAGTATTGACTTTTTTAGGTGAAAATATTGACGTTTTAAACTATGTATTTTTTATTATAAAATGCAGTTTTCTAAGAAAGACTCTTCGATGCAGTGTTTGTGAGAGACAGATGGGGAACCTAGCAAATTGCTCATTATAATCCATGGAGCAGTGAATATGGAGCAGTAAAGGCAAAACAATACCCATTGCTATTAGTTGAAATAGATTATAATCGACTGCTTTAATATTGATCAAACATATTTAATATACCATTAGCATTTGCAGAATGATGCACTAATGTATTAAAATGCCATTGATCAAGGGTGTTAATTAGGTGTTGAAAAATTTAAGCATATTGTTTTGTCAAAACCAAACAGTGATTTCACGGATGTTATAAGCTCTCAATTGTGGTGCCAGTGTTCTTTTTATAGAAGCTTTATTAGAAAGGATAATTTGTTGATAGCATGACTTCCTACATATATCAATCAGCAATACCATCATTTTATATAAATGAGCCTTTACGAAGATCAGTGAACAAATCTACACCAAGCCAAAAGTATTTTTGGCATCAAATTCTTTTAGAGCTGGGCTCGAGCTTGTGGGGTGGTATAATAGCACACAACGGGTCTTTGTTGTTTGGCTACCTACTTTGAAACGTTGAAAGTGCAAGCAAAGGGGACAGAGAGCTAGCAGTGGTTTCCATTTAAAGATCTTCCTATGAACTACCTTTAATGTTGATATTAGCTAATGGTGAATAATTACTAATAAGTGCGAAAGTAGTTTAGAATCTTCTTAGTTGCTGTTACAGGGTGTTAATTTGCTACATTTTCTGTTCCAGCTGGGAGAAACATTCTTTAGAAAACACATGGAAACAAATGCAAAAAAAAGCCAGAGTCAAAAGACTAGACTACGTCTAGGTGATATGAGAGTGGACATTTATTTTTACCGTAGAATTCAGAGAATAAGATGAGAGAATGCTGTAAGATTGCTAGTTAAATTACTTACAGATCGAATCTCTAAATACACCTAAATGCTTTGAGTAGGATTAGTCTGTTTTTCTTTCCATTTACATTAGTATCTCTCTCCTCTTATTGTTCTTTTTCAATTTTGATAATGTCAGTCTTGACTTGTGATCTTACTTTAGTTTTGTCGTTCAGCTACAACAGTTATTAAATGTCTTTCTCCTTATAAATATTTGCCATATGGGCCTTACTGAGAGATTCTAATTGTATGAATTGTTAAACATGCATATTTCAGTATTTTATAGTATTAAGTGTGTTTAAAATATATAATTTAATATATTTTAAAAGACTGCATAATATTTTTAAAAGCCTTGGTTTTATAATTTTAGAAATCTTCATAATAATGTTTTAATATTTCATCAACTATTCCCAAAAAGAAACTTTTGACAAGGTTTATAAAATGTATTTTTAGATCATATGTGTATATATGTATTTCCAACCATACATTTATATATTTTTAAATATATGTGTATGTATATAGATAGAATGATATAGAAAGTAAGGTCAGACATTATGTTCATGATCCCTACAGGGGAAGAAAACTAGATTTGGGGACAGTGTGATTTATGCAAATATAGTATTGCAGGACTAAATCTCAAGCCTTCGGTGCTAAATGAAGGTTCTCGTTCAGAGGGCTAAATCATCTGCTATTATGAAGTATGTTTCTTTATCTTTTGCCAGCAAGAAATGTGAGCAAATTCATTGGAATTACCAGTGTTTGTTGGGATTACCAGTAATTTGTAAACAAAAAAAAACATCTTGGAGGCAGAAACTATAACTTTCATAAGAAGTGACAGTTGCTTTATGGGAGAAGCTGAGTACGTTTTTAATGCAAATGGGACAGTCAACCTTCCTTTGCAATTCCCATCCGTCCACTGAGTGACCATCACAAGCCAGCTTGCAGCATGATACAAAAACATTCTTTTCCTTATGTTATACAATTTCCTGACTTTCTTCGTGAATTGCCATGTGATACGCACACACATACCCTTATAATAGCTAGCTAAGAAAAAACAAGCAATGATCCAATCCAGTGTAGATTCATGTAGTCAATTGCTACTTCCGCATTTGAAAACAGAATTTTCAAAGCCACAGATAGTATAATGGGAAACAGAACAAGGTATGACTCACACTTTTTCACTGGAGTGGAAGAGTACACAGAAAATTTTGTGTGCTTTTAGATTATATTGTCATTTCCTTAATGATTTTATACAAGAATCATTACTTCTATTTTATGTCTATTTTAACATGTTTATAAATATTTAAATCTATAATCTTTTATAAGCACAATATTTAAATCATTTGATGATTCTTCATCTTGTTATCTGGAGACAATTAAATACTTTATGTACCTGAGATGTTATAATAGTCTTGAATTAAAGCATTCATGACCCTTATATTTTGGGTAAATTATACTGACTTATAAAAAGCAAAGTTTTGGAGACATATAAATCATTCAAATTTTAATTAAACTTTTCTTCATCACATCTCTTTTGAAATGGAAGTAGTTACTATTATTCCCTTCACCTTACACACTCATTTGAACATAGGCTATATAAATCTGTTAATCATGAAATGATTTTATTTAAAGAAAGATAAGAATGAATTATTTTAAATATAAATTGATCCAAATATATTAATTAAAAACCCTTGAAATTTAAGGTATTAGATTTCTTAAAGTAGAGAGATTTTTATCTTTTATTTAGCAATCCCTTATCTCAAATGAAATTTATATGTATGATATATCTCAAGAATTATTGTGATTCAGTAATTAGCTATTTGTAAGCATAATTCTGGAACTATAAAGAATAGATTATTTATAGTATTAAATAGAGTTTTTTAATAGTATGTAATTTGCTGTGCTATAATACAGTATGTTTATATATAAATCTTGGATGACTTCATTTATTAATGATAACAATGTAGCATTGCATAATATTTTTCCAATGAGAAATTTTCAGCCAAACTCATAGATGTATTTTCAAAGTATACACAGACAGTAAGTAGGGTCAAAGCTATTCTTATTGTGATTAATAAAATAAAATAAAGTATATTTTCAGAATATGGGCCCTAAACTGTTTAAGCAAAATCTGAATATTACAAAGAAAGCCAAAACGGGTTTCTGTCTGTGAGTGGCACAGGCAGGGGCAGCTCAATTGCTTTTGGTGCAAAGTCGACATCAAAAAAACACATACTTCTGAGATATGCCAATTTATTTTTCCCTTCAGACATAACTTTCAGAATTATGTAACTACACCTAAAATGTAAAGGTTACGCTTATTCCAGGAGTCTTACATTCCAAAACTTATAAACTTTTAAGAGCACTAGATATTGGCAGGATCACATCACCATGGCAACTTATATCCATGGACAACTTCTCTGAATATTTAACTTAAAATGATCAGGCCAGTGGTATAATATTGCAAAAATAAAGCCAAAAATATTTATGCAGAATTCTAGAAGTTAAGGTGTGGTTGCAGATAACATTTGTAGTCCTTCTTATTTAGAACTCAAATTACTTGATATTCAATTAAATGATTTGTTAATCATTTTAATAAATGCTTACAAAGCATCTGCCTTGCATTAGGTTATGTCTTATGGATTAGTGGGCAAAACTAAAATGAGATTATTAAAATTTTCTAATCCAGTTAGAGAATCAACTATACATATCAGGTGCTCTGACCTAAGTCAGAATGTGGTAGCTGTCAGCTCTTTTGTGCCCTGGAATCGCATAGAATGACGTGTATCAGGTCCTGGAGAACAGGCCCCACAGAGAGAATGACAGGTGTTTCTAAGAGGAGGAATGAGACAAATAGAAGCACGTGTTTGGAATGAAGAGATATCAGGCTTATTGGGAGTGAGGAAAAGAAATGAAGTAGGTGGGAACTAGAGATAAGATTAAAACCATGGAGAGATTCTGGATGGTAGGATTTGTTAAGTATCATGCTAAAGAGTTTTCAGCTTTTGACATTGAGCATTTGAAAGTAGGAAGATAATACTGAAAACACTTGAAAACACTCAACTCTTCAACAAAAGACAATTGGTTATATGTAGGCAGATTTACTGATGAACAGATAAAAGGTCGAAGTTGGTCTACTGTACTCGAATAGAAAAAAGGAATTGAGAACGAGATTTTAGAATTCAGATGGGGATGAATAAAGAGCAGGGAACTAAAGATGCTGCTGTCAAATGCGTCCGCCTGCTTGGTCATCGGGTCTTCTATACTGGGAAAAACAGAACACTGCTTTGAGGCTAGAAGTTAATGAATCTGGTATGGGACAGGTTGGAATTGATGTATTCGGGAAATGTGGCATTTTGGTAGGTATGAGAAATATCTGTCTTGATCCCAGGAGAAAGAGGAGGCTGATCCGGGAGTCTCTGTGTCATGGTGATGTGTAAAGAGGTGGCAGCGATGAGCGACAGAGGAAGAGCTGGACCCACGTGGCCACCCACATCCCAGGCAGGGCTGCGGTGGGGAGCTGGCTGACGGGATTGTGTGTCAGTAATGACTCCACATCCAGAGCGTGAGCTCCCTTAGGTCACCAGACTGATTTTGTGCGTGCCTTTAATCTTATCTGTTTGACATGACGATTGATGGCAACATTTACAATATCAACTGTACAAACAAACCATGTTACCTGGATGCTGGCAAAGGAAATTCCTTAGATTGAGAAATGAACTCATTAATTAAGGTTTACTGTGCAGAATTTTATGTTGTTGCATATACAGGTAAAAAAATATTTTGTGTATATTTATCTTCCAAGTAAGTGATGGTGCTGTTGAATTTCTAAGTGTAGTGTGGTAAAATTAAACACTTAGGTTATGTTCTTGCCAGAGGAATATTCTGAGTTTTCTAGATGTTTACATATACAAACATAGATAGATATACCCACTTTCACATACAATAACAAATTAGAAGATGATAAAATTATATTTTATCAAGTACTAAGTTTTGAATTTAATGGAGTATTGGTGTTACATACATTCAGTTTTTTCAGTTTTTAATGTCAGAGATAGATATTTATGGAATCCATTTCTGTTAACAATCTTGCTGTTATGTTTAACGTTATTTATTAATCTTTGGTTCCGGAAGTATAAGCCCATCTGTGCTTGCTATTTAACACCGTTTGCTCTGTAACTATATCTGACTTCATCTACTCACGTCCATGTGTCTTGAGAAAATCAGACATGTTTTATCTTAGTCTTATGAGGAATA
>NW_012151396.1:3326819-3363499 GCF_000956105.1 Propithecus coquereli | reverse complement strand
TGCTGGCAAAGGAAATTCCTTAGATTGAGAAATGAACTCATTAATTAAGGTTTACTGTGCAGAATTTTATGTTGTTGCATATACAGGTAAAAAAAATCTTTTGTGTATATTTATCTTCCAAGTAAGTGATGGTGCTGTTGAATTTCTAAGTGTAGTGTGGTAAAATTAAACACTTAAGTTATATTCTTGCCAGAGGAATATTCTGAGTTTTCTAGATGTTTACATATACAAACATAGGTAAATATACCCACTTTCGCATACAATAACAAATTAGAAGATGATAACATTATATTTTATCAAGTACTAAGTTTTGAACTTAATGGAGTATTGGTGTTACATACATTCAGTTTTTTCAGTTTTTAATGCCAGAGATGGATATTTATGGAATCCATTTCTGTTAACAATCTTGCTGTTATGTTTAATGTTATTTATTAATCTTTGGTTCCAGAAGTATAACCCCACCTCTGCTTGCTATTTTACACTGTTTGCTCTGTAACTATATCTGACTTCATCTATTCACGTCCATGTGTGCTGAGGAAATCAGACATGTTTTATCTTAGTCTTATGAGGAATATGAAGCTTTATTTTATAAAATATAGTACTGGTTGATATAGTCATTTGTCTAAAACTGAATTTTTTGTTTAATACAACTGGTGTTAGACATTCAGTATAAGATGGTTTTGCTTAATAAACAACTTGATTGTAAAAATGGATTCATGAAATAACTGAGGGTAGATACAATAAGCCAAAGATCCCAAATGGAGGTATAATTTTTATGGCTTCCTGAAGTCTCGCCCAGGGTGGCAAGTTACTGCAGAGTCTGCTCACATGGAGTGAGAATTTCCCTAGTTAAGAAAATCTCTGCAGCATTTTCGGCAGTTGTGTATACGTTTCTCTTGGTGCACCTGCCACCTGTTCCAGTGAGTCCTCCCACACACCAAATACAAGTAACGGACACAGAATAACCGCAACACATTAGCGTTACAAGGTTCAGTGAGGGGAATTCAAGTTCCCAAAAGCATTTCTCAGCAGGTCCTGGCCTCAGGCCAATCCGAGATCCACTCCTGCATAAACACATGACATGCAACACACACACAAGAAACCAAAAAAATTATCCACGGCAATTTAAAAAAATAACTTCTCTTATAAGGCATCCTTCTTTGATGCGTTAAGAAAGAAAATTAGCTGACGGCCAAGGCAGTGAAGAAACTCGGTTTTCCCAGGGCTCAGGCATCCCAGGTGCTCTGAGGCCTGCTGAGGGACAAATGGCTGCCAACCACCTCAGAGGTGAGGGGATTTATATTTCATGCTCAAAGTGGTCTGGATCCCACTGAAGGAAGTAGGGTTGGAATGTTAAGAAACTGGAACAGATAAAATAATTCTGAAATGTGATCCCTTGACTCCTGGTTCTAGGAAGTCTATCTGGTTTTCTGCCGTGGTCTTCTGACACTAAGCTTTGTTAGCTGTACAGCCTCGGTAGAAGATACCGGATGTCTCTGGTAGAGCCTGAAAGCCTCCCCAGGAACCTGGAGTCCCTGCCTACCGTTGCTGTGATGTCCTCAAGGGGCTGGAAAGGAAGGTGTCACCCCTTTCTTTGGTTTAAGAAGCAGCCCCCAGGGAAAGGCCGTTGCAGCAAGGCCCTCCAGTGTCTGTGTAGACGGCATTGTAGGGCCAGTAGGGAGGGAGGGCCATGGCACTGGTGGTGCTCACAAGCTTTCTGGCAACAACCAGCATAGATAAGCATTTATCAAACTAGAGATTAATTTTCTAATCATAGGAAACATATTAAGATTAGATTTTTTTTTCTTTAAATGACTAAGCCATATGAGAGTATGTAGGATTATGAGGAATTGGCAAAATAAATGGAAGCTTTACTAATTTACAATGGGCCCAGTGGCACTGCAGGAGCCATGTGGGTGCGGCCACAAGTAGTACTACTCGGCCGTAAAAAGGAATGAAATAACGTCTCTTGCAACAATTTGCATAGAACTGGAGACCATTTATCCAAAGTGAGGTATCTCAGGAATGGAGACGCAAACACCATGTATACTTTCTAATAATTAGGAGATAAACGATGAGACATACAGGCACAAAAGAGATGTAAACGTCATAGGAAACCAAGAAGAGGGAGGGTGGGAGGGAAGTGAGGGATATAAACTTACCTATCGGGTACAATGATCTCTATTCTGATGACAGGCACACTAAAAGCCCCAACATAAGCATAATACAAGGTATCCATGTCACAAAAACATTTGTACCTTTTTAATATTTTGAAATTTTCAAAAAAGCAAGCTTTAACACTACTTTCTGTCTCTTTTAGTCCCAGTGGGGAGGAATGGGAATTATAACTAGCCCACAAAGGCAGGTAAGGGTTACATTTCTCCTCAGCCCACGTGGCACAAGCTGATTGTAGGCAGGAGGGTCAACAGGTCCAGCAGCCTTTTCTTGGCAAGCTGTGAGAGGAAGAGCACTTCTGCTATCTGGCCCCGTTACAGACTGGGCGCTTGTCCAAATTCCTCAGGTTGCCATGGCAGGATGGCCAACATCCCCTTTCTTTTGGACCAGCTGGTATTGCCCTGACTTAGCAGGAGTGGCCAGGTATTTATAGGCAGGGCTTCCCAGACACGAGTACCAGACTTGTCCCTTAAATGCGTATCGCTGGAATCCAACTTTACATTTTAAATGGACAATTGGCATCTCATTTCTAATGCCTACATTATAATCAAGTTGCATAGCCAGCTTCATGTTTGAAGGCTACAGGCTTTAACTAATTTAATCATCTGCCTTGAGACCGAAGAAAATATCTCATAACAAAGCAGTATTTAGTCAGGCAGGCCAGCCACGGAAGGGGATCCTGGAAATCTCTAGCAAGAACCCATTATTGGTGGTGTTACTGCTATCCAGGAGAGGATAGGTTGTCTTGGTTTACTCTGGATGCTATAAAAAAAAAAATTTAATACTACGGACTGCTTAGCGTAAACAATAGGTATTTATTTTTTCATAGTTCTGGAGGCTGGAAGCCCGAGATCGGGTGACAGCGTAGCTGGATTCTGGTGCGGGCTCTCCCCTGGCTTGCAGAGGGCTGCCTGCTCCCTGTGGACTCATAGGGCTTATCTTATTGTGTGGGGGGAGGAGGGAGAGATCTCTCCCTCTTCGTATAAAGCCACCGATCCATCAGCTTAGGATCTCACCTTTATGACTTCATTTGACCTTATTACCTCCTAAAAGCCCTATCACCAAATACATCACATTGGGGGTTAGACTCCAACATATGAATTCGGCGGGGGGGACAATTCAATCCATAGCAGTGGGGTAAGATATGCTTCAATATATTATTTTCACATATTAGTTTGTAGGAAGATGAAAATGATTTTTAGAGTGCCACTTTTCCTAGCCTTACCATTGAATATTATATTACATCTGATAAGAATCATAAATGTTTAGTCTCTATAAATACTATTTCTATATATGTCCGTATTAGAAAATACTCTTAGAAATGTTATTCCCATTTTATACCAGCAGAAAACAACAGTATTTTTTTTTTCTTTAAAAAATATTTTTAAAGTAACCACAAGATGCAAGCTTAGGTACAACTAAATAACATGGGAAGACTGATTTGCAGGTGATTCCACTCAGACATCATCCAGGGTTTTTTCATAAAGTTTTCATCATGTTACTACTACCCATTACAAATATGAAAAGTGCAGAGGTAAAAGATAAGTAAATGTGATTTATCCTGGATTTTTTACCAATAAAATTTTTACTACATACAGAGGGGGAAGGCTCTTTAGCATCGTACGGGCAAGAGTGCCAATAACCCTCATGCATTCTGGATGACATATTTTACATTACTGTTTTCAAATTGAGTGATTTAGGATGAAGTCTGGACAAGCCATAGCAGTATTTTTTGAAGCTGGTCTTATTCTCTTGCAATCTGTTCTTCATCAAATAAGGCTTATAAAATTCTTCAGATGTATTACAAATTCTTACCTGTGCCTACCCATAGGAGGTCAGGAATATGTAATAAAGTTTGACGCAGGCATGAAACTGTGCTCACACTGTTTTTATCCAAATCAAAAATGGCAATTACCATTGCTGATATCTTAAGTGTTTCTTTTTATTCCTGTTGCCTCAGGAGAGTGAAATATACTGTAAATCAGGGGACTGACATAGACTGTCAGTCTTTCCCTATGAGTCAAATTCTGTTAGCCACCATTACGTTTGTCAAAGGGGGTTCTGATGCTAACAGAGATCCTATCTCGAAATTTGCAAAGAACAATGTAAACATAAATTTAAAATATAGAATCATAATTTTAAAAGAGTCAGCATTTGCTGTCACAGGGAAGAAAACTGCTTCTCAAAATGGTAAAATATAGATACTATTGACATATCTGTCTCCATCAGCATTTATTGGAGAACAAAAAAAATTTTCAAATAGCCATAGCTGAGAAGTTATGGGAACAAAAGTTAAAGTGCAGAGAAGAGTAAAACAAAATCTATTGTTATGTAACTCCCCGAACCTTTCTAGCTTTTGAGAAAACACATTTCCCCTAGAGGCTATTCAATGAATGCTTCAAATGGCTAAAGTAACTTTGCTTGTCTGGCACTTTCGGGGGTCTTAGGTTATAATTTAGCCAATTCACAATTATTCTGAGGCTAGTGGTTTTCCTGATATAATTACCATCCATTGCTGCTATTTGCTTGTCCTCTTCTCCCTGAATTTTGTCCTGTCCTTTTTCCTGTCTACCAGTAGCTCAGTGGGAGAGGAGAGGTGCACAGAAAGCAGACCCAGCATCCACCAAGGAACCTTTCATAGAATAACACTCAGCAAACTGCTGCAGCTGTAAGATAGACTCTCGTTGGTAGCCAGGGGACTAGACGGGGAGATGTTTACACTACTGACAAAAATGAGATTTTAAACTTATATATTTAAGTAAAATGATCTTTTAAAAAAAATCATTTTATAAGCCTGTGTTTCCTAATGCAGTACCCAATAGCCATGTATGATAATTTTAATATAAATTTCTGTTAAATAAAAATGTCAATCCTGAGCCTCACCAGCCACATTTCAATGGCAGAATAATATTTAGTGCTTATAACAATTATTTCTAAAATGTATATATTTGAAAAATACTAACTCATGTTCTCTCAGCCATATTATCATAGAACATTTTCATCATCACAGAACATTTTATTGGATGGTACTATACAGATCAAAAATTGATCTGTATACACAAAGTTCTTAGGAATTTTTCTGACACAAATCTATACATGGAGTTTTATGTGCACAGGTGACAAAAAGAAAACATGGAAAGTTGTACAATTTCATGATTTGTTAAAATTTTTTTTTCTATATATTTTCTTTTCTGTTACCCTTTGTGACCAGCCTAGACTGGCTGATCCTGCAGATTCTATAATCACTTAGGATGGGGGTTATCATGAGGGGACAAACCACCCGAAGTCACTGAAACTGTGTCAGGGCAGCTCAAGATTTGAGCCACTGTTTTAGATAAGAACATGGTGATGTGCTTGTTTGGGACAAACAGGATGAGAGTTCCCACAAAAAAATGTCTTTCTAACTCCAAGTAGTTATACTGGACAATGAATGGTACAAAACACATTTCTTTCCCTCACCACTGAAGCTAGTTAAGCCACGATTCTGCAGCCACACCCCCGAGAGATGCACGGAGTTGCTCTCAAGCAGGTGGAACTCAGCTCTGAATTGTCCTCGCCATGATTCCTCACGGAACTGAAGTGCGGCTGTGTCTGTTGTAATGAGAATTGTAACGCTGCAGTTGTGCACCAAGAATGGAGAGCATCCCTGCTTTGTCAAAGTCAACAGAAAACATCACCGTGCTTTAGGAGAGGATGCAGAGAGTGCTACAGCACAGCTTTCTTTCCCAGAGTATTCCAGCCGGTAGTGAGCACAAGTTTTTTTTCATACAACTTCCTGTTTCTCTCCAAGCATATCCTGCTTCCCTGGTGAATGAAAGTTGAGATTCCCTTCAGCCACAGTGCCTGGCCAAGAACCATCTTCCCCCACCAGCCCTGGCCCTCTTGGGGATGGATCCCTTTATTTCTTGCCAGAATCTGTTCTTTTCCTTAAATTCTTCCTCAGGATTCCCCTGGATTAACATGAAAGCCTAATTCAGTTTACCCTTCCATACCAAGGAAGGCTGTTTGTACCTGTGTTCTGATTACAAACAGGGTTCAGATCTCTGCTTTCCAGCCTCAGACATGCGGGAGGCTCGCCGTGCTGTAGTGTGGTACTCTCCTGTGTCTAAGCACCCGTTCCAGCTGAGACAGCCGACGGATGTTTTCTTTCTTTCCTTTAAATCATATTGTGTAACTTTTGCAACGAAGGGAGCAGGAATTGACTCAGTCCTACTCAATCATCTCTTCTAGGCCATGTAATTTTTTCCCTTGATTTCCAGTTTTGGAAGCACTATTTATGTGTAAATAGCACCCTTTCTATCTCAATCTTCCATAATTAACCGTCTTTTGTTAACTGTTCCAATAGACAACTAATCCATCTGAAAATAAATGATTAAATTACATTTCAATTTCCAGCTTTGAAACAAGCATTGCAAATACTTTCAAGTTAAAGAATTTATTTTTATATTAATATTAGGAGCTAAATATAATTGATCCTACCCACCAGACTTAAACTCTTAGGAAATGCACTAAAAAGAAATCTAAAGATAGATTATAATAATCTGAGACTTTCAAAAAAAAATTTGTCATTGGTAGACAAATGAAAGGTTTCATAGAAACATACTGAGAAATTCTAAATGTTTTGGATGTCTTTTAGAAACACATATCCATGTAAGCCAGGAAGCAGATGTATTTCTTCTTTTTACCTTCTTAGACATACAACTGATGTTGAAAAATTAAACATTTATGTTTATATTTTAGTTTTTATCTCATATCATCTAAATGAGTCATATATTAAATATTTATGACAAGCCATAATGCTTTTCCGTATTTTTCTATTATCATAACCACATGAATTATGAACTTGCTTTTGGGAAGTTGTCTTTCTTGCCTTAGGGGGAGTTTCATCTGATCATTAGAATCGGACAACATCCCTTTAAATGATCAAGTTTCTCTAAAAATAAGGACAAAGTTAGAAGAATTCTCCAAATTCTTTGTTTCCTTAATTTCTACAAAAAATCTCTAGGTAAGTTATAAAAATGAGAATCAAGAGATTATAAAGAATTTTAAAAAATCATACAACTCTCTTGGCACCATAATATCTTGTTGGGAACTATTTCCTTCCTTCTTATTAGCAAATACATATATTTTAAAATTTCCTTATAGTTCCACCACTCCAACAAATCAACTCTTTTCACATTATATTTCTTTTTTTTAATCAATATGCCTATATATTCTAATCGACTGTTTTTAGAACAGTTTTAGATTTTATAGAAAATTTGAGAACATGGTACAGAGGGCTCCCATATGCCTCACACCCAGTTTCCCTACTATTAACATCTTACATTAGTACAGCACATTTCTTAAATAAGCCAATATTCATATATTATTATTAACTAAAATTGCATAGTTTATTATTCATATTGTCTTAGCTTTTACCCAATGTTCTTTCCTAGGATCCTATCCTGTGGGCACCACATGACATTTAATTATGTCTCCTTTGGACCCTCTTGACTGTGACAGTTTGTCAGACGTGTGTGTGTGTGTGTGTGTGTGTGTGTGTGTGAGAGAGACATTGGCAGTTTTGAGGAACAGTGGTCACGTACTTGTAGAATGCCCCACAATTAGCATTTGCCTGATGACTTTTTCTCATGATAAGCTTAGGGTTAGGAGCTATTGGAAGGAAGACAGCACATTTTCATCACATTGTATCAAGGGTAAATATTAACAACATGGCTGACTGTTGACATTGACCTTGACCCTCTAGTTAAGGAGTGTTCATCCAGTTTCTCCCTTTCCATGCTGTACTTGCTGGAGGAAATATGCAGCCCACACTTAAGGAGTGGGGATTTATGCTCCTGTTCCTTGAGGGCAGAGTCTACAGAAATTGGATGGAATTATTTTGCATGGTATATTCGTTGCTTCTTTCCCACTTAGTAATTTATTCAATAATTCATGCTGTGGACTCTTGGATATTTTCTTTGTTCTTTGATATATAATCCCATATTACTTTTTTTGCTCAAAGCATTCCAGCTTTGGCTATTGGGAGCTCTTTCAGTTGGCTTCTGGTTGCTTTGACATACCTCTGTAAATGAATATATTATTTTTCTTTTATTAATAGGAACTTCCCTACTTTCTGGCACTATAATGTACCCAGGTTCATCCTGTAGATTTCTTGCCTCAGTCCTAGGATCAGGAAATTCTTCAAGGAAACCTCGCTCCTTTTACTAAAGAATAGTGTTAACAACCACGATTGGAGCAATTAATGTGCTTGTCACTATTGGGGTATCATTGTTCCTAGGCCCTCTTAGCTGGCAGAGCAAGTGACTACATGTGAGTATAATAAACCATATATGTGCACATATCTAAAAATATTTTTATATGTAACCACCTGTATCCATATTAAGCTGAACAGGAGTTCATACTAATGACTCATACTCGTTAACACAGGGACCATTCCAGGCTCCTCCACTGCTCATTTGTGAATTTCTGTTCTGACAGAAACCTGGAGCCCATCATGTACCAGCCATTTGCTTAATTGTTCAATCCCAGTCTATCTGTGGCAGTGCCGACATTTTTAACCTGTACCCCATTTCCTATATATTTTTACATGATGACAACCACAGGGTACACATAGTTTTGCATCCTGTTTTTTCTTTATTATTTCAGCATATTATGGGGGTACAGATGTTTAGGTTATGTATGTTGCCCTTGCCCCCCTCCCTCCCAAGTCAGAGCTTCAAGTGTGTCCATCCCCCAGATGGTGTGCATTGCACTCATTATGTATGCATATGCCCGTCCCCCCCTCCCCCCTCCCCGACACTCAATAAATGTTATTCTTATATGTGCACTTAGGTGTTGATCACTTAATACCAATTTGCTGGTGAGTACATGTGGTGCTTATTTTTCCATTCTTGGGATACTTCACTTAGTAGAATGGGTTCCAGCTCTATCCAGGAGAATACAAGAGGTGCTATATCACCATTGTTTCTTAAAGCTGAATAGTACTCCATGGTATACATATACCACATTTTATTAATCCACTCATGTATTGATGGGCAGTTGGGTTGTTTCCACATCTTTGCAATTGTGAATTGTGCTGCTATAAACATTCAAGGGCAGATGTCTTTTTTATAGAATGACTTTTGTTCCTTTGGGTAGATGCCCAGTAATGGGATTGCTGGATCAAATGGTAGTTCTACTTGTATCTCTTTAAGGTATCTCCATATTACTTTCCAGAGAGGTTGTACTAGTTAGCAGTCCCACCAGCAGTGTATGAGTGTTCCTATCTCTCCGCATCCACGCCAACATTTATTGTTTTGGGACTTTTTGATAAAGGCCATTCTCACTGGAGATAAGTGATATCACATTGTGGTTTTGATTTGCATTTCCCTGATAATTAGAGATGTTGAGCATTTTTTCAAATGTTTCTTGGCCATTATTCTGTCTTCTTTTGAAAAGTTTCTGTTCATGTCCTTTGCCCATTTTTTAGTGGGATTATTTTATTTTTTTCTTGCTGGTTTTCCTGAGTTCTAAATAGATTCTGGTTATCAGCCCTTTATCAGATGTGTAGCTTGTGAAAACTTTCTCCCATTCTGTAGGTTGTCTGTTTGCTCTTGTGACAGTTTCTTTGGCTGTGCGGAAGCTTCTTAATTTGATCAGGCCTCATTTATTTATTTTTGTTGTTGCTGTGATTGCCTTTGGGGTCGTCTTCATAAATTCTTTGCCTAGGCCAATGTCTATAAGGGTTTTTCCAACATTTTCTTCTAGAATTCTAATCATTTCACTTCTTAGGTTTAAGTCTGTTAAAAGATTGACCCTAAAGTTGAGTTAATCAGCCAGCAAGTGATTTCCAGAAATATTTGGGTAAGTGAATATTTTTCCTGTTCTGCAATTCTGGGCTCAGGAATGTGCTTGGACAAAGCCTTGCAGACTGAAGAGGCTGAGAGTGTGGAATGAGAGGTTTGCTTGCGTCTGAGTGAACTCAGTCACATCATTACCCCGGAATCACGCTATGCATTGTGTCATTCTAAGGCAGATATGGAGTATCTAGCTCAGGTCAGAGGGTCTCAACAGATAGCCGGGCTTGGGCGCCTGCTGGACTGCTTTGTCTTTGTGCATATAAAGAGTAGAGGTGAGATGTAGGTAGGGCCCCCAGAATTTCTGATGTAATGTTCTCAGTCTAGATATTACCATCCATTTCTGTGAGCCATTTGTGAGGTTTAGGGGGGGCCAGGAAGTTTGTATCACCCTTGAAGGATATTAATGACCTCTCTACTAGATGTCTTGACAGGGCCTCTTTCTGTAACATGTAGGTATATAAATGTTGGGTTACACAACATAAATGTGTGTATAAATGTGTATATAAATGTTGGGTTACACAGGTATGTTCTGTCCCTGTTGACATCTGCAAATACTAGTGTTTGTGTATATACATTGTTATGTTGCTATAAGGTGGGCACAGGGCAATAATAAAATAAAAGTTTTAAAAGTTGGCCCCTCCTGTTAGCCTTCTTATAAAATTCCATATGATTCTTTCATCGAGAGCATCACTGGGCCAGATTTTAAAGGGGCTGTTTCTGTAAGGGAAATGTTCCACTTAGAAAGCCTGAGACTAATCACATGAAACATCATGGCCCTATTTCTCCTCTGTTTGTTCTTATTCTTTGTCTATTCAGTTGATTTTACTTCCAGGAGTTTTTTACCATCCTCTGATGACAGAGATTATTCACGTTTATGAAGCCTATGCCCTCCCATGATTGTGCAAAATGCTTTCTATGTGGTAGATACTCAATGTTTATTAAACTGAATATTAAAAGTAATCAGAACAATGTTATCATTCTAATAATCTCTAAACAGGCCTATATCAGACCTTTCTCCTCTGAGAAGCTGTCCACGAATTCTCCAGTCCACACAGTTACCTCCCTCTCCTACCTTCTGTCACCCTTATACAACCCTGGTAATTAGATGTTATCTAATAGCTTCGTGAGTATTAGATTTTAAGCTTATCTGGGACACAGTTTCTGTCATATTTTCCCCCTTTTGAGTCCTTATAACTCTCTGGCATAATGCTTTATTTATAGCCATAAGTCAATGGAACTTACAGTTTGATTATTAACCTGGCCTTCAGCAGATTTTCATTGAGTCAAAATATTAATCAAAATTTTGTGTTGAACTCTAATAGATGAGAAAAAAATTGGAGAAAGTATACTCGAGTTGATATTTGCTCATTATCCTGGCCATTTACTTTTAAGCCTTTTGGGGGAAAAAAATCCTAGTTTCAACAATGTGAGGAGTATGATTTTGTTTGTTTTTAAGAAGAAACAAAGAAGAAATGAGTTTTTTTTTTAAATAAAAGAAAAAAACCATGTGGATTGACACAAAACGTTCTCTGATTCTACAAAGTACTAGAGAAACATATATGAAGCCTTCAGCTACAGCAAGCCACAATTTATAAGTGCCATTTCTTTCATCTGTTTGACACTATCTCAAGAGACATTGTTCTTTAGTCAGCTAGCTCAGAAAGTTGTTAAAAGTATGGCAGACATCCTGCTTACTTTACATTTATTTTTATACAGACTGAAAGCACATATGGTTATATACTTTATTACTTAGGAAATAATTTATTCGTAATAAGGGATTTATTGTCATCTTTGCCTTAATCATTTTGAAGATTAAAATTAAATGATTCCTAACCTAGTTGTAGGGGCCTAGCCAAATAGCAACATTTGTGTTCCAATTGTGCCTGAGGGATACAAAGTTTTTTACAGGATCAAAAAAGTACGGTATTGTGTTTGAAGCCAAGTTTATTATTAAGGTTCTTTTATAAAGAGTGTTTGGTTGAAAGAAACATAAACCCAATCAGGCTAATTCAAATGAAGGGGAGTTAATGAAAGGAGAGACGCAAAACATGACCCAGCATTCAAAGATCCGGAACTGGGGAAAAGTGGTGTTGGGAAGTTTCTGCTACTTTCAGTAACGATTTCTCTTTGAATTCAAACTTGTTTGATTGCAAGGAGCAGAAATCTCTTGAAATCAGTGTAAAAGGGAGGATGTCTTTTATTTCTTTTCTTTATCTATACACACTCCTTAGTTTATCATATTTAGTCTCATGATTTGAAACGTCTCTGCTAATGACTTTTTAAGTCTTTTATTGATGAGTCTCTGATCACACTTTATAAAATTGCAATTGAATCCAATTGCTCGTTCTCCCTATTCCCCTGACCTCACTTTACTTGCACTATTTATATATGTGTGTGTGTGTGTGTGTATTCTTCATTTGTTTATTCTTTGCCTCCCCTCTCTCCCATGAGAATGTGCTTAGCCTGAGAGCACAGTTTTTTTTTTGCTCATTGCCCCATTCCCAGCATATAGAATAGGGGGCAAACATGCCTGATCTTGTCTGATCTTGGAAGCTAAGCAGGGTTGGGCCTGGTTAGTACTTGGATGGGAGAATAGTTCATGATACAAAGTAGGAGCTCAATATTTATTTCATTCGTTCAGCGAATGAATAAATCAAAAGCATGAGAAGTTGTACCATAATGGCAAAGCACAGAAAGTGCATCTGCTTTGCACTAAAATTGTGTTAAATGATAAACTTAGGCACACTGAAATTTTAAAGAGTTTATTTGAGCAGGTAGTGATTCATGAATCTGGCAACACAAGACCACATGTGATTTAGGGCTCCACCAAAGGGACATAAGAAGGTTTTTTGTTGTTTTCTTTTTTTAAATCAGGTGAGCACAGAAGTAAGCAAAGGAAATATCTGATTTGTTAAAGTGGAGCAGTAGCTTTATTTGTGTCATTCCAGTGTCAAGTCTTTCGTTAGAGGAGAGTTGGCAATTTCCTGTTGGTTAAGCTTAAGTTTTGTTTTACTCTTTGCACTGAGTTGGGTTTTTGCTCACTTACATAGGAGCTCTGGAGATGCCTCAGCCTGATGATCTCCCAATTAATTATTTGAATAATTGAAAAGTTATGAAAAAACTATACTATCACTATCTCTCCTGGGACACACGGAATCTCAACTGTGCCATATTCTGCCCCTACAACTTGTACTCTTGCTCACCTACTTTCTGTTCTTAATTGCTGGATGCTCATGGATGCTCTAACCCCAAATCGTAATGACCCTCCAACACCTCCCCCATTCCCCACCATCTAACTGCAGACTCCTGCATCTTCCAGTCGGGTTAGTCTAGAAACAGATTCTGATAAATTATTGCTAGAGAATGGATTGGCTTCTTTCTGATCAGGAGTCAAAATCTTAGCTAATCAATTTTATCCAGGGTCTGATGATATACATACATCTGATGGCACAGATTCAACCTCTCAGCAGATGTGATTTGTGAAGCAGTGGCTTAGAGAAGTGAGCTTGGGGCCGAGCTATTTTTTTCAACTGTTTCAAAACTATTGGCATTGTTTGCCTTCCTAGTCCACAGAGAATCCCATCTTTCACTCATTCATTTTAAAATGTTGTTTAAGCTTCTGCAGCCATGGCTCGGATGCTGGTGGTACAGCCAAAGGCAAAATGGCATTTCTGCCTCCATCCTTCCTTTTTTAGGGAAAGCTTCATAGCACCCTATTCTCTTTGTGCCTCTCACAAGATTCCTTAAGCCTAGATTTGCACACGAATTACTCATCTTACTTTATTTTTTACCTTATCATTCAAAAGAGATAGAGCAGCAGTCATCTGAGTAGTTTTCTGATAGGACACATCTTCACATGGGGGCAAAACTTCAGCAAGGTTAATGCATTGCACCCAGATATCAAGAATGAAAATAATTTCTATTTGATACCTGTCTACTTACTGTCTAATCAAAGACTTATCTATAACGTGCAAATCTGGCACAAAAACACGCTCAAGCCCTAAGAATTGAATGACCACAGCTCATGCTTTCACAAAGGACACAGTGTTGGTTATTCTAATTCAAATCACTGTCTGTATCTCCTGTTGACATTCTTTGTTTACTTGTTCTACTTTTGTGCTTCTTAAAGCTCCAGGTATATAATGATTACTCATTATTTTTAAATCACTTTTATTTGACTTTGTAAAATTCCCTGTTCATCCCCTGCTGCTGTTAATTAATACCAGGGGATTGCTGGCTGTGGTTGCTGCAGTACTACAGTATGGTTCTCAGTATTCACACCTTTTACGAATAGTTTTCTAAATAAAAACTTGGTCACTGTGAATGTTAATTTAAGATGCTTGGTAATATGTGAGTGTATTTGTGTGTGTGTATAAGGGTATATGTGGCCTTAAAAGGGGTTACTCAAGTGAAATTGGGATGGACTACAGTAGGCACAAAGATTAACGAGTAGAGCAAAATTCCCACAGAATTTCTCCAGGTTAAGAATTTCTAGAGCTTTATTATATCTTGCAATTATTTTTGAAACCATCTTTTATAAAATTAATAAAGGGCCACAAGGTGGGAACTCTGCAAAGGTATGGGCATAGTTAAAAAATATATATAGCCAGCCATTGTTCCCTGGTTTGCTCTCCTGTAATTGCTTATTGTGTAGGAGTCATATAGTTCATGGCCATAAAGATTCTTAGCTTTCTTCATTGCTCCTGTAGATAACATCACCCTTGTGAAACCTGAGGCTAGTTTCCGAGGACCTTCCAGGCCCTGCATTCCGGTGCCTTAGCTGACCGACTCAGACCAGTGGCCCATACTAAGGAACTGACTCAACTAGTTTTGTGACCCCCACCCAGGAATGAACTCAGCATGAGAAGACAATTTCTACACCCCTGTGGATCCTCCCTGAACCCAGCCAATCAGCAGGCCCAACTGCCTGCCCTTTGCCCACCAAACTATCTTTAAAAACCCTTTCTCCCAAATTCTTGGAGAGATGGATTTAAGAAATCCCTCCTGCCTCTTCGCATGGCACCTATGATGTTAAACTTTTTCCCCACTGTAACGCCTGCTGTCTCAGTGTATTGGCTTCCTCTTGAGCAGCGAGCAGTGAACCTGGTTGGGCTGTGACATTTTTTTTAATCCTTATCATCGATCATTCTATTTTCTGTCCCTACAGTTTTGTCCTTCCTCAAGTTTCATATAAATAGAATCACACAGTATGTTGTATTTTGAGTTCTTTCCATTAGCATGATTAATCTGAAATGTACTTAATGTTGTATGAATCATTAGTTTATGCCTTTTTTCTGGCACACAAGTATTCCATTGCAACCGTATATGTTGACATGTTTATCCATTTAGCAGTAGTGAAAGGATATTTGGGTTGTTTACAGTTTGAGGTGGTTATGAAAAAAGATACTATTAATATAAATACTTACATACATGTCTTTGTGGCAACATAAGTTTTTGACTTGAGTAAATACCTAAGACTGGAATTGCTGAGTCTCATGATAAATGAATGATAACTAGTATATCAAACTGCCAAATCATCTTTCAAAATGTCTGTGCCATTTTGCACTCACATCAGCAATGTACAAGAGTTCCAATTATTCTGCATCCTGGCCACAGTCTGTTATTTAGTTTTCACATATTTTTTTAAAAATTGTATTAATAGCTACTATAAGAGATACATAGAAATATATCATGGTGGTTTTCACATGCATTTACCCAGTGTATAATGGTGTTGACCATCTTTTCATGTGCTTAATTATCATCTATATTTCTGCTTTGGTAAAGTGTCTGTTCAAACATTTGCCAGGAATTCTCTTTCTTGATTATTATGAATATTTCCCAATGATAAGAGATGGTTCAGAGAAGTTCTCTATACTCTTTGTGAAGTTTTCTCCATTGGTTAAGTAACTATAGTACGATATTAAAACCAGAAAACTGACATTGGTATAAAGCAAATTGGCATTGGTGTAAAGTGTGTGTATGGTTCTATGTCATTTTATCCCATGTGTAGATCTGTGTAATCACCACAGTAATCAAGTATTTGTCACATTGGTTTTTTCTATCGTTTTCCTGTTTGAAATTTCACTGATTTCTGATCTTGTCTGTATTTTCTTCCTCCACTTGCTTTGTGAAAGTGGTTTATTTTGTTTTTCTTTTCCTAGTTTATTGTACTGGGGGGTTAGATTATTGATTTTCTATATTTTAATTTTTCAAATGTAAACATTTTTGTGCTATTCATTTCCCTCTCAGCACTGCTTTAATTGCATCTCATAAATTTTGATATATTGAATTTTTATTTCCATGTAGTCATTTTAAATTTCCATTGAGACTTATTCTTTGATTCATGGATTAGTGAGAGGCATGTTTCTTAGTTTCTAAGTGTTTGGAGATTTTTTTGCTATCTTCCTGTGATTGATATCTAGTTTGATTTTATCGTGGTTGGAGAACACATTCTATATTATAGTCACATAATGATGTTTCACTCAATAGTGGGCTGAGTAGATGACCGCAGTCCCATAAGATTATACTCTATTTTTACTGTACCTTTTGTATGTTAAGATATTAAAATATTTACCATTGTGTTACAATTGCCTTACAGTATTCCATAAAGTAACATGCTATACAGTTTTGTAGCCTAGGAGCAATATGCTACTCCTTATAGCCAAGGTGTGTAGTAGGTGATATCATCTAGGTTTGTGTAAGTACACTTTATGATGTTTACACAATGACAAAATTGCCTAATGATGCATGTCTCAGACTGTCTCCCCCTCTTTAAGCAACATACAGCTGTATTTCAATAATTTTAAATTTGCTGAAGTTTGTTTTATGACTCAGTATATGGTCTATACTGGTGACTATTCTGTGGGCACTTGAAAAAAATGTGTATTCTGCTGTTGTTGGTTCGAGTATGCCTAAATGTCAATTGCTTGATGGTTTTGTTGAGTTCTTCTATATCCTTTTATTCTTACCAGTTTTGCTTAATATGTTTTCTAGTCTTGTTTGGTGTTTACATATTTAGGATTGATATATATTCTTTGTAGTTTGACCTTTGGTCATTTTGTAATGCCTCATCTGTGTGTTAATATTGAATTTCTAAATATATTATTTAAGGTTTTATATCTATGTCCTTGAAGGATATGGTCAGTAAATAATTAATTGTTAATGTCTAAGTCTGGTTTTGGTATGAGGGTAATACTGTTTTCATGAAATTGCCCTTCATTGTCTATTATGTTGAAGAATTTGAGTAAAATTGGCATTATTTCTTCCTTAACTGTTTGTCTTAATTCACCAGTGATATCATCTAGGCCTGGAATTTTCTTTGCAGAAATTTTAGACACAAATTCAATTTCTTTAGTAGGCACAGGGATATGCTGCTTGTGTTTTTTTTTCCTTGAGAGAGCTTTTGTAATTTCTATTATTCAATGAATTTTTCTATTTCATCTAAATTGTATAATTATAGGCATAGACTTTATAATATTCTTTTATTATATTTCTAATGTCTATATGGTCTATTGTAATGTTCCTTTTATTCATGATATTGGTAATTTGTGTCTTTTTTTTCATTTTGGTCTATCTAGCTAGAGGCTTATCAATGTTATTAATCATTGCAAATAACCTCCTTTTGGTTTCATTGATAATCTCCATTGGTTTTGCTGATTTCAATTTCATTGTATTTCCATCTTATTATTACTATTTCCTTTCTTGCTGTGAGTTTAATTTTGTCCTTTTTTTTGTACTGTTTTGAGGCCAAGACTTAAATAATTGTCTTGAGAAGTTTCTTCTTTGATAATATAAGCATTTAATGCTATAAACTTCCCTCTAAGCGCTGCTTTATTTGCAGCCTACAAATTTTTATATGTTGTGCTTTAATTTTCATTTCATTCAAAATATTTTAGTTTCCATTTATATTTCCTTCGAATTATGTTATTTAGAAGTGTGTATGTTTAAATTCAACATTTGACCCTGATGTAGCTTAAGTGATAAATGACTCTAGTTTAGCCCTGAAAGGCATTCCAGTTAACCTGATCTCACTCTGGGGTTGTTAGGAATAACAGAATTGCTCCTGACTTTCTTCTTGCAGGCAAAGGCGAAGTCTGTGTAATCACTACTACCTTTTGCTGTACTTTGATTATTACTCTGTGTCAAGAGGGAAGGATCAGTGTAGAAACTTAAGAAATCTACCTGGATTTATAAGGTCAACTGTGATGGTTTATGGGATTGTTCAGCTCTTTTGCCCCAAGTTATTGGGGGCATAGTTAAGGTTAATGATATTGGCCTTACTGAAACATGACAAACTGCTTAGGATATTTGTGTAGTAGTTCATGTAAAAGATGATGATAGCTCTACTAGGGTATTGGCAATAAATGTCAAGTTCTCTTATAAAAATATTTTGAAAGTAAAATTGACAAAAATTTTTCATGGATGTGATATGCATATGAAGGGTATGGTCATTTTACATGTGGTCCAAAGGATTCTGGCTCATGCCAACAAATATTTTTTGCCCAGAGGTGCCATTATGAGAATTAGGCAACAAAAATTAGTGTGGATGAAGTCAGAAGATCACAATTTTGGTTTTGAATATGCTTGGTTTGAGCTGCTCTTAGAACATTGAACATCATGAGCTCAAAGTAAGACTCATGCCAAGCTCAATATCAAAGGGGCAGGAAATTATACTCCTGAAATTAAGAGTAAATGTAATTGATCAATGATTTAATCTACTCAGATACAATAAAGATATCATGTCGGCAGTCATATATATGCCTTTCATCTTACAGAAAAACATATTTTTAGTTTTCTATGAATCAGAGAGTGGATGATATTCTTAAAGTGAATACAATAGAATGGGAAGAAAATGAGCTTGAGGAATTCCGGCTTCTAATGTTCAAGCAGAAGAAGATGGCCTGCAGATTGACAGAGCAATTGTGGACAGAAATATTAGGCAAAACTAGGAAGTTATGTCACCAAAGCCAAGAGAAGGGAGTGAGTGTTTCAGTAAGAGAGAGGAGATAAAGATAAAAACCAAGAGTTCCGAGTGTTATTGAACATGAAAATAAAATGAAGTCTAAAATATGACTATTAGGTTATGTGGCTTATATGTCAAAATATCTCCTAACATCCAGCATTTTCTTATCCGTAAACATAGATTTTTGAGCTTAGGGTATTTACTGCCTCCTTTGGTATATTTTTAGATAATGCTACATATTTTCCATAATTGCTATGCTGAATTTTTGTAACTATGATGTTTTTAGTTGATGGATAGATATTGGAGGCTGAGAATTTAAATAGTCATCTATAAATAAAGATGAAAGGGCTATTCACATAATTCAGGAGATATTTATAATGCTTACTGGCAGGTGCTGTGTAAGATGCCAAGAACCTACTAGAAGAAAATATAAGAAGCTTGAAATTGCTTTTATGGTGATGAAAAGAGGCTTAAATTTTAAAATATTGAAAAAGATACTAGAATAATGAAAAAGAAGTATCATCATTGAATATTGATGAATGAGATCCTTCATAACTACTTGGATTGAAACACCATCACAAGCTGTAATGGTTTTATTGTTTGTCCTCCTCAAAACTCATGTTGAAATTTGATTGTAATTATAATAGTATTAGAAAGTCTGTGTCTCAACTATGTTTGATTGTGCCTTGAGTCTCACCCATATTTGATTTAGATGAGACTCTGGACTTTGGACTTTTGAGTTGATACTGGAAGGACTTAAAACTTTGGGGTCTACTGGAATGAAATGGAATTAGTATATTTTGTATGCGAGAAGGACATGAGTTTTGGGAGGCCAGGGGTAGAATACCACAGTTTGAATGTTTCTTTACTCCAAAACTCGTGTTGAGATTTAATTGCCACTGTAATAGTATTAAGAGATGAGACCTTTAAGGGGTGATTAAGCCATGAGGGTGCCACCCTCATGGTGGTTTGGTGTCATTATAATAGGGTGAATTTGGCCCCCTCTTGCTTGCCCGCCTTCTGCTACGTGTCGACACAGTGACAAGGCCCGCTCCAGATGATGGCAGCATGGTATTACACGTCCCAGCTTCCATAACTGTGAGCCAATAAATTTCTGTTCATTATAAATTACCCAATCTGAGGCATTCTGTTATAGTATCACCAAACAAAGACATGGGCTTACGTTAAATCCTTATATATTCCCTTGGATGGAAATTTCAGAAGCCCATTGTCTGAGAGGCTTCGACCTATTGCAACGACACTTATTTTGGGCTAAGCTTCAGCGTCGGCACATGATTAGAAAGAGAATGCTTAAGCTTATCTCAGTGATACTCCATTAAGATTTTCCAGTTCCTATTAGTGATTCATCAATAACGATCTGCTGTGAAAATGCCAGAGTTGACGTTATACCAAAGAAGAGGGATTTTACTGATCTTTGGGCTTGCCTCTGACATTTTAATAGCTGAATACTAAGTGCACTTTTAGACTAAATCTTACCATTAATTAACTTGGTTTTACAGCACTGAAACCATACCCTCTAAGACCAAGGTAGGTAGGATCAGGTTTTTCCAAGAGGATATATATGTTTAAAAATTACTAACATCTGAGGAAGTGAAATCTAGGACATTCGTGCCGAGTTCTGTAATTGTGGACGGCAGGAGGCACCACATTGAAATGCAAGTCATTCACATTCATATACATATTTTCTTATTCATTATGAAAAATTTCCTGGAATATGTCAGTAAAATATCATTTTAAGAAAATCAACACATTATACATTTTGTTCTGTAGGTGAAAGTAAAGTATCTGGAGGTAAGGATGCTTTTTAGTAATTTTCGCAAATGTATCATATGAACAGCTGGAAACCCTGAGGACGTCCAGGTGACTCAGTAGCACATGCTGTCTACTTCAGCCATCAAGCTTTCTTTCTCAAGAAAACATTCTGGCTTCATGGCCTACTTTAGCAATATAATTCTATCCAAAAGTCAGTCTTATGCTGATCCTGGAACATATAAGTCAACACGGATGATAAGAAGGATTCTAGAAAAAACACCTCTACTGCCACAACTCTAAGCACACCTTTCTTAGTTGCTAATCATTGGAAGAAAAACTATAGCTCATACTTGGATTAAAAAATGAAAAAAACTCAGAACAATTTAAATGGTAAACTTCCAATTCCACAAAAACTATAAAATTGATTATCCTAAACTAAATGACTCAGTTGAGAAGCTGAAGAAAGGAAAATAGAACAAAAAGGTCTCTCATCAACTTCTAATTTTCCTTTCTTGGGTGCACACTAAGAGTCAGATACTAGATCAATATTAGCCATCCAGCAGTGTGAGAAGAGGTGTGGCTTAGGTGACCAATTCTACAGAATTCACAGCTCATATTTTACCTTCACTTGTACCATTTTATCATTTGAGATGACAATTGTATAGCTTTTGTTTAATTAGAAGCACTTTGAATTATTGTATGAAGAAATTAGAATAAAATTATATCATTAAAATATCTCAGACATATAAATTCAGAGATGGTAATTACCAACTTAAGACATATTTGAAAGCCAGAGAACACCTGCGGCAATTGTAATGGATACTTTTTTTCCCTGCAATTGTGGGGAGGACTGTGCTAAAAAACCGGCCGGGATTATATTATAATAGTGGCCCAGCTACAAAAGAGGTTCCATTTGAAACAGTCTATGTTTCCTTTGTCAAACTCAGGGTTCTCATAGGGAAAATGGGACCCTGAGACCTAGGATTGGAATACCTTTGATTAATAGGTCTTCTGGTTGGCAGAAGTAGCTCCTCATGTCTTGCCTGAAGACTGTAATGATCTCGCTTGCAGCAGTGTCTAGCAAGAGGATGCTTGCTTTCCTCAAGCACTATTCTCACCTCTCCTCATTGCCTTCAGTCCTCAGTATAGCTCACATAGAGAAGTTCAAACTCTATACAGCAAACGGATTTCAGATCTGGCTAATATTTACTGGCAAGAGCTAGAGAAATACATGTAGGAGTGGATCTTGAGGGAGTTACACTGTAAGGAGGAGAAGGAGTAATAATAAGGCTAAAGAGGTGTGTAAGTTTATTATTTCTGCTGTAATAAATTACCACGAGGTCATGCTTTAAAAATAACGCAGAGGTGTCATCCTACTATCCTGTAGGTCAGAAGTCTACAATGGACTGGCAGCGCTGTGTTCATTCTGGAGGCTCGGGGAAGGAATCCATTTCCTTGCCTTTCAGCTGTTGGGGGCCACCCATATTCATTGGCTTGTAGTTCCTTCTACATATCACTCCAATCAACTCCTCCTTCAGTTGTCTTCTATTCTGATTCTGGCTCTCCTACCTCCCTCTGATCCTATGATAACATTGGGCCCACCTCAATAATCTCCCCATGCCAAGCTTCTTATCTCTTAAAACATATCTGAAATTCCTTTTTCCATACAAGTTAACGTTTGTTTAAAGTTTCAAGGTTTCGGACATGGACATTTTTGGGGAGTCATTATTATGCTCACCCCAATAGGAGAGAATTATTAGCATGGGGCCACTCTGTCATGATTTAGGATTCAGTGTTTTGCAAGGACACTTGGAACTCATCCTAATGGTGTTCTGCAATAGCTCCTAAAATCTAGACATATATGTGTCTACAGTAAACAAAATTAAGATGCCAGAACATCCTTGCCATAGTATTAAAGAAAGTTATCACCACAGTAGGAGTCAAGACTAGTGACAATAAAACTGCTATGACTGTCAAAGATTTTTGGTAGAAGCTAATACTTCATGGTATGCCCAGGAGTCAGATAGATGGATGGCTGTTTAGGGTATCAATCAATTTATATATTAATAATATAAAAGTTGAGAGTTGAGTAGCAAAACACTGATAACGGATTCCAGAAGAGAAAATCAGGATCCCTAACTTAGGTCCCAGATTTACGCCAATTCACAGATCCGACACTACTGATGAGAAAGAGCACGTGTTGCCTTGAGGAAGGAAACTGAAAAAATTCTCCACAATTACATACATTAAATGTTCTACTACCTCTAGAAGGGAGTCCTGCAGCTAACCATAGGTTAACAATATGAGTTAGACAAATACCCAGAATTTTCAAGGATTGTTAGATACCAGGTCTCACAACACTGATAGTAGGAGACACCAAAAGGAATTGTGGTTGTAAGTTAAGAGTGGCCATTAGAGGCCAAGTAATAAATGGAGTTTTGATCTGATCCAGGATCACAGCTGGTTAAATGGATCTACGGGCCAACCCTGTGATTATTTCTCTGTTTCCTGGATGTGTAATGGGCACAGACACCTTTACCTATTGGCAGACTATTCACGTTGCTTCCCTAACCTATAGAGAGTAAAGGCCATTGTGGTAGAATGAGCCAAGTGGAAGCTTTGAATATATTTAGTATTCTCACCATCAAGGTTGTGAATTGTAGGGAAGGAAAAAAATCCTTTCCCTTCTGTCATTCAAGTCCTTGGCTGTGACCCCTGTAATACAAGACAGATTAACAAGAGAAAAATAAGTTTATTAATGTTTATATCTTATATATACATGAGAGAAACCCAGGAAAATGAGTAACTCAAAGAGGTGGCTTAGGACTCTTGACTTATATAGCATCTTTAACAAAGAACATTTTTCTACATTTGTAGAAAAATGATAGAGGGAAGTGGATGTAGGCTTCTAAGAGTGGCAAACTGTCGGAAGGTAACTGATGGAGAAAAGTTTGCTTGCAGATTTCTCTGGTGCCATATCTCTGGACCAATAAGAGTCTAGAGTCATCTCCATTAAAAGAGAATTTATATCCTGCCTTTATGCATAAAAGGGGGAGGACAGAGACCTTTTCCTGCATTTGCTGTTTAATTGTCTTTAGCTCAAAATAATTTTTATGTCAAAGAGGCATATCTTGGGGTGACATAGTCTGGTTTCCTTCAATACCACAAGTAATTCTTTAATCAAGGAAGAATTAAAATTCTAATCAAAGATGTAGAGGGCCAGGCGTGGTGGCTCACACCTATAATCCTAGCTCTCTGGGAGGCCAAGGTGGGTGGATTGTTTGAGCTCAGGAGTTCAAGACCAGCCTGAGCAAGAGTGAGACCCCGTCTCTACTAAAAATAGAAAGAAATTAATTGGACAACTAAAAATATATAGAAAAAAATTAGCCAGGCATGGTGGCACATGCCTGTAGTCCCAGCTACTCTGGAGGCTGAGGCAGGAGGATCGCTTGAGCCCAGGAGTCTGAGGTTGCTGTGAGCTAGGATGATGCCACGGCACTCTAGCCTGGGCAACACACTGAGACTCTGTCTCAAAAAAAAAAAAAAAAAAGATGTAGAGGAAGTAGTCCTTATTCATCTGGCCTTTACCAAAACAGATGGTTCATGGTAGATGGTGCCCTACCATAAACTTAAACTGTGTGTCAGAGTCTACGATTTTATCCTTCTGATAAGCTAGCACTAGTCTATTAATATTTAATGAATGCTAGCAGAAAACATGAGACTCCTAGGTCAGAAACAAAAGACCTCTTTATTAACGACATACAAAACTGCAGGGGCATCATGTTAGGCTGGTTCCCTTTGCTTCCAAGTCTTCAGGGGAAATGCTCCGTGAATGCTGTGCATGCAGTGAAAGTGCATCACAGCTGAGGAAAACAGAGATGGGGGACTGTGACTTCCAGAGGGAGACGTTACCTCATCCTTCAAGGTTGCTCACTTGCAAACCCCACGCTGAGAAATGGTCCGGGAAAGTGTGGTCAGGACCTTGCATTCTTGCATTTCTTGTCCCAGAAACAGCATTCAGGGACACTCAGGTCCAATGGCAGATTGCCTCTCTCAACATAGTGGAAGCCCCAATCACAGATGCTGTGTCAGATGTAATGTTTTCAACAGAACATATCAACACAGCCTCTGGCACTGAGTATGTGGCCTTTTATCTGGCAACTGCTTTCTTCTCCATAACCATCATTGGGGAGGATTAAGAACAGTTTGCATTTAAATGGAAAGAACAGCAGCACACATTCACTGTCTTGCCCCAGGGCTATGTTACTTCTCCTGCTGTCTTTCATAATATAGTACATAGGGACCTCCGTAATCTTGATATTCTAAAGAATATCATGCTGTTCCACTCAATTGTTGACATTGTGCTAATTAGACTTGGTAATTAGGAAATTACAAGTATCTGAAATTTTCTATCAAGACACACGTAAACCAGAAAGTGGATGATAAACTCCGTGAACATTCAGGAGGCCGTAGCGGTGGGCCACACACACCTCTCGTAAGGATGTGGATATGAAAGGGACTCCTCCAGGTTTTGACACTCTCTGCCCTGTTCCCGGCCCTTCTTCTTCCCCACTCTCCTCGCACTCTCGCGTCCACCGCTGCAGCGATTCCTGTCTCTCTTTCCTGAGCCCTGGTACATTTTTGGTCTCAGGCTTGCAGGGACAAAACCGTGGCTTGGGGAGCCCACAGGGCTGCTGTCTGAGAAACCTAGGGGACTTCCGCTCAGGGCTTGACCCCAGATCATTTGACTCCAGCGTTACCAGCCAGACCTGGCTCAGGTGACTCTGGGGTCTCGAGCCAGGTCCTGATACCTAGGAAAGCCAGGAGGACTCCAGAAAGACCATCGCCTGAAAGCGGAGCTGCCGGGGCGGGGGGGGGCTGTGTGTGTGTGTGTGTGTGTGTGTGTGAGAGAGAGAGAGAGAGAGAGAGAGAGAGAGCGAGCGAGCGAGAGCGCGTGCAGGGGCCCCCGAGATCCTGTGGCTTGCCCGTGGCCTTCGCACCCTGGGCGGCGCCCCAGGCAGCAGCAGGGGTCACCTTTGGCTGGAGGCATCCTCAGTGTTTCTGGTGAAGAATGGCCGCAGGACTTTCCAGTAGTCTTCTTGACAAACTGTGATACTTAGAGTGGTTTTAAGAATGTGATCTGCTATCTACAGCGGAAGTACTAAACAGCAGCTCTGTGGTAAAGGGAACATTTCTGGTCCCAGTCTAATGATTGGTTTTGGAAGTGGACATACGTTGACCCTCTGTGTCCTACGATATGCAACATGTTACGATGTTTGCTTGCTGAGGCTTATGATGCATCACAGTGGTCTCCATCTTTTTTGGCACCAGGGACCAGTTTCAGGGAAGACAATTTTTCCACGGATGGGGGTAGGGGGCTAGAGGTGGGGGGACACTGGAGGGGTAGCAGAGCTCAGGCAGTGATGTGAGTGATGGGCAGCGCTGTAAAGACAAATGAAGTTTTGCTCACTCACCCTCCGCTTACCTCCTGCTGTGTGGCCCAGTTCCTAAGTTTCATGGCGGACAATTTTTCCGGGGAGCAGGAGGTGTGGGTAGGAGAGGCAAGGCAGGCGAAGCTTAGGTAGTGATGCCCAGCCTGGCTCCTAACAGACCATTGACCGGTACTGGGCCAGGGGTTGGGGGACCACAGACTAATCAGACATACACATTTTCCCAATGCAAGCTCCAAGGAAATCAAGACTGTGAAATACATAACTGACATCAACGTAGACAATGATAAAATATACGCGTGTTAGCTGCAGCCAGGTCCACGGGAATAGCCAAGATGTTCCTTGATGCCACCATCCAGTTTTACTTTTTAAATAATAACTTCAGCAAGGAAGTATTGGGAAACAAACAGCACCTCAAGTTTAAATCTTTGAAGTCTTTTACCTTCTCCAGTGCCAGAGAGCTTCTCTGTATACAACACGAGTGGCACCACTGGGGCCTGTCTGCTGGCTGGCATGGGGTTACAGCCAAGCATCACCTATGAGTGTTGTGACAACACGACAATAACAACAGTATCCAATATTAGCCATTATCAATGGGAACTCTCAGGTGGCGACTCTGGAACTCTGAAGTGAAAATGTCACTCTTCTAGTCTTGTTTCGGAATGAATGCAAGGTCTAGCTGTTTTTTTCCTACAGGGAATTCTGTTAAATTTAACTCTTCCCAACTCCAGAGACCCCAGTGTTAAAGCTGTGACTCACTGAGAGCGCTTAAAGTTACCACTGGAAATTCTTATAAGCATAGTGCTGAGAAAATGTTCAAGTCACAAAGGCATTTGCAGTCAACATATTCAAATTGTGAGTCTAGGCTTTCAACTTTGAAAGTGACAATTTTGAGTATGTGGAAGAATGTCAGCTGGTCCCCATCACAGTGGGCGGTCCCCTGGTAGGACTGGTGCCTATTGTCCACATCGTTTACCTCATGGTCAGGAAGAAGAGTCATGCTGGCTCTCAGAGGATTTAACGCCCACACTGGGGGCCATGCCATAGATTAACAGCAGTTGCAACGGGTCTATATTCATTTCCCTGAGATTAAATTGGTATTGATAGGCAAACACACTTTCGGGCAAACTGTTTTTCAAATCTGCTCTATCAAATGTAGAATTCATCTTGCAACATTTACTATGCACAAAAAAGCAACCATCAGAATGACCTGGGTTAAACATCTTGCTAACTGGTTAAATGTTAATATTTACCAGAATAGAACTCTAAAGAAGGGTAAGTGCTTCTCTAAATTGCCACTGTCTCCACTGTAATTGGAATTTTCAAGACTTTAGTATTTAGTTTCTTCATTCTTTACTCATGTTTAAACCTTAGGAAGGGAAAGTCTTCAGTTTTAACACTTGTAAGTGATGAAGATTACTTAAGTGTAATGCTGACATGTTTAAGAAATTTAAAATAATAGAGAAAGAAAACCTTAAAACAGTGCGACCCTAAAAGATGAAAATATGAAATGCTTAAATTAAGTTTTCAAAACCAGGAGCACCCTGGCCCATGTAGAATGTACAGTTCAACATTCAAGCATTACCATGCTAAGTAGGCATGTCCTTTGGTATTTTTGATGGTCTGCCACTTAATAGCTGGTACTTTTTAAAATATAAAAGTGGGTGGTGGTTTTATTTCTTTTGTAAAGTGATTTTCCATCCTCTGTGTGAAGTTTAAAGTAATCGTGTTTCTGTACCTGTGTACGATAATAGGTTTCACTCCACTGATTTATCTACTTACAGCTTGGTTGGGTTGTACACTCTTAAGAATCAGTTCACATGTGGCGCATTGCCTGTGACAGTTCTAATATAAAGTCTCTTTCTTTGCTAAACAATTACTTCTGTAATACTTTTGTTGGATTAACATCTGCCATCAAGTATTACAGGCATCTAGACCAAGAGGGTACTATAGCAAGTTCAAGCTGTGGTTCAAGGTGCTCTGAGAATTGATTGAGCTCCAAGAGATCTTACCGTGTTAGAGGTATGAGTGGCATACCTCTGAATGTGAGTAACAGCACAGACCTCTAGAGTTCTCAAGCGAAGCCATATGCTCCTTGGTGCAGACAAACTTTCTTTTGGAAAACATCTCTTCATGTGCTGCTGGTTATTGATATAACCTGAGCAGCTGACAATGGGACATGGAATAGAGCTTATGCAATCATAATTTCCTGACATAAGCTGGATATTATCAGATCCAGGTGATAGTTGAACAATCCATTATGTGAAGGAAGTGGGTATTTGAACTAGCTTGAGCAGTTTCTGGAGGAATAGTAAATTATGTGAACAAGTGACTTAGACTCCCATATTATCACCTTTGCTGTTCAGGTCATGCCTGGGGCCTGAGATAAAAATACTTCAGCTAGCAAATGGCTTGGCTGTTTGAAAGAACAAACCTGAAACATCTGTCAGTAGCAGAGACTGATACTGAGCCCTCCTTACATTGCCATTCCTCAGTCTGGAGTCGAGTTAATAGTAGTATATTAATACTGAGATTGGTTGGTTTCTTAGTTCTTATAAATGTACTGTAATAAGATGATAACTTTAGGGGCAATGGAAACTGGGTGAGGGCCATTCAGGAATTCTCTGTACTATCTTTCCAACTTGTCTGTCAATCTAAAATTTTGAAATAGTTTATTATAAATGCAAAAATATGATTGATAAAATGAGTGAGAACAAACCTTATTTAGTGAAAATATATATTCTTAAGATAAAATAAGTGTGATTTAAGTACTGAGAAAGCCCTTGGGGGGTCTTCCTTTTTCTTCTTCATCTTTTTAAATATTCCATTTGGTTAGCTAAGCACTATTTCACCAAGAACTGCCGTGATTTAAATTTGTCAGTTCATACATTTAGATATCCAAACATGTTTTCTTGATATTAGGTGCTTTCCTAAATGATAATGTTTATGTTAAAAAGTACATTAAACATTTAATTACATTAAAACAACCTAGTTAAAGAGATCTGAATATTTTTAAGAATAGAAATGGACTTTGAATATAGCATAGATTTTACTATACAATAATGAGCATATTATGCTCAAATTTATATTCCTATGCTGTCAATGAAATGAAATAAAAACAAAATAACATACTCATTGTTCCTGGCACACACTCTTTTGCAGTTTTTGTCTTGAGTGTCAAAATGCAGCAAAGAACTGAGCTGCATTGAAGAGTACGCTCTTCAATTCTTTCTGATTATATTGTGTGGTTTAGAGAACAAATTCTAAAGCTGGGAAATCTGGGTTCTGTGTTTTGAATAAATCACAAAACCTTGCTTAATATGGATGTCCTCATTTGTAATGTACTAGCTATCTCAGGCTGTTTGAGAAGGACTAAAAGAGATAATGTATAAGTCATGTTTAACAGTGCCTGGCATATCATAAAGTGCCCTAGAAATGTAATTTACTGTTTCGGAAATCCCCTGTAACCAAATCCACCATTTCTTAGGATCTGTCAATCCTATCCCTACAAAGAGCACAAACAACACACCTGTACCTGAAGAAGTTGGGTTTATTACTTATTGCCAAAAGGAAAAATGCATTCCATGAGGTTGGGAAAGTTTTCAAATCTAGTACTTTTTTCACTACATCTTGCTGACCATAAAGTATATAGAAACATCGACTTCAGATGCACCATAGTTTTTAGGAAATTCTTCAAACTGCTGCCTGAAAACTGTCCTAGGAATCAGATGTAGAGTTGAGGCTAAGTCAAACACCTGAGGTGGGATGGATGTGGCAAAATGGTGAGTATGAAAAAGAAGTGACCCTACTTAACCGGTAGATAACTTTAGTAGATACAAGCAATGCTGCACACCAGTGCAAAACGTTAATTCTGCCCTGCCCCAAGAGGTGCTGCAAGTGACATTAATGTAGTGCTTCTTTGCCTGCTTATGAATTGAAGAGCCGTATATGTTATTTACAGGACATGATGAGTAATAGTTGGGAACTTTCTCTTTTAACCCTTTGAGTCTGTTTTACAAGTCAGCCCTATTCATAACTTCTACTTTCCATTTTCTTTTCCCTCACTTTCTCTTTAATAGTCACTTTCTAATCATCATCCATTGTCTTTAGGTTGCTGTTTATTTTCCAGCAATGACAGAATCTCTAAACAGTAGACACTCTCTAGACGTTTTTGGTCTTTGTAGAGCTCCATTCACCTATATGAGCCCAGTATATATTTCATATGCCAGAGCTCTAAGTAAACTCTAAACAGCAGAATAGATTTTAAATATTAAATAATAGACAAACAGATTATGTGCTAAGAAGTAGTCTCACCCAGAATATGTAAGTACTAAAAGGGACTTTTTGGAGGTTTTGCCTTAAGACAATGACAGTACTGAAGGGAATTTGAGACAAAATGGCAAACAATGGGTCATTTGAAACAGATACGATCTTGTGCTCCCTCAGGGATTCTCACATGCTCCAATTGCTGATCAGATTTTGATTAAATATTTCTGCCAAGAAATTGCTGGAGAAGGTTGTTAAACCGTAACTGCATTCACAAGGCTAGGATGAACACACAGTCACCCTGCTGGTGTGAATTCGCTTCTTCTCTATGACACATATCTAGTTCTATCTTAAAAGATTTGCTTTAATTCCCTTCTATTTCTTTTTCCCCCTGATTTTTTGACTCTAATTTACATTTTCATACACTTTCTCTTTCTAAAGAATAAAATATTCCTTTCTTTCAAATAGTAAAACCAGTAGAAAATCTCTCATTATATTACTTTTGCACATGTATGACTATAACCAGGCTTCCAAGGAAAAAAGAGTCTATTTAGTATTTTTTCTTTGTACTCTTATAGTATTATGGAATACCAAAGTTAGGACTCTGAATATGATTATGAATATTGCCCATCTCTGTTTTGGGGTATATAACTGTTAATGAATATTTACCATAAAACCAATGGTTTTAATTTACCACTGCCTTCATCTTTAACAGTATAAAATTGGAAATGACCATACTCTGTGGTGACAGTTTTGCTTCACTCACTCACTATGAACTGTAGGACAAGTCAAGCCTTATAAATGCACTTGTTTTCTGTGTTCATTGTGAAAAGTAATATTTAATTAGTATGGTTTCTCTAATAATATGATCTCTCAAAATTAATACTAGAAAAAATATAGAAGCCAGAGTGAAATTCTGATTTTAGGAAACACCACAATGATATGAAAAATTCCTGGGGAGATTAAAAACTATCTTAAACTGGCATATAAAGAAGGCAGAGTGGTGGGTAGTTGCAGTCTGGGTAGAGGAGGACAGATGAAGGTGACAGTAAAAGCATTAATTAGATAACTTTTTTTTTTTTTTTGTAAACTCAAGGTATAACTTAACTATTCAATGCACAAATCTTACTGTACAGGCCAACAGATTTGGACATACATATGTGTGTATGTATATATACATGTATCTATGTAATCATCACCCCATCCAGATGTAGAACATTTTTATCACCTGAGATATTTCTCTCATACACCGTTCTAATCAGTCCTCCTGGCTCACAAGGTAACCAGTGTTCTGATTTCTATCACCATAGATGAGTTTGACCTATTCTTGACCTTAGTATACATGGCATTATCAAGTATCTACCCTTCTCTGTCCAGTTTCTTTTATGCAGCACAAAGTCTGTGAGATGCATCTATGTTGTCAAACGTATCAGACTTCATTCCTTTTTACTGCTGGGTCATGTTCCATTATATAAATAGACCACAGCATTTTCTCTCTCTCTTCTCTTGATGGACATTTGAGTTGTGTCTAGTTTGGGGCTACTATGGATAAAACATCCATGAATATTCTTTTTTAATGCTTTTTGTGGATATAGGCTTTTACTTTTCAAGGGAAACTGTCTAGGATAAAGCCAGTGGTTTCAGTTTATCTGCCACTGATTTCATCTTTAACAATATGAAATTGGAAATGCCCATTTCCAATTCTGGCCCATACGATGGGCCATAGCATGTTAAATTTTATGAGAAACTTTCAAAGAGTTTTCCAACATAGTTGTATTAATACCATTATAAAACTCCGATCAGGTATGTACGAGAGTTCCGATTGCTCTACATTCTTTCCAACGTTGGGCACTATAGTCTTTCAAAGTGGAACCAGTGTACTGGGGGTGAGGCAATATCTTGTTGTTTTTCATTTTCAATTCTCCGGTGACTAAAAATTTTGAATGCTATTTCATGTGCTTATTGGTCATTTATATAAATTCTTCTTAGTAATTTTGAATTACTAACATTTTTGCTCACTTTTTAAAAATTAATATTTTTTAATTTAAGTTTTTAATTTTTTTATGTATACAAGTCCTATGTCAGATTATGTTTATTGCAAATATTTTCTGCCAGTCCAATAGTTTGCCTGTTCATTTCCTCAAGAGTATTTGGATGAACAAAAGTTTTTAATTTTGTGAAGTTCAGTTTATCCATGTTTTCTTTAATGGTAAGTGTTTTTTGTGTCATTTCTAAGAAATATTTTCTTACCCTAAGATTGATTCTTCTGTATTTTCTTCTAGATGATTTGGAGTTTTAGTTTGATATTTAGGAATACAATCCATCTCAAATTCTTGTTTGGTGTGAAATATATATTCTATATATAATTTTAGATTGGATGAGTAAATATTATAAAAATTAATTTATAATTTATATATAATTATATGTAATTTATAATTTTATTCTATAAGTATAGAAAAATTCAAATAAAAATTCCAAATGGATCATTAAGTAACTTGACACATTTACTATAATGTTTATATTGAGTAACAGTGTTCACAATTAGTTTAGTAAAATAATAGAAGAAACAAGAAAGATGAGGGATTTGCTTTGTTGTTAATAAATTGGTCTACCAAGCCTTAAATTATTGGGTACTGTCCAAAGAATAGATAAATAGTCCAACAGAGTAGAATAGAGAATAAAAGATTTGATTAAAAAAAGCACCACAAATTAATAGACCAGATTGGAGTACATGGTGGTGTAAAAAATGGCTCATGACATAGAGAAAAATAAAACTATCTAAAACCCCTAAACTCTAGATAGATTAAACTAAAGTTAAGCTCTAGATAGATTAAAGACATACTTATGATATGTCATGATATAAAATGTATAGAAGAAAATGTGGAAAAAGAATTTTTTGGACTAACAGATTATCAGGTTGTCAAATCAGGTTCACACGTTAGTTCAAACTTTACTAATAATTCCAAGGATACAGGCCATCCAAAGGCACAGATGAGACAGAAGGAGCTCGGGGACATCCTAGGTGGCTCCTCAGATCCTTTTGATGTCAGACATGCTGTGATCCAGAACAAGGGGTTTTATGGGGTATCATGTATTATTACCTCACACAGAGAGTAGTGTTTAAGTTATTTCTACTTTATAACCCAATGACTTGTGTAGCTTACATGACATTTTCCAGGGAGCCATGCTTCAAAAATTCATACATTTGGGGTTTATTGATAAAAAGTAATCCTTAGCTATAGATATCCTACTAAGAATATTAAAAAATGTAGAATATCTTCCTTTGATCAAATATGGTTAGTCAATTTACATAAATGTCCCCCTTACAAGGAGATTGGATGTGGTCACCTTCTTTCTTTCCTTTCTCCTAGGGAGCTTTACCCTTCCCTGTGAAGGATGTGAGTGGATCACAGGCCAACTGCTTTAAATACTCCCTTTCTACTTCCTGACCTAGGGATGGAGAAAGACACTAAATAAAACTTCAAAACTACAGATCATAAGGTTTATAAAAGGAATAAAAAGAGATTATATAAAAAGTAATGATTTCCATCCAATAAAGAACACATGGACTAAGATAACAGAGAGGTAGCAGGAAAGAAAATACAGTCAGCCCTTTATATCTGTGGGTTCCTTGTTCGTGGATTCAACCAACCACGGATCAGAAATATTAAAAAGAATTACATCTGTACTGAACATGTACAGACTTTTTTTTTGTCATTATTCCCTAAATAATACAGTAAAACAACAATTTACATAGCATTTACATCGTATTTGGTATTATATATAATCTAGAGATGATTTAAAACATACAGGAGGATGTTCATAGGTTATATGCAGATACTACACTACTTTATATCAGGGACTTGAGCAGCCATGGATTTCGTTATCCACAGGAGGTCTTGAAACCAAATCCCTCACAGAGGGAAGACTATATTGCAATGTCTAAACTGGCAAAGAAATAATTTGGAGAATAAGCAAGAAATCATTATAAGTAAACCAGAAAAAGACATCAACCCTAGTAGGAAAAGGAACAAATAATATTGTAACAGTCAGGATAATTTAGGTTATACAGCAGTAATAACTCTTAAAATCTGACAGCTTAAAATAACAAAGATTTGTTTCTGGCTCACACTGAATGTGAATCAGAGATGACCTGGTGTCTCTGCTCCTCCATTTTCTAGGCGACGGGGACACAGGAACTACTTTTGGAAGGCTATTACTATAACAGAAAGAGCCCATGTCAAAATGTTCACTGTCACTTAGAATTCCTACTTGAAAGTGACATACATTATTTCTGTTCGTATTTCATTGGTCAACGTAAACAACACAGTCACAAATAAATGTAATAGAGAGCAGAAGTGAAATCTTACCCTACACATTGGTGGTACAAGGAAATAAAATATCTGAGAACAAACTTAATTACTATGGCCATATAATAAAAAACCCAAAAGTTATTAACATAGGAAGATATGATAAAACTTACAATTAAGGAAATACAAATGAAAAAAAAATGAGATCTTATTTTATACCTATTCGATTAGAAAGTATTAGAAAATTAGACAATGCCAAATATTGGCAATCGTGGGAATGTAAGAACCCTGATGCACTGCTGATGGCTACATTCACTGGTACAACCTCCCCATTCTGGGAAACACTATGGCACTACTTAGTACAATCAGTATACCTGAACCTCATATGCTCCACCAGTCCTGTTCCTGGGAAATGTTCTCACAGCGTCACAGTTACATTTTGAGAACATTCATTACAATGTTATTAGTGGTGGTGAAACTGGTAGACAAATGGTGTCTATTACTGGGCAGGTGAATGAGGATGAATGAAATGTGTGAATTACACTATTGAATATGATGCAGCAGTTAGGATCAGATATTTGGATTTTAGAAACATTGCTTACTGAAAAAGGGACATATGATACAACTATTCCAAATTTGAAAATATGTACACTAAAATAACAATATGTCTTGATGGAACTTATTCAAACAAAAATATATACATTAAATATATTTGAATGGTTGACTAACATGGAGAATAGAGGAAGTTAGATATAAGACTAAAGGAAATAAAAACAATTAATTGAATCAAGCTAACGCCATCACCACCACCGCAAGGGAGAGGTTTGCATGAGCTAATGATTATAATGTGCCATCAACCGTCTGCATCTGAAGACATACTACTACTATTACTACTACTACTAAACCTATTTTGCTAGAATTTGTGATGCCCTAATGTTTTTTAAATATTTAGTGCAGAGAGTTCTAAAAGAATAAAGAAACATTATCTTCATTTTACCTCCTCTCCTCACCAGCTTAACACATATCCACATTTTGCCAATCTTGTTTTCTCTAGAACCCTGTTTTGTTTCTGAAATATTCTAAAGAAAATCCTCAAATGTAGTTTCAGTGCATATAATGTATTTTAAATGTTTGTATAAATATCCTGACCTATTGTGGATGCTCAGTATTGTGGCTACTAATATTATCCTTCAAGGTTTAGGTTGCATTGTGCCTTCATAAAACTCATGCACTCCATCTGCAGTTATACAGTTTGACACACCATTTCCTCTCCAGTTCCTGGTAGATTTCTTGGTATAGGAACTCAATCAATATGTGATGAATTGTTTTGTTTATTGATGTATTTATATCTGCATAAAACTTCTAAGCAAATTCAGAATTGATCTGAACATTCAGATAAAGTAGCAGTAGCTTCAGTTATAATTTTTATGGAGTTTCCTTTTCTACATACCATAAAATATAAAATTCAAGAACATTGCATAAACTTTTCTGCTATTTTAATTATAATTTGTGTCACATACTACTATTTGTGGTTATAGTTTTTCTCAACAAAAAAGTTATCACTTTGCATATAGATCTGATACATTTAGTCATATCAGATTTTTTTTTTTTGGCCACCTTATTCCCACTGGTCTAACCTACATCAAATTCTGAAGATCATGGATAAGTCTGCATTTTCTCAGTTGGAGGCTAAGCTTTCTTCTCCCCCGCCAACCCTTTCTCTCATACTTATGCTGTCAACCTACTATGTTGTTCTATTTGAAATAAGTTTCTTGTAGAAAGCATACAGTTGGGTCATATTTTTATTAATCCTGTCAATCTCTGTCTTAAAATTGGTATATTTTGACCAGTTATACTTAATTATTTCTATGTTAGGGCTAAACCCTGCCATTTTTTTTTTTTT
>NW_012151396.1:3322023-3326554 GCF_000956105.1 Propithecus coquereli | reverse complement strand
GATTAATTTCTTTCTAATTTTAGTAGAGGCGGGGTCTCACTCTTGCTCAGGCTGGTCTCGAACTCCTGAGCTCAAACAATTCGCCCACCTCGGCCTCCCAGAGAGCTAGGATTACAGGCGTGAGCCACCGCGCCCGGCCTATATTTTCTATTTTTAAAAAATACATTTATTTTTTAATACTGATTACTCTAGGTATTACAGTATACATATAAAACTTATCACTGTCTACTGTAATTGACACTCTACCACTTTGAGTGAAGTTCAGAAATCTTCCTTCCATTTAGGTCACTTTATAGCCCCAATTTTAAAAATATAAATGTTTTAAAGATTTTTTTCTTTCATGCGTTGAATACCACATCAGCTAACGTTATCACTTTTGCTACTTGATATTAAAAATTCATGAGAGGGCAGATAGTTTATTATGTTTGTATCCAACTTTACCCATTCTGTTGTTCTTTCTTCCTTCCTCAAGTTCTAATCTCTTTCTGTTATCATTTCCTTTCCGTTCAGAGAAATTCTGTTAGTTATTCTTTAAGGATAGGTTTGCTAGCAACAAATTTTCTTAGGTTTATTTCATGGGAGAATGTTTTTCTTTTCCCTCATTCCTGAAGGTTATTTTCCCATAGATACAGAACTCAAGATTGATAGTTCTTTTATTTTAGCACTTGAAAGTGGCCTCCATGGTTTCAAATGAAAAACTCTATCATTCAAATTATTATTCCTATAATTGTCATTTCTCTCTGGCCTCTTTGAAGATTTTTTTCTTTAGTTTTCAGAAGATTATCTTAACATAGTTTTCTTTGGATTTACTCTGTTTGGAGTTGACTTAGCTTCTTGAAACTATAGGATAATGCCTTTTGCTAAATTTGCCAAATTCACTATTATTTTCTTGAATACTTTTTCAGCATGACTTTGTTTATCTTCTTCTGGAACTTCACTGAAACAAATGTTAGATATTTCATTTTGTCCCACATGTCCTTGAGGTTCTGTTCATTTATTTTCTCACTCTTGTTCAGATTGAATAATTTTATTGATCTATCTTTGAGTTCATTATTTTCTCTGTCATCTCTAATGTACTATTGAACATATCCAGTGAGATTTTAATTTTGGTTATTGTGTTTTTTAAATTCTTTGATTTCCTTTTGTTTACTTTTTATATATTCTGTTTCTTTGCTGATATTTTCTGTTTTTGAAATGTGCTTCTAGAGTATTTATAATTACACATTAAAGCATAGTTATGATTGCTACTTAAAAAATGTCAGATGATCCCACCATCTTAGTTATCTTAGTTGTCTGTTGATTTTACTTTCTCATTCAGTTTGTGATTGTCCTGGTTTCTTGTAGGAGGAGTGGCTTTTTATTATATCCTGGGTGTTTTGAATATTATGTTGTAAGACTCTGTGTCTTGTTTAATCTTCATTTTTAGCAAGCAGTTTCTGTATTTAGCTATAGTATGTTAGTACAAGAGTGGTGGATGTTTGGCTTTCTTCTGGGCTTGTTGACACCACCCTGGGAAAAGTGAACTGCTGACTTACACCACCTCATTACAGGAGGGTGAAGGATGGGCTCAGCTCCCGTCTGGGGTCCACTGACAGGGTTGGAGGGGAAGCAGAGGCCCATATGCATTGCTTTGTACCACTTTTTCCCATCTGAGATATATTCAAGAAGAAAGGAAAATCCTGGGGACCCATCACAGTGTCATTCCTCATGTTCCAATGTCCTTAGGCAATCCACTTTCTTAGATTCTAAAAGGTAGAATTTCTTATTTCTATCTATGATCATTCATTGTGTTATGTCCAGGGCTTTTTAGTTCCAAGGAGGAGGACCTGGGACAATGGGGCTATTCCATCTTGGCTAGAATGGTAAGTCCAATTAAGGCAGATGTCCCATCTCCCAAAACCCAAGTTTTTGTCAATTTCTTATGAACACACCCTATACCTTTTTTTTTATCATTATTACACTCCTATTTTTAAATTTCTTCCCTAATTAATGTTATCTATAGTTATATAAATTCAATCATTTGTTAATTACACCATAATTGTTAGACAAGTACCATCCTAACTTTATATTGAGATAATCCATCATTTAGATGCAGAGAAACTAAAGTTGGGATATCATGTGGAAGAAGAATCCATAATCTCTTGGAGTAGGAAATTCAGTAAAAGAATTGAAATGGGTACACATATGAGAGATGGTATCAGAGATAGCCAATGAAAGATCATCAGGGCTTTAAGAGAACCATGATGTGCATGGAGATACCAGTCTGATAAAAGGTCTGTAGAGAATGTGAACACCTCTTCAGACAGTAATAAGAAGTCCACTCTAGTTGAAGAGAAATATTCATGTAGATAATGAGAGATGATGAAAAATCTGGATTATTATGATAGAAGATCTTCAATGTTTGCATGAGATATTGGAACTAAATTCAATAGGCAGTGAGGAGTTAATCAAATGTTTTCAGCACCAGGGTAAGATGATTAAAATCTGATCCTTGCGTGCTAATTGAATCTACTATCAATATAAATATCAATCCCTCAGGTCTTTCATTAAATTTCTATAGATTTTAGGGAAAAATGACTTTATTATTGAAAACTTACTTTAAAATAATCCATATCCAAAAATGTAGCTATTTATTTTTTATATAATAGAATATGTGGTTTTTAAAAAATAATTTAGAGAACAGAAATGACATTTCATTCATAAAGCATCTCTCAGTAAAATATATTATGATCAGAGAAGCAAAATTCTAGCCGATGATTTTTGTTTTCAGTCTTTGTTATCCTGCTTAACTTAGTGTTCCTTTATTGTTGATGCCTATCCTGTTTCTAAGGAGATACTCAAGGCTATTGCAAAGTAAATGTGAGGCAAATTTTCCTTTTCATTAAGGCTTATTTTTTACTATCATCAAGAACAAAACAATATGGGTTGAAATACCTCTGGTTTATTACTCTGAGTAGTTTAAATCTCTCTTTTGCCTAATAAATATGATATGGAGAGCCCAGATAATGGATGAATATTTCCTTTCTGTAATGTGCAGAATTGATATGCATATGTAATGAACCATTTGTGTAGGTGCCATTAGTAGAATCTAAACTTGAACCCTGATAACAATGGAGTCTGGTAAATGTATAGTTTTCAGTCTTTCAGTTCTTGTCATTTATGGGGACATTAGAGAACAGAGATGATACTGAGTATAAATAGACAATCTCTGGCAGAGGAAAAGAATTAAGGTGATTAAAATTTCAAAGAAGTTATTTTTCTTATTTAACAAGACTCAGTTTTCCACAAAGTAACAATAAATTAATATAGCACATATGTTTTTCTGTGTTTTATGTTTAAAATGAAGCTAAAATGTCATAAAATTAGACAGAAAGGATGTTCAATGCATGTAGCATAGTGTAACACACAAAGTTCTGGCTTCAAAGACAGCAGGGTTCGAATACCAGCCGTGTTAAGTTTTAGCTATGATTATCCTCCTATCATTTACTTTCTCCTGTGATGAATATTAGCTGGAAATAAAGGTAGGATAATTCATCCTTTACACTATCTTAAGAACAGAAGGAAAAATCTGGAATAAGCTCCTTGGAAAGTCAAAAGCCTAAGGATTTTTAATATATTAAAGTTTCAAAAGTCTTAATCATTTCCCTTAAAGTAGAAAAGAAAGCCAAAGTTTACTTAAATAATTATTGCTAACAGCTGGATTTTGTGATAAATATGCTGGTATACCTGTGTGTTTGTATTTCTATTAAATCTACTCTAAAATTCATGTATGCCTTACCACATTTATTATAGATTGTAGTTAAATAATTCATACTGAGTTAAGAAACATTGTGTTTTATAGAAAATACATATCTAGTCTCCTCATGGGAGCAGTTAAAATGTTAAGTCAGGGTAAGTCATCTCTCTACACAATACCCTCTTTAAGCTTCATACCTCATTATAAGTAAAAACCAAAGTCCTGATAACAATAAATACATAGGAAGGCCTTTCAAATCAGTTTGCCCAGAGCAATCCTACCAAATGCCTGCTACCGCAGTATAATTACACATAAGTACTCTTTTGCATCCTTTGATGAGTCCTATTCAAACAGTAAATAATAGTCACCCTATTTATGCAACATTCCATAATCTGACCCCTATAACCTCTCAGGTCTCAGCTCCCACTATTCCACACTTGCTCACTCTTCTCCAGAAACACAGGCTCTGTTCCTCACTCATATCAGGCCCAGGCCCACCTCAGGGCCTTTGCACTTGCAGTTTACTCTGTCCAGAATGCCTATCCCTCTATATCTGCACAGCTCACCCCTTCACTTCTTTTGGGTCTTTACTCAGTGAAACCTCCTGGTCCATTGTATGAGCTACAGTCTACTTGGGACAGAAAGCTCATAGCAGATTTTTAAAAAGAGATAATAGGAAAATTGTTAAGTAGATATGCAGATTTTTTTTAACCAGGTGACTGAAAAAGGCTTAATGAAAACACTAAGATGTCACAGAGGTAACAGCTGCCATCTCCAGCATTGGGAAATTAAAGG
>NW_012151396.1:3314322-3318248 GCF_000956105.1 Propithecus coquereli | reverse complement strand
AGCATCAGGTTTCTCCCTGCACAATGAGGTGGTGAGACAGGTAGAGTTTGTGATTTATTTCATGTCTAATATACTTTTTCTTTAAAAAAGAATTTGTGGAGGCCCTTCAAGTTATAATGGTTTTCTTAATTTTAATCACAATGAACTTCCATCAAAGTACAGATATTCTTTGACTTCCAGTGGGGTTACATCCCATAGTAAGTTGGAAATACCTTACATTGAAAATCTATTTAATACCTCGAGAAACCCTTCTCGAAGTCTAAAAATTGTAACTCAAACTATCCTAAGTTTGCTCTTTGACTTACAATGGGGTTACATCCCAATAAACTCATTGTAAATTATGAGTTGAATCATTGTAAGTTGGGGACCGTCTGTATTTCTTTTACATCTTGCTATGTTCAGTTTGAAAGAATAGGTATTAGCCATGTTTCCTGGTTTGCCGTGTGGCTATTTTATTAGTTTCCTTCCATTGGCTGCCTCAAGTCTAAATTATGTAACTAACATATGGAAACTGTAGTTATTTTGAAATTGGGAGGGTTTAACTTTCTTTGTAAAATATTGAATACATTTTCATCACCAGGATGCATATTTAAGTAATGGGAATGTGAAATGCTTTCAACAATTAATGTGCTTTATTCTTCACAGAAAGGAGAATCTTGGTTCTCAAGGAAGACTGATTCATGAAATAATGTTTACAAACCTGAATAGTATTGTCTGATAGCAAGATAATAAACTTTTAAAACAGAACATTAACGAGCATGAATATCTGATACAATTTATTAAAATTCCTAACATCAGGTACTATACAGGAGCCTCAAATACAATCTATTGCCAAACAAACGTGGCAATCTATCCAGTGTGTGTGTGTGTGTATATATATATAATATATATTCCCCCCCACAGGAGGATGCATTTTTTAGAACTTTTTCATATATTAAGGTCAGTTCCATTTTTAAAAAGTGAAGCTGAATCGTCTACTTAACTATAATTTATATCCTTTATAGAGCATTTTGTTAACATTTTAGAAATCTGATGAGCTTGGGCATTCAAATTAACATTTGAATGAATTTCATTTCTATTCTTTTTTTTTTGGTGAGATGATACCATAATTTATTTAAATTTTTTTCCAGTTTGGATAATTTATGTTGTTCATTTTTTTCTATTAAAATAATAAATAGTACATTTTTGCATATTTGTGAACACTTCTGATTATATACTTAGAAAATTCCTAAAAATGTAATTGTGCAATGAAAAGATATGACTGAATTTATTAGCACTTGTCCATCTAGAAAGCCTGTGCCAATTTGTGTTTCTTTTTAACAAGTATTATATGAGAATGCATTTTTATTTTCATACATGTTGGACTTTATTCCTTTTTCAGTCTATGCTAAATAATCTCATTTTTATGTGTGGTTTTTGATTACAAGTGAACATAACTTTCTCCTATGTGCTGGCCACATGGACAGCCTATTTCTTCCCTTTGCCTATGATTATGCTAGTATATTTATCTTTCCCCTCTCTATTTGTGATAGCTTTTGTTAATTAATACATAATATTTGTACATATTTATGGTACATGTGATATTTCTATACATGCATACAATCTGTAATGATCAAATCAGGCTATTTAGAATATACATCACCTCGGACATTTAGCATTTCTTTTTTTTTTTTCTTCTCCCCAGAATGTTACAAAGGTACAAATGTTTAGGTTACATATGTTGCCTTTGCCGTACCTGAGTCAAAGCTACATGCATGTTCATCCCCCAGATGGTGCACACCACACCCATTAGGTGTGAATATACCCATCCCCCCACTCGATGAATGTTACTATTAAATGTGTACATAAGTGTTGATCAGTTAATACCAATTTGATGGTGATATATGTGGTGCTTGTTTTTCCATTCTTGTGATACTTCACTTATTAAAATGGGCTCCAGCTCTATCCAGGAGAATACAAGAGGTGCTAGATGCCCATTGATTTTTGTGGCTGACTAGAACTCCATTGTATACATATACCACATTTTATTAATCCACTCATGTACTGATGGGCATTTGGGTTGTTTCCAAATCTTTGCAATTGTGAACTGTGCACTGTTGTGTTGGTAATATTTCAAATCTTTGAGCTATTTTGAAATATACAATATATAGTTAACTATAGTCATCCTATGATGCTATTGAACAATAGCATTTATTCCTTCTATCTAAATGTATGTTTGTACCTATTAACCAACCTCTCTTCGTCCCCATACCCTTTCCAGCTTTTGGTAACTATCATTATACTTTATCTCTCTATGAGATCAACAATGATTGTTACATTTATTGAGGCCAACATTGCATCTCTACTATATGTTAACATGGGAGCTGCAGAAAATTTGAGAAAAAAACTCCACTTCTAATTACATTTGAAATATTTCCTCGTGATTTTGGCATTTTGTTTGGTAATTAAAATATATACTTTCAAACAACATAATTTATTCTATTTCTGTAATAATTGAGATAATTTATACATGCAAATACATATTTGAAAAACTCAATCAGAGGGAAAAAATAAACATCTGTCAGGAACGTTAATACGGTATAACCCATGTAAACATTTTGGCAAGTCTTTCACTTGTTTGGGGCATAATTGTGCCCATGTAAATTTATGATAAAGGGCATCAGGAAAAATATACGCCATGATGAAATACAGCCTGTTCTTCTATAGATTATGGACTGTTTTATGTTGCCACGGCGATTCTCTACCTTCTTTCCAATGCCATTTGGATAGACAGTTTCTTCAGTGAAGTAGGAAGTATAAATTGGAAATATATTGAGCAAATTGTTCAAGGTGTCTTGTTCCAAAGAAAGAATAATTTCTTTGTTAATATTTTATAGTTTCATGCTAATGAGGAGATTCTTCAGCTAGCAAGAGAGAAATTTAGGCCATAAAGTAGAAGAAACTTTGTAACTAGAAGGAGGAATGAACACCAGAATCTTTGCTAGAATGTTTTGGTCTTTTTCAATGTTTTCAGCTTCTGCTAATAAGGCTTCCCGCTCGGTTATTAATCTACTTGGCCCTTGGTAGCTCAAGTCTTGGTTTTAAAACCTGAAAAATCTTCCTTCGTTAAAGGGAGAGATGGGATGAGGTAGAGAAACATTAAAGGAAGAAGTACAAATGAGCTCTGTTAGCAATGATCAAAAGCAAAATGTGAAAAAATGTTAGCAGGAAGAGGAGAGCTATCTTTCCTAACTGAGGCTAATGATTTTATTTCCTCTTAGATTCAACTAAGAACCTTACCTCAAAGCCCCTGAGTGGGAGGTTTTTATTCTTGTTTTGGTTTAAAATTTTATCCTTAAATGAAGTTTCAAAAATATATTAATGATGTGGAAAAAAACAGTGAATTAGAAATCAAAGGACTGATGTGCTTTTTCTCTCCGTGCTAGCTGTGGAATTTAAGGAATGACTTTCCATCACCACAGTAAATATCTTCAGCCCTACAATGAGGAGCTGAGAGAACATGGCCACTAGGTTTCCTCGACCTACACCGTGATTTTATATTTGGAATTATATAGCCCTATTAACTGTGTTAAAACATTGTCATTTCGGTCTTGTGTAGCTTACTCACTTATGCTTGCCTGGTTCAACAATGTGATGGGATCACTGTGCATTCCATTTCACTAAATTTTTTTTTTTCATCAAATGAGTAGTAACTCTTCAGCAACCCTTGCTAGTCTTATGAGCCATGTAACGGATGCACCTGTCATTGGTCACACTTCATATGCAATGCAAATGTTGCTGTTTTCCCATTGACATTTATGTTCTGACCATGACCTTGAAGAGAACTAATTTAATAACATTTCCACGCACCAGGTTTTGACCTTGGAAGAAAATACACATAAAGGATTTATGTTATATTCCTCCAGTCTGCTTTGAATATTTTCCTC
>NW_012151396.1:3302423-3310806 GCF_000956105.1 Propithecus coquereli | reverse complement strand
TATGTGATCAATTTTGGAGAAAGTTCCATGGGCTGATGAGAAGAATGGCATTATTTGAATGGAATATTCTGTAGATATCTGTTGGACCCTTTTGTTCTAGAGCTCTACTTATTTCTTTGTTTATTTTCTGTTTGGAAGATCTGTGCTGGTCAGTCAGGTGTTGAAATCCTCAGCTACTGTGGCATTATTGTTCATTGTGCTATTTAGATCAAACAGGGTTTGCTTTGTGTGTCTGGGTGCTCCTAAGTTAGGTGCATAAATATTAAGAATTGTCAAGTCTTCTTGTTGGATTTTTTCCTTTCACCATTATTTGGTGGCTATCTTTGTCCTTTCTTACTTTTGCTATTTCAAAGCTTATGTTATCTGAAATAAGTATAGCTACCCCTGCTTTCTTTTGGCTTCTGTTTGCCTGGAGGATTTTTTTTTCCATCCCTTGACCATGAAAGTTAGATGCATTTCCTGTAGACAGCAGATACTTGGCTTGTGAATTTTTATCCACTCTGCCAGTCTCTGTCTCTTCAGAGGACAATTCAAGCCATTCACATTTATTGAAAGGATTGATATTTAGGGTAGATTTCCATTCATATTGTTGGGTGGACTCCTGTTGTTTTGTTTTACTCCTCAAGCCATCGTGGAATCCAGGTTCTAGACTTTAACTCTTGAGTGATTTTACTTTGGTGAGTATCTATTGCGATGTTCGGTGTGTAATGCAGGTGTGAGTACTTCCTGTAGGGCATGTCTGGTCTTCGCAAATTCCGTCAGTGATTGAGAAGGTCTTTATTTCTTCCTCATAGATGAAGCTGGGTAGAGAATTCTAGGTTGGCCATTATTCTGTTTTAGAAGATTGAGGATAGGTGCCCAGTCCCTTCTGGCTTGTAAAGTGTCAGTTGAGAAGTCTACAGTTAGTCCAATAGGTTATCTGCTGTTTTCGTCTCACTGCTTGAAGGATTGCTTGTTTTATGTTTACGTTGGTCAGCCGAATAACTACATGATGTGGTGATTGCCTTTTCACATTGAGTCTCCCAGGAGTTCTATGTGCTGCTTGTATCTGGGTCTCTAGATTTCTGGCCAGGCCTGGTGTATTTTCCTCCAGTATTCCATGAAGTAAATTTTCCAGCCCTTGGGTATTTTCTTCTTCTTTCTCTGGGATGCCTATGATGCTTATATTTCACTTCTTTACACAATCCCACATTTCTTGTATGTTTTGTTCTTTTCCTTCATCTGATTTGCTTAGCACATAGGCATTATCTTCAAGTTCTGAGATTCTTTCCTCTGCGTGATCCATTCTGTTCTTGAGGCTTTCCACTGTGTTTTGCAGTTCCCTAAATGCATCTTTCATTTCCGGAATTTGTTTTTTTTTTTTTTTTTCTGTAGTATTTCGGTTTCTTTAGAGAAATTTTGTTCATTTCCTGTATTGTTCTTGTGGCTTCCTTGTGTTGGGTTTCTATTTTCTCTTGAGTTTTCTTACAACTCATATTTGGAATTATTCTTCTGTCAATTTAATAGTATTGTATAAGTTGGTATCCATCAATGGAGATTGAATGTTTTCTTTTGGGGGTGACTTTTCTCTCATGTTTCCTTTTGCTGATTCGGGCTACTTTTTGTTGAGAACTGGGGGTGCTGGTCCTGTAGTCCCTTAGAGGTGTTTTAGCCAGTTGGGTTATCTGTTGTCTTCACCTCTTGCCAAAGGAGACTAGGGAATTTGTTCCCCTTAAGCTCCCAGGTGGTGAATCCCTCTTGTTTGTGTGACTCCACTGCCCTCCAACAGTTTGAGATGGAAGGCACTGGGTTGAGCTCTAATCCCCCAAATGGGGTATACAAATGCCCTGATCTTTGAGAAATGTCTTGTCACTCCCGAGGGTTACTTGAGCCCTGTTCCCACTTTAGGTGGGGTAAGGGAAACTGAGAGTGTATACGTCTGTGGTTGCTGGATCTGCTGCTAGGGGAGAGCTACTAATATGTTATTCTGGGCTCCTTCACCTGAGGCACTTCCTGGTGGGTGGTTTCAATTGGTGCAATTGCTGAGGACTCTGGCCAGGATTTTCCTTCCCAGTCCACAAAGAGTGAGCCCTAGTGTTATGTTCTTATCAACAGGTTGTCCTCTATTGCTTAGTACCAAGGTCCTACAGATTCACACAGAGAGTGACTTTTCTTGTTTCTCCAAGGGCGGGGTCTACCAGGACAGGGTGGTGCCCAGAACTGAAATGTGCCACAGCATTTCTTGGCTGTGGACCCCAAAATGGCAGCTAACCACCCATGGAGAGCTAGCACTGGGGGCAGCGCATGCTGGGTTTGGCAGACTGTCTCAACAAGCTGCCCCCACTACTTCCTTGGCCTGCTCTTTCATGTCAGTCCAGTAGAGGGTCCTGCACTCTGTCCCACCCTGAGCCAGCAGGATCTTGGGTGGTTTCCAGGGGCAGAGTCTTCCTTCTGGAGTTCACCTCCTTTGTTCTGGTCCTACTGACCACCAGAGGCATCCCTCCCCATCCCAGGGGGGGCGGTCCTAGCACCAGAGAGTTAAATGTGTCCCATTATTGTCTCTTCTCCACACTGACTTCAGGCACTTCTCTCCCTGAGTGTTTGTGGAGGAAGAGTTGTCATCCTGTTGGTCAGATCACATTGCCCAAGCCGGCAGGCATGTCCATCCCACACTCTTGTATACCTCACTCTCTCCAGACCTTGTGATCAATTCTCCAATTCACTGTTTTTTTCCCCCAGCACTGCTTGACCCATGCTGCTTCTCTGCAGATTCACAATGCTGTACTTGGGGGAGAACGATCCACTCATGTGTAGCTATCCATGTTCTTCACCTCCTACTCTAGGAGCCAGGAGGTCACTACTAATCTGCCATTTTTGGGCTCCCAATCCTTAACTGACATCTTTCTTATAACCAAATTAAGGTCACAGGTACTGGGGACTACGCAATTCAGTCAATAGCTGGGAGCACAGGTGATGTCACCTACTCCCACATCTGTACCTTCTAACCCAGACACTCAGCAGGTAATGCAGTTTACCAGTCCACTATTGGGAGAAACCTGAAAAATCCCACAGTCACAAAGAACACCTTGGAGGACATTACCTGTCATTCTTCAAGAAAAATGTGCCTGTCAAAAATATTGCTTCTTTAGAAACATAACTATAAGAAAGATCCCATATCAAATATTATTATAGGAAATTCTCACACATAACTATCTGGGAAACAATTGACTTTAACAAAATTACAAACCCTGTAAAGTTTAGGTGATATAAATGTAAAGAATATTTTGTAGCTCCTGATAAGGTAATATAATGCTACTGGAAAGAATGCATTAGAGAAATTTACATTTACATAACTTGCGCCTGCAAAGTTGCATTATAGTAATATCAATTCTAATGTGTACAGTCTAATAAGTAATAGTTAAATTAATTCATCTATTTTCAATAGTGGATGGCATGTCTGATTGATGTGTGTTCAGAGATGTCCCCGTGAAGCTACTACTAAAAAGTTGTAAAAACAAAACAAGCCAGAGTAGCAGACTTTTGCTTTATGCCACTCTGGGGGAACCGCTGGTCAACTTACCCTCTTGCTATCACAAGGCCTCCCTCCTGGTCAATTTCCCAAGTGTAATCTGTGTGGTCCTGCATGCCTCCTCCCCCAGGCTGTGAGTACATGTGACTAATAAACCACCATCAGTCTCACTTGTCCGATGTTTGACCACCCCATATAACCCCAGAGTAGAAATTCCTCCCTCAACAATGGGGTGAAGAGAAGGCAATTGAACCATGCCTTTAGTTAAATGACTACACAAGCAAGAAAGCCTTAGAATCTTGCAGTATCCCCATAAGGATTTAGCTTTTGACTAGATGGGGTGCTAGATTTCTGGGGGCAGGAATGAGAAGCAGGTACCTGTGTAGGATCACCTTCTCACAAGCCACGTACCATGCCAGGATATAAACATTAGCATACCACCTGATGGACAACAATGGAAGTTAATGGGTCACCTGCTCATAACTGTTTGGAAATTAAGAGTATTCTGGTCAAAGAAAATGAGTTGATTGAAGTATGAATTAAAATTTAGAAGCATTGAAAGAAACTTGTTTATGTAAGCCAAAGTTGTCATATTTACTGTCCATAAACAGTTTTTATGAGGGAAACCTACTAACACTAACAGTATCTAGTCTTTAGGTACACTATTGACACCTTTGCAATCTATCATACATGTAGCAGCCAGAGTATTTGTCTAAAATGCTGATGTGACCATGTCTGCCCCTGCTTGAACTCCTGCAGTGGCTTTCCCTCTCCTCACACAGCGCCCAAGTGATCTGACTCCCTGTCTCCTTCCTCATTACTGGCTGTGGATTTTTCTTTTTAGGCAAAGAACCAAGCATGTGTACAGCCTGAGAGGGAGTACTGAGAGGAGAGGAACAAGTTAAACATATACGAGAGAGGGGATGAATAATAGAGCAATATTGTGGGGAATGTTGGAGGTGGGTTTTAAAGGGGAAGGCACAGCTCACACTGATGCCATAGGAAGGTAAATATAATCTCACAGAAATAAATTTAAATGTAGGGGGTGGAAAAGAAGCAAGATTATTACTGAAGGTCCCACTGTTCTTTTCAAAGCAAGAAAAAAGGTCATCTGCTGAGGATGAAGGGAGCAGGGTGAACATCTGATATAGCTGTTCTTGCAAATAGGAGGTAGAACTTACCCAGAGCTCACTGAGGGCTAGTGTGAGACAAGACTCTCATCAGTAGGGTCATGTGCTTTAACTGAATGGAACTCAATCATTACTGGCTGAACTGGCAGAGTAGAGAAGGGAATTATTTCGTTTCTCCAAAATTAGGGCTTTATTAGTTAGTGAAAAGTGGTTTCCAAGACAGTTCATATCATGGAAGAAATAGGATCAGGGAAGTGTACTGGTGAACAAAAGAGAAGGCTATGGCTTGAAGACAATAAAGGACACTCCACAATGAATGGTAGAGAAATCACTCTAAAGTCAAATATCATATGAAGGCCTGAAATGTTGGGGTGCCTGTGCTCATATAATGAACTTTTAATACTTACCATTTCTGAGGTTATTAGAGAACTTCTAAAGAATAAAAAGATCCAGTCATTATCTCTTAATATCTTCTAAATTATGGTAGTAAAGAGGTTGTGAAATTGTTCTCAAATCTTGAATTAATAGGGGGAGTATGGATTTTAAGTGGTAGAAAAATCTATGAAACCCACAGAATTTATTAACTAACATATACGATAAACTTTGTGATAGTGCTGGCTTCATGGATTCAAGGGCTCAAGTGATATAAAGATTAGATCAGTTTCCACATGGTAGCAGAAAGTCTGTAGCATCTCCAACTTCATATCATACCATGTGTAGGTCTTGCAAGAAAAGCACTTTAAATGAAAGTCCTACAGTTGACTCTAATTGTACTCAACCCTGAAGCAAACACTGTAACCAAAGGTGTAAGGCATTCGTTTCCTAGAGATAGACCACATGCTGTACTCCTGGAAAAAGATAAGACCTTACTCAAACCAAAAGGATTGAGATTGGGGCAGGTAAAGATCCCCAAATGAAAAGGAGGATCTGTTAAGAGAACTAAGATGGATGAATGATAATGAAAAGTTCTCAAGCAATAGTCACTTCAAAATCCCTCATCCTCCAAAACCATATGATTTGAGTCCCAAGATATGACACAGAACAATTTAACCAGCTACATTGTTGCTTAATAAGAACTTACAATTTCTCGGCTGGGCGCAGTGGCTCACGCCTGTAATCCTAGCTCTCTGGGAGGCCGAGGCGGGAGGATTGTTTGAGCTCAGGAGTCTGAGGTTGCTGTGAGCTAGGATGACGCCACGGCACTCTAGCCCGGGCAACACAGTGAGACACTGTCTCAAAAAAAAAAAAAAAACTTACAATTTCTCAAATCCTCAACTCAGACAACCTCACTTTCAAAATCTCACTATGGTACCAATTTAAGATTAGTTGCAAGCAAAAGAAACCAACACCACACACTTTAAGCAAACAGGAAATAAACTGAAAGAAAATATTAGAAATCAACCAATTTTTTTGAAGTCTGATAAATCAGTCTTGACATGGCCCAAGACAATTCTGGATGTTAGTTACCAAGAACTCATCTTTATCTTCATCACAGAAATGCAGGACTGAATGAGCTTCAATGATTTTAAATGTTTTATATAACTGTGATCAAGATTCAAAACCCAGGGAACAAAGGCATTTGATGGACATGGCTTGGCTAGAGGAGGGGTGGGTACATTAAATTAAAAGTCATGTTAAAAAATCATGTTAGAGAGCGAAGAGCCAAGATAGCAGACGAGAAAAGCCGCCAGTCAGAGTGTCTCTGCAAAAAAGACAGATTTTAGAAGAAAGTGAAAAAAAATGAAAAACATAGATTGGGTGAAGGTCAGAAGGAAGGGTGCCTGAAACTACAGGAGACTCCATGGAAGACATTACAGAGAGGAACTGGAAGGAGAAAGGTCCCCGAGAGGCTTGGAGACCAGCGACAAGGGTAGGTGGAGCAGATAACTTTCCCTTCCCTTGCATCTTGGACTGTTGGTGGGCTCCTGAGTGGTTGGAGAGACCTACTGACACCAGCCCAGAGATGACTGCCACCAGTGAGCGGTGGCCTCTTGCAGACAGGGCACCAGGCTCCCAGCTCCCTTGGGGCACCTCCCTGCGCGCAGACCCAAGCCTGTCGGCAGACACCATATTGCTCCATTCTCTCCTTCCCCTTCCCTACCGTGGATGCCCAGAGAGACAATTTAGCCATCACACGGAGGCATCTCCAAGGAATGGGACCTTTCCTTTCAGGGTCCTACAGCAGACTGAGGGGTACTCAGACTGCAAGCTCCCTACCAGCCAGCTCTCCCAGGTGCTGCTTGCCTGGTGACTCCAAGAGAACAGGGAAAATCCTGAGGCCGAGTGAAATAGATCCAGCTTGGGCACCCTGTAGGTGATTCGAGACCAGCATCCCTCCCCCTGGTAGGGTCAAGGATTGACCTCCAGGGGACGGCCTGCAGACCAGACCCCGTACACCCAGGTCACAATTGCACTGCCACAGGGCACAGAAGGAAGATCTGTGAAAGAGCCTACTGAGGAGTGTGTGCCTTCAGGGGAAGATCAGCGTGCCTGAGCGGCAACCCTCCTCCCAAAAGAGGGCTGTGCACCCAGCTCAGGCTGAGATCCTGGGCAGGGAACCTCCCAGCCCACATCACAGCCAGGGGAGATCCATTGGCCTGAGGTCCTGCTTGCTGGCAGAGGTCTGGGAGAGGCCACAGAGTGGGGGAAGGTGGAGGGGAGTGAGACCTGCTCCAGAGTACAGGTCTTGGACAGCCCCACCCCCCAAGCCCAGACTTTTCAGCTGAGTGGAGCCATTTCAGCCCCTCCCGGCAGCTTTGCGCAGAAGCAAAAAACAGACCTTTGACCCCTGCTAACAGCATTTGTGGAGCTTGAGGGCAGGCTTGCCCACCCAGACTCATTCCTGGTCCTGCCCCACTGAGGTGGAGAATAAGGACACACTTGGAAGTCCCAGGGCCCCACCCACCACCGAGGCACAAGAGGGCCTCTCCAGAGGTACAAGAGCTGGCTACAGGACCCAAAAACACCACTGCAGCTCGCTCCTCCCAGCAAGTGCCACCTACTGACAGGGAAGTCATTCTGCACACCCCGTTACTGCATCTACTGATTCATCATAAAGGGTGTGGTCGAATCTCACCCACAAACACCACCTACTGGCTCAGAGACTAAACAGGGCTTGTCATTATCCAAACGAAAATCTAAAGGCAAGAAGGAACAACTGATCCAGATGGGAAGGAACCAGCGAAAGAACTCTGGAAGTATGAAGACTCAAATGGAAAGCACACCCCCAAAGAGGAACAACAGCTCCCTAGCAATTGACATTAACCAAACTTGGAACACTAAAATGACAGAAGAAGAATTTCAAACATGGATTGTAAGGAAACTCAATGATATGCAAGAGAAAATGGATGACCAACACAAACCACAAAATAAATCCAGGACTTGGAAGAAAAATTCACTAAAGAAATTGAAATATTAAAGAAAAATCAAACCGATTTCCTGGAAATGAAGAACTTATTCAGGGAACTGCCAAATGCAGTGGAAAGCCTCAAGAAAAGGGTAGATCAAATAGAAGAAAGAATCTCAGAGATTGAAGACCACTTCTTCCAATTAAAAAAGTCAGTCACAGAGATTGAGCAGAAAATTAAGAGAAAAGAAACGTGGGATTATGTGAAAAAACCAAACCTGAGGGTGATAAGGATTCTGGAAAGTGAAGAAGAAAACACGCAAGGGCTGGATAAGCTATTTGAAGAATTAATAGAGGAGAATTTCCCAGGCCATGCTAAAAATCTCGATATACAGGTAC
>NW_012151396.1:3289487-3297513 GCF_000956105.1 Propithecus coquereli | reverse complement strand
TATAATGTTAGCTGATGTTTATGGAAACATTTTCATCTGTAGCAGCCTTTTTGCTACACAATACATACTGATAAACTTATGTAAGTATCAATGCAGTTGGATGAGGGAGTTTCTGTTACTATGCTCACTTTATAGCAGAGGTAACTAGTGACTGGTTAAGCCCAACGTCAATAACTTGATGTGATGGAACCAGGACTCAAACAGGGCAGCCTGGCTCTGGAGTCTTTGATTTTAAACTTCACACCATGTCCCTTCTCCAAATTCATACATACTGTAACGTGCACACGTGACAACCAAATGAGGATCTAAAATTGGGTTTTCTGTCCTCATTCTGCAAAACCAATCAATCTCTTTGTCTGCATACATTATCCTCAAGTAGGCTTCATTCTCTGCCCCATACCTCATTCCTCTCTTCCCAACAGGCAGTCAGGGAGAACCACTAGGATAGCCTAGGGGAAGATATTTGGGTCACAAATAATCCATACACTTAATAAACAATTCATAGAGAAAGAATTATTTATGTTGGTAAAGTGTTTTGCTGCCTATAACATAGATTCTGGTGGGAAATTTAAGGGGCAATTTCTAAGGATGTTTTAACTAAAATATTCTAGCAAAAAAGAAAAATGCAAAACGAGACCTTAGTCATGCAAAATGCAGCAATGGCAAGGCCATTACAGCCAGGCCGGCATTTAAAAATACCAACGAAAAAAGAGAGTGAGTTATCTTTAAAGAAATGCCACATGCATTTGCAATGAAAGAATATACTAAATATTCTTTTTGTCAATTACAATGTTAAATTTAAGAAATCAGAAGCAGGTTTTAACCAGAGCATTTACCGCTAGTGAGGTTCTATAAAATAAGGTGTATAGGACTTAGTAAAGCTTCATTTTTCTGGGTGTCTCTTTTAAGTCTGAGATTGGTCAGTTTTATGCGATGCTGATGCTAGACTCGTTGGTGTAACTGGGTGAATAAAGAAGCCACTTTGAATAAGGCATATATTTTTAGCTCCAGTATAACCGGATTCTTTATTTTGAAGATAATGTTGCTGGTCTTGTCTCCATTATGCCTGGCAGTAAACCCTACTGTGTGTTCCCAGGTACACATAGCTTGTTTCCCTTGATTGTCACAATTGTTAGAGAGACATGCTGTTATTTATCAGTTTATACCCTGTCCAATTATAGGAAGGATATTGTGATATCAGTGTAAGGTCAACCAAAGATATCTAACATCTCTTTGCTCATGTGGGTCACTGCCTTCACAAACTAGGTCTGCTTGTCATACAATCCCACTGTGCTCTATATCTCTGTTGCAGTTATTGTTACATGTTTATTTTTTTTTCCTAGGCTATCCTTTTGCTATTTTAGATTTAAATTCCATAAGTGCAGTAGCCATAACTGTTGAATTACCACTGTATCCTCAATGCCTAGTAGAATACTTAGAATAATAGGAGTTCAATGATTTGTTGACTGAATTGGTATATTTAGCTGGCTAGATAGATATCACTTTTTCTTAAATTCCCCCAAGCTGTATGCATTGTTGAAGTGGAAGAATAGCCACTGAGTTAAAAACATGTTTGAATAATTTACTATATATTAGGTACTATGTAAGCTGCCATGAGTACATAAGATACAACCCCTGTCATTAAGAGAATCTTATTCGAGAGAAAGATAGGTAAACAATTATAATATGCTTTTTCAAGTTTTATGAAAGTAAAGAATACCATGATTAGTCCTACCAGGGAAGGCAACCTCTGATAATTCAAAGACGACATTATAAAAAAGTGAACATGCACACTTGGCCTTGAAGATGATGTGGACGTCCTCAACGGAAGGATCGCTATGAGCATACGGAGCAGCACTGTACATCTGTTTGCAGATAAATAGCCCAGAACTGCTGAAGTGGAGCTGATGCAGAAGAAAACATCAAAGATATAGGCAAGTGTCAAATCCTAGTGAGCTTAAAACCGTGCTCAAAAGTTTTACTTTATAGAATGGGCCAAAATTTTCCAAAACGTTTATTGGAACACAGTCCCAACAGAAGCTTAAAGAATTACCTGAATAGTCACAAAAGGTATTGAGAAGTCCTGTAGTCAAGAAGTTTAGCTTTAGAATTTCACAAAGTTATTTGATTATGAAATATGTCTGTGTATATATATACGCACATGTATAAAGTCTCTACTAGCAGTTCCATGTCTTTTACTTGTGAGTCACTATAACAAGCATGGGAGTATTTTAAGCCAGGGATAAGAACCAACATATTGTATTTCAGAAAGATCACTCTGACCAAAAGGGGAAAGATGTTTGGAGGGGGGAAAACAATCAGGTAGGAATGAGAAATTTTAACACACATTTATATTTAACAGGCAGTAAAAATGGGAATGTGAAAATGAAAGCAAATTTGGGGCATATTTCAGGAAAAAGGACTTGGTGACTGATGTGATTGGAAAGTTAGAGAGATGGAAGAATATGTGTTTTCCGGGTTTCTAGGTTGCATACGTGTATAGTGGTAACATTAACAGGAAGAGAAATGGACTTAATATGCATAAATGTGCATTTTTAAATAAAGTTGGAAGTTATGATGGGCATTTAATTGGAGCTATGCCATAGGCAGCTGACATATGTTTATTTCATTCATACCACTTCTAGAATGTGTAATTTTATGTGTATTTATGTGTTCCTTTATTTAATGCTGATTCTCCTACTAGACATGCACTTCTTGAGGCAAACGTAATGTACGCTCAATAATTTTTTATGCAATATATGATTCAAGTTATGGAGAAATTTTTTATCATGGAGGGTTTAGACACAGTGTGAGTTCAGTTGGGGTGTTGCTGGCCACATCTCCTTTTTCCTTCATCCCAGTAGCTCAGGCAAGCATCACAAACACAGCACGCAGAACTACACATCTTTCTCAGACATTAAGATGGGAGCAGGGGCCAAAATGTGTGTGGAAGGGAAAAAATAGTACAAAAATCTCTTTCCCTATCACTCTTCACATCTTCCATACCTAAGGGCTCACTCCTTCTTCTAGAATGTATAATACCTAGCAGGAGGCTCTAGAAAGCTAACACAGTAGTAAAAGAAAGGAAAATTATCATGGCTGGTTTTTGTCTCAGCTGTAAGAGACAGAAGCAAACCTGGCCCTTCAGTTTTCTACACAGCCCAAGTGAGCTTACCATGCTAGGAAAGATGACCCAGATTTGGGGTTGGAGGCACGGTTAGAAATAAAAAGCATGTATTTGGCAGAAGGGCTTTGTATCTTTCTTTCAGGAAACCAGTATGGTAGTGGGTTGTTTAAAGGGAACAAATGTGTAGAGAAATGGCAAATGCCAATAGATCCCACAAACCTGTCAGGAATCACGGATAATATATGTAGCTGCTGCAGCAGTCAGATGTGGGCAAATTCTTGGATACTTTGAGTTCCTGGGATGAATCCTTCACACACTAGACTTTTTCAACAGCAAAATAATTATGAAAACATCTTTTTCTATAGTGTCTATATTGGCCATATCTGCATAAATTAGACAATGAAAATTCCACTAGAATATTAGCATGTTATCTGTTTAGATGAATAGCAAATGAGTCTCTGACATCTAATTAACACAGGTTACACTTTTAATGCATCTTAAACTATTATCACATTATTTAAGAAGAAAATAGAGTCCACTGCAAAACAAACACCATGTTTAAAAAGCTATCTACTGAGTATCTCCAAACTATTTTTTTCAGAGGTACTGCTTTAAATAACTTACAGATTAGTCATAAAATGTCATCGTATTCCTGTTAGTTGTTAGTAAACCAAATACCTAAATAAATTCTCTACGAGATACAAAAATGCTCAGAGAGGTGTATGTGTCTGTTTATTTCTTTACATGGAGAAGGAAAATTATCTACAGCAAAGCTCCACACAATATTTTATGAAGAATTTTGCATAAATTTAAAATCTTTGCTTCTTCAATATCTAAAGCAGTGTAGGGGGTATGGTAAGGATGCCCACACACCTCAGCCTGGGAGGTTCCCTGTTTATGCCTATTGTTTCCCTAAAATTATTAGTAACATTCTCCTCAAAGGAGTCCTGGCTCAGATAATACATAGTCACTAACACTAAAGTAGAAACTCAATAAATAGTTACTACTTTTAAATGAATTTAAATTTCACATATTATTCAAGACATATCTTTTTAACTATTTCACATGTATTATTTCTTGACAATACGGGCACAATACCGATAACTAAGGAAAGGAAAACATTTGCAATCAAGAAGGTCTCAACTCAAAACTCACACAGATGGACAGAAAGAGTAAATTAGAAAATAAATACATAAACACGAAAAGAGCAGAAACTGATAGATGTTCTTAAAATTAAAACTGTGAAATGTAATAGATATTTCCTGAGGAGGTGCTTGGTTTTGAGTGCCATGCAAATATGTAATGAGTGTCTTTCTGCTTTAAATCCACCCTGCTCTAATGTCATGCCTGATTTCAGCAAGGGTGGTAGAATTCTGGACTTCCAAAGGCCAAGTGATAATGCTTAAATGACTGAGGAAAAAATGGACAGAAATCATAATAGGAATCTTTGGCAGTGACTAATTAATTACAGTGTAATATATGGATACTGTGCAGGTTTCCTAGGGCTTCTGTAACTAAGTACCACAAACCAGGTAGAAATACAACAAAAATTTCTTCTCTACAAAGTATCTGCAGGACCACGGTCTCTATGATGGCTCTAAGGGAGAGTCTTGTTTATGTTTTTCTCCTAGTTTCTGGTGTTGTGACAATGCTTGACATTCCTTGGCTTGTAGATGCATCACTTCAATCTCTGTCTTCAACGTCACACAGCATCTGTGTCTGTTGACACAGCTATACTGGTTTAAAGACTATTCCTGTTCTGGTATGACCTCATCTCAACATAACTGCAAAACCCCTAAAGTTTGCACTCTGAGGTACAAGGGGTTTCAACATATCTTTTGGAGGGATACAATTCAACCCATAACAGACACCTCACTAGAATATGATTGATCTACGTCACAGACACAATTTTAGGTCTGAGGAGGAGAAAGCTGACTTGAGTTACTATAGCGGATTTCATAACCTCTTACTCCTCTCTCTAAGAAAAGCAACAGGTGATTTAATGGGAAGTGTCATCCCCTTAGAAAAGATACTGAAACACTGACAAAAATATACCCTAAATCTTCCTCCATTGTTTCACCTAAGAGATTTGTACTTACCTGTGAGGGTAACTAATACATCAAGGAAAAAATTTGATCAAATCAGGAGATTTTCCATAAATTGGTTCTGAGGTGATGTTAATGAACAGGGACCAAATCAGCACTCTGATGTGTCTAGTCAAAGCAGAGGTTTGTGTATGCCAGGTAATAAGTGGAGTTTGGTCCACACCCTCTCATGTTGGATGCAGCGAGGCTGAAGATTACCCTTGTGGTTATTTCTCAAGTTCCCAAATTTATAAAAAATATTGACATAGTCAGCAACTGGCAGAATCTCTACCTTGATAGCTTATGGAGTGAAGGCTGTGATAAAAAGAACCAGGCGAAGGTTCCTAGAACTTCCTTTCCCTGCTAGGATAATAAGCCAAGGGCAAGACCACTCCTCTGGAAAAATTGCAAAGATTTACTTCACCACGAAAGACCACAAAGATTCCTATCACGTTCCAATTTCACACACCTGTCGGACTTATGCAACCCCTTTACATCATTTCCTCTTATAATATCTTTTCGCCTTCCCTCTTCCCAGTGATTTGAGAAGCTGGTTTAACTTTATGTTCTCTTACTATTAATATTTCCTGAAGTCATTCCCCCTATTTAACCAAGAATCGTTTTACACAATATCTATTTCCACCCTTCCCAGTTACAATCTGAACTTCATCCTCACTCAAGTCACGTCTGTATCTCACACTCTGATATTTCCTTTTTGATCATAGCCTCCTTTCTTTCATCTCTCTGCTCCATCATTCTCAAGGAATACGTCCACTATCTACCTCATAATGCTACCATTTATCTATCGCATCTAAATCTTTATTTTCAGTTCTGGTATGGTTCATCATGTTAACCCATAGTCGCCATACCTTGGAATTTCTTTACCACAATGTCTTCCATTCTCATCATTCCATTATTATCCAGTTCTAACAGAGCCCTACTAAAGTTTTCCTTTATTTTCAAAAAGTAATAAATTGTAATGATTGGATTCATTATAAGTGTAAGCCATTATACCTCAGGCGGATTCTCACAAATGCTTAGAAACTCACTTATTCAGGTTTTGTTGTTACCCTGATCCCTGATGCATTTCCATAGTAACTATGCAAAACTTCCTCCTATTTTTTAATGCCTATAAATCTCCATTTTGTGTCAAAGGAAACATCTCCCTTTTTTACTTAAAAATATTTGTATCTTCATACTTTATCATTTGACTCTGAGAAAATATGGCAAAGTATTTGAGCAGCAGTGAGTCCATTAATTTTTTTCAAATATGAATCATAACCTGATTTTCAAATTCAATACTCATTCCTAATCTCTTTTATACAACTGCAGCTTTTCATTTTTGATGAAATTATCTTTCCTATTCAATTTCTCTTGTTTCTAAGTTTATCAATTAAGATCCAATCAGGAAAACAGACACATAGGTGTTTCAAATGGAAGAGCTCTAATGCAGGGAATTCATGATACAGTTGTGGGAAGGCTAAGAGAGCAAACAGTGGGATGTAGGGATAACAAGGAATTAGTAACAGAAAGATGCAGCTACCACTACTAGCTCTGGGAAGACAGAAAGTGAAGACGAGGAGGTACCAGAATCCAGGAGCTGAGAGCAGCAGCCCTCAGAGGCAGTTGCTGAGATCTTTAAAAGTCCTTGTAGCTGTCGTTCATACCTCTCTTAGGAGGCACCATATGGCTGGTGGTTGGAATGCCAAAAGAAGCTGGGGGCAGAGCTAATTCTGCTGCTGCTACAGTAACACTGACAGGAACTGGAAAAACAGGAAGTCCTCATCTCCTTCTCCTACTTTGCAAGCTTCTTCTCGCACTTTCCACTAGCAGAACCAAATGCATGCTGTTTGGCAAGGGAATTCAGGAATTACCAATTGCAGCAATCCAGCCCCATGGCCACAAAGGTGAGTATAGATGGCTGGGCTTGGAGCAAAGTGACAAGAGGTGACAGCTGGCACACCGTGGTTCTACAGCATCTTTATTCTAGGCTGTGGGACAGCATAGTTCAACAGAGAAATCACAGACTGTGGAGGCAGATCTACTTGTGATTAAAATCCCACTTCACGTTTCCTAGCTAGATACCGAACTTCTGGTTCTCAGTCCCTTCCTCTATAAAGTGAAAATTATAACACAATATTTAGAGGGATTTTGAAGCACTAAGTAAGCAGTTGCATATAAAGGAAGAGTACCCAACTCCCAGCAGAAACTCAACATTTGTGCCTTTCGTCCTTGTTCTATTCCTATGCATCTGTTTTTTCCCTATTTCTTCCTACTTTAATTGCTATTCTTATTCTTCTCCATTGACAAATCTTTATATTTTTGTTTGTTTTAATCCCCAATGTCCTGCCCTTGGATATGCTATCCTTTCCATATCCCTTCCTGTTGTAAATAATTTACAAAAGCAAAGATCTTACTTTTATGTTAATGACTCCCAGTTTTGTACCTGCAATTCAGACTTTCTCCTGAATTCCAGGTAATTACTCAGTGAATAGTATCATCTGATCATCTATAAATACCTTAAACTCTCTACTTCACAACGGAACTCGATCCTTTTCACCAATGCACAACTCCTTCCCCACCCAGACCAGCAGGCACATGCAAACACACCCCATTCACTACCCCATCTGTATTTTCTAGTGGGACTAATGCCACTACCAATTTCTAGAGCTGGAAGACCACAACACTTTCAAAAATAAAATATTGCTTATTAATTTAAATTCATAAATTCTAGGATAATTTTAATAGTGTGGTTTTCTTAAATTAATAGGCACATTAATGCCATTTTCATTTATATAATAATGCACTTTTTGTT
>NW_012151396.1:3283037-3288397 GCF_000956105.1 Propithecus coquereli | reverse complement strand
AAAATTGTGAACAAAAGATTTTCACATATAAGTTGCACATAAAATATTTTCCTCTCTATCCAGTCACACATCCATTCATGTTTGTGTCCATGAACACATTCTTAACAGCTAGTGTGACATGGTGACTATAGAATCTCTCACCTAGGATGGCAGTAAGGGCAGGATTCTGAGACTTGAAAAAAATGTCTTGAACTCACTTTCTAGACTGAAATATATGATGAAATTTGAGGAATATTGTAAGTTTTGTGACATCATCATACATCCATTGATATTCTTTCAGGAGGGAGAGATGACGTAGCCTTTTCCCCAGTGTATTAGTCTTCTATTACAACAATAGCAAATTACCATAAACTTGGCACCTTAAAATACCAGTTTATGAGCTCACAGCTCTATAAGTCAGAAGCCCAGCACAGCATGACTGGGTTGTCTTCTCAAGGTTTCATGAGGCTGAAATAAAGATATTGGATAGATTGATTTCTCATCTGGAGGCTCTAAGGAAAAATCTTTTTCAAGCTCTTTGTTCTTAAATGCAGAATTCAGTTCCTTGCCGTTATAGCTGGAGGCTGCTCTCAGTTCCCAGAGGCCACCCCATTCCCTGCCACACAGTCCCCTCCGTCTACAAACCAGCAACTCCTGTCAAATCCTTTTTGTGCTACAAACTTCTGACTCCCCCTCTGACCCAGTAGAGGAAATGTTCCACTTTTAAAGGGCTCCTGTGATCAGATCAGGTCCAGCTGTGTAATCTTCCATTCTTAAGGTCAACTGATACAGTGCTTTAGTAACATCTACAAAATCTCCTCACAACAATACCCAGATTAGTATTTGATTGAATAACTGGCTGCAGATGTGTGTACAATAGTGGCCAGGAATTTGGGGGCCTTAGAATTTTGCCTACTACATACCTCCAAACTATCTAAAATTATATTCCATATATACACATGAGGTTGCATCCTAAGAGATTTCCCTTTTCCCCAATGATTCTGTTAACAGAGGAGCCCTGTGATGTATTAAAATTCAATCACAAGATTGAAATACACCCAGAAGGAAAGAGCCAAGTTCTATAGTTGAGCCACCCTGGTCTTAGGTCTGAAAGCCAGGACAAGCATTTCCTCAAGTACAATGTCTGTCCCATTTTAAATTTTCAACAAACATAGCCGCCCCCACCAGAGGCCTTTGGTGACATATTTCATCTTCTTGATTTCGGGGTAGAGATATTCTGACATAGTAGATGGAGAAACTTAAGTTGCAAGTTTTCTAACTGTTTATGTATTTTCATTGGCTGATTTTAAAATATCCATTCTTAGAACCAATAAATAATATTTTGTAACAAAGTGCTTAAAAGACAACCAATACTCCTCAACTCATGGACCTATATAATGTAGACCAAAAGTATTTATAAGAAGAGTAAAGTATAGTTTTAAAAATCACAAGGAAATTCAAGAGCCTGGTGGTTGATATTTCCGTGTATTAACATTTAGTAATATCCTACCGCTTTGTAATTAGAGTTGACTCCCAAGAGGTAGACCATAATTGCTCATTTTGTAGATGTGGCACTTCTGGATCAAGAAGTGATTAAAATATTTATATTGCACAGCTTGTTCGATTCACTTATATTAGCAGATTAATTTGATTCTCTGCGCATCAATATTTTCACTTTTTTTCTTTAAAAGGGCACTTGAAAGAAAATAACTTTTCACTGTAGTCTTAATAACACCCAGTTGTGCATTTGAAATAAAATGATTAATATTGAGCCTTTTCCACATTAATATATTTACAAATATATAGAATATATATTTGTATAAGATGTAAACTACAAAAGGGACTAATAATAAAAATCATTTTGAGTATGACTCCCCTAAGGGATAAAATTTGAATTACTAATTTGCTAGTGATACATGATTTTGAATTTTTTGTCTATGTTAGGAAAATCGATTTTCCATGTTTAAAATATTTCTAATTATGATGAAGAAAATTGAATATTATGATGACTGTACTTATTATCTTATTTTCTAGTAATATAAGGGAAATATTGTTCCAGTTCCTTTCAGGTGTATCTATGGATATTTATCTTAGAGAATTTAATATACAAAGTAAAATTTGTATGAATACTTTCCCAGCTTTACTAAATTTATTTCTATATCGTCCCTCAGAGGTGTAAGTCCTAGATGCTGCGTTGGGGAAAATATTTTGATCATTAAATCTCCGAACGGTGCAGTGAAATTAGCCCCGGAATCACGCTCAGCAAAGATCTGTATTTGGAAACTGGTTTTCAAAGGGCTTCATTTCGAATTGTCTGCGTTACAAAATCAAAAGCTAGCAAGGAAAATAATTATCCAGGATTGAGAACGCACATCCACGGCATCAGCCATCGCTAAGAAACTTAGCTCTGGACACTTCTGACTGAAGCTGAAATAAAGATGAAGTGAGCATGAGAGGTTTAATGAAGTGATCAAAACACAAATCCCCTCTTAGTAATTGGTATAAAACTATACGGCTGAAAAGTAGATCTTCCCACAATCAAGTTTAATGTCATTTTTGAAGCATGCTAAGAAAATATAGCCTCGGGGCCAGCGGCGGCAGTGGGTTTGAGTCTTTGGGCCCCGCTGCCCTGAGGAGCAGCACGAGTGATGGAGGCACGGCCGGGACCCGAGCTCCCATTGCCGTTAAACACGCGCTGCCCCAGTGCCGGGCTCCATGCAAGGAAAGAAAACAGAGCCTCGTCCAGTTAGACCCTAATATCTTCCAGATGACATTGTTGTAGTCCCTTAAGCAAAATAGAAAACAAGAATTCAGTCTGGGAGAGAAACATGCCAACATATAAATGCACAAAGTCTCTCTAGCCAGCGCGAGGCCTCTGTGGTCAACATTATCGATTTCACCTGGAGGCAAAAAGGTCCTTGCTGTAACAAACGAACCAGAAGAGTAATTTCCACACAGAGGGGGAGAAAAAAAGCCTGTGAAAGATGGGGAAGGGAACATCTGAATATCACCCGGTGAATAAAGAAGGTTTTCAGTACAGAAACGTTGAAAGTCAACAACACTTCAGTCCAGAGATATGAGCTGAATTTCTTCTCACTTTGAATATGCAATCTCGTATTATAAAAAACAATAAAGCAAAATTAAGTTAGAAGTCACTGCACACCTTGGGTGGGAAGCTCGGCCAGCACTGAGACAACTCTAAGGCAAGTTTTAGGGTTTCTCTGACTCCTGAAGGCTTCCATAGAGCTGAGGGAGGAAAACGCAACAGAGAACCTGTCCAAACCCGTAAACACATCGAGATAACACATCAGTGCCTTCAGGGGCTACCTGTGTGTTGAATGGGTTTCTGTCCCTACCTGGTGTGGGCGCACACACGCGCGTGCAGTTTTCACGCAGGTCAGTAGTGAGATGCAGGAGACTCTTGTCCCACCCCCACGGCACGGTCACTCTCTGCCATTATTGGCTGTCTCCACACTGCGAGGGGCTGCTGTGCATCTGCCCTTCAAACCACCGCCACCATCATGGCCAGCAACCCGCTACCGCCAGTTACTTCCACCCGTCTCTGCCCTGGCGTCGCCTTCAGTCCAGTCACTTCTGTCATGCTGTCACCACAAGTTTGTAGACACTGACAAATGTACAGTAAGATACCAGTAAACAAGCTCTCTTCTAAAACAAAGGCCCCGATCCATGCCACTCGCTGGTTTCCATGGATCGCTGCAGGCTGCAGACCTGGCCTTGCTGACTGTGGAGTGGCCAGAGGTGTGCACAGCTGCATCTCAGGCTGAGCCAGTGCGAGCAGCTGCAGCACCCCTCTGCTGTAAACGGAGGAGTCCAATGACGAGAGCGTCACGAATTTACAACCAGGGCTCTAGTGCCATGAAAGCCTCACAGAAACCACCATCCAGCTTCCTTTTCTTCTTCACACCTCAGGATGCTGGCTTTAGACCTCATAATAGGTTATTTAATAAATACACCTCCTTGGGCTATGTCTGCTCTCTCTGGAAGTGTGTGGTTTTTCCTGGGAATGGACAGACCTTGAGGAGTTCCTTTCTCATCCCGCTCAACAAGCTTCTCTGCAGAAATCCCTTTCTTCCTTGGAAAGAACACTACATAGTAAGGCAAAGGGAACCGACCTCCATGAATGCCATTATTGTAAGATATCAGGCTAAGGACTTTATCTCATTCATTTGTTCCTTATGCATGCATTCATATGTTTATTTAACCCTTCAACAAACACACAGTTTAAAACACAGAACTAAAGTTCCTTCACTTGGAAGTTTTTCTCAACTTATCTTCTCAGAGTTCATCTTCTACACCCTCGCAGATCTTTTTTCCACCTATATTAAAACTTTGAGCACACTGGAATCACTTACAAAAGGAAATGATAAACTGTTTGAGAGTAGGGGACATCTTTCACCCAGCTTTCTGTGCTCAGAGTCAAGCACACAGCCTGGTGCACAGCAGGAGCTAAAACCACGGAGCAGGGTATGGATGCACTAACCAGGAAGTCAGGAGGGCGATCCACACCCAGCCCTGCTGTTAACTGGCTGTGGTATTTTAACTACGTAATGGCGTAGCCCATTTGGGTTGCTGTAACAGAGGACCATGGACTGGGTGGCTTATAAACAACAGGAATTTATTTTTCATGGTTCTGGAGGCTGGAAAGTCTAAGATCAAAATGCCGGCAGATTCAGTGTCTGGTGAGGGCCTCCTTCCTGCTTCACAAATGGCGTTTCCCTGATGTGTCCTCACCTGGTGGGACGGGGACTCTGGTCTCGGCCTTTATGAGGGCACCAAGCCCACCCAGGAGGGCTCTACCTTCACAACCTAATCACTGCCCAAAAATCCCGCCACCTAATCCCATCGCACTGGGCGTTAGGACTTCACCATGAATCTTGAGGAGACAGAAACATTCAGACTGTAGCATTCATTTCACCTCTCAGATTCCAGTGACTTATTTATAAAATGAAACAATAAATGTGTATTTTAAGGACACTTTCAATATTAAATGCTTATCAATTTAGCTTATACTTCTAACAGGAATGACATGAATATTTAATAAAAAATACCTCTTTCCTAGTAAGAAAACCGACATTGAAAATAAATTCTTCTATCCACAACATTGTGTGATTTCAGTATTATGGACCCTCACACTGAACATAGATGGTACACACAAGGGAAACAACGGTAGGTGAGAGAAATGAACATGACCACGTTTAATTCCTTGGCCAACCAACTATCGGTTTGTGGCCTAGAAATCTTCTGATAGTCTGTCATACTTTAAAAGAAAAACTGATTGCCAAAATAAATGAATATTCTTGAATCATCTTTTATTTTTCCATAGCCAGGAAAAAGAATCAGATAAACTTCATTCCTGTGTT
>NW_012151396.1:3277504-3281457 GCF_000956105.1 Propithecus coquereli | reverse complement strand
TCTCTCTCCCTATCAGATCAAAACATAAAATATACTTTACTCAAAGAGGACACTGATGGTTGTCAAACTCTAAGGGATTATTCTTGGAACCAAAGATCACACACACAGAAAATTTGAGCGTCAAAAGGCAAAAATCACACAACAACAACAAAAAAACCCAAAATATTCTTGATGCATTAAAATGGTAAAGGCTTTCACCTGTAATGGGCTGCTACTTAAAACAACTCTCTGGGTTTCTCTGGGCTATGTACTTGCCAAAGACAGATATAATATGTTCTCATTATTTGCCTTTTAGCAGAAAGGAAACCGGGTATCATGTTCTTTCCCATCTCACCAAGAAAAGGACATTTTGACCCAGTCGTTTAGAACACCAGAATGAAGGAAAGGTGGCTACAGAGCTTACAGTGACGCATCATTACTTCTCTGAAGGAGACAGGGTGTGAACACTTGGGTTGATTCTGCTTCAAGAGGCGCTCTCCTGAGGAATCTGATGTAGGAAGGGAGAAAATAACCAGAACAACTCTGTTGTCCAACACAGACACCTCATTTCTTTATTGCGTCCCACAGGGCTGTAGTATTTTCATAACCACCAAAAGGAGACATCAAATGAGCCAGCGTGCATTTAGACTTCAGTCGTCTCATCACATTTAAGTGTGTGGTAATCTCCCTATATTTTATATAATTTGAAAGACATCAAGGACTTTCGAATATAAAAGATTGATCTCTAGGAACATTCCACTTTCATCTGAAGACACAATTTAAATGCTGGCCCAGGTGCCGAGCTCCCTAGAAGAAACCGGAGGAGCTGGAACAGGCGTTATCAGCTGAGACTGCACAATAGAATCTGCTGGGGCACTTTATAAAAAAGGAACATCTTCTCTGTAACACAAACCCGTTGACTCTGGAGTGTGCAGCCCAAGGTTGGTAAACTGAAGAGCTCTCCAGCTGACTGCAATGAGCAGCCCGGGTGGAGAATGGATGCTCTCCAAGAATTTAGACAATAGCCTGAAGACTAGAGAATGCTCCACTTTTGCCTCTAGTTGTTGCTTTTTCAAATGGAAACCAGAAATTCCAATTTTTTTTAAATTAAGCCCTAAATGTGCACAATCTTTAGGATAGAAGCTGGGATTTCAGATGTGCACTGTTCATGAGCACAGGCTTCGACTCCAGGCACACCGGCCTCCATTTTCCTGCACTGCGTTGCTGCCTTGGTTCTCATCTCTCTGAACTCCAGCAGGCTACTCTCCCTCTTGCTCCCACTCCATCCCGTTTTCTACTCTGTAGCAAAAGTGCTCTTTAAAAAACCTGAATAGGATCACCAATCGCCTCCCTCTAACTTCAGATTCTGCATTACCATTTCATTGCTCTTGGACAAAGACCAATGGTTATAACATGAGCCATCGCATGTTCTTATAGACCCTTAGCTCACTGGCCAGCCTCACCTTCCCTTCTCACTCTGCATTCCAGCCACGAAGACCTTCTTTCCGTCTCTCAAACTCAGCCGCACTCCTTTCTGTCCTGGGGTCAGGTGGAAAAATTTCCCATCAATGGCTCTTTTGTGCCCTGAACTTCCTTCAGCTCTTAGGTCAAGTGTTCCTTCCTGTGGGCAGTCTTCACTCAACCTCAACACTTTCATGGCACTTCGCAACAATTCACAATCGCCTATTTATTTGCGTGATTATTTAACAAACGTACATTTCTCCTGCCTTATTTTCAGTCTCAGGAGGGCAATAGACACATTCCTTTCTATCTGGTTTCCCCTCAGCACCTAACAAACAGGGCCAAGCCCACAGTCAATATGTTGAATGAATGAATATTCTGTGTGAATATTAGATATGACAATGCATAGAAAGTACCCAGCAATTGTAGAGACTCAGGGGCTTCATCTGGCATAATTTCTTAAGCACAACGTAGTATATTCTACATTTGGCACGCTCTTAACAAATACGAATTACATAGAATCAGTCAATTCCTTGATGAACAAATATTCACGTCCTTGGCCACTGTCAAAAATAACATTGATATTGGAAAGCTTTATTTGTAATGATACATGTCAAAGATTTTTGGAAAGTCTTGTAGAGACAAGCATAAAATCACATGAGTTTGATTAGGCTCCAGCTTCTATATTATCAGGAAAGAAAGACCAGAGGAGATACAGAATGCACCACATTATATTTAAGTGACTGTGTTATGTGAACACTTTAAAAGTTTCCAGTATAAAAGAAGGTTAAAAAAATTGTCTGGAATAATTGTGATTTAAAGTCAGGGAAAGGAGTTGAGGTCTCAACTACGAAGATGGTAAAAAAAAAAAAAAAAAAAGAAGTGCATGAAGTTCAAAAGAATATTTTGCCTGTGGCCAGCTCTGGAATAGTCCCCTTCTCACTACTGAGTTGCACATATCAGTGCTGCTGCATCGAAGGCGTGGAGTTTTACTGCAGGTAGTTGTTTCAGTTGGGCCCAAATGGTAGGTTCTTACCACAATTTAAGGCCCAAACCAACCACCCTAAACTATATGATGTAAACATATCAAATGATGTATCATTAAATTCGGGGCTTTCATAAAAGGCCTACAATGGGACATAAAAGATAAAAATGAAAAGAGTTACAATCATCACTTGTCCCCTTCTTTCACTCACCAAGGCTAAAAAATGTCATGGTCCAATAATTTTTTCTTTGTGGCTATATAACAGGTGGTGAATGGATGTGATGTGGGTGGCTACTACGGGCCAATAGCTTGATTTAGCCAGTGCTCAGCCTTGTTTGAAGGAGACAAAAAACAAACATCATCTAAGCAATCACGATAAATGACCTTATTGTGGCTGTGCCGTCTATATTCCTCTTGATGGTCTGAAACTGGGGCTTGGTTCTCATTGGCTCTCATCCCCCAAGTCTACCGTGTCAGGAGTGGGACTTTATTCATTGGTTCACTAATTCCTGCCGCTGCCATCTCAGAACTGATGCTTCTTTTTTTATTTCTTCAATGGCTTTTTCTTTGGATTTTGTTACTGTATAAAGATTGCTAGGAAGTATAAGACTTTTATACCCCAAATCAAAATAATCCACAAAATAGAAGAAATCTTCTTTTGTGAGATATACTTCTGGTGTGTTGTACTATGATGTTCTACATTTGATATAATTTGTAAGGTCAGCAACAGAAGAGAGAATTGACTTGTGATAATGATGTCTATGAACCTTTGAAGGGGTTGGCTAAAGATAAGAAGGATGGATTATATAAATAGAAAATCCTAAAGTGCTACAGTCCCCAACCCCTGGGTCAAGGACTGGTACAAGTCTGTGGCATGCCAGGAACCAGGCCACACAGCAGGAGGTGAGCAGTGGTCCAGTAAAGGAAGCTTCATCTGTATCTACAGCCGTTCCCCATCACTGCCTGAGCCCCACCTCCAGTCAGATCAGCAGCAGCATTAGATTCCCATAGGAGCACGAACCCTACTGTAAACTGTGCACAGGAGGGATCTAGGTTGTGGCTCCTTATGAGAATCTAATGCCTGATGATCTCAGGTGGAGCTGAGGCAGTGATGCTAGCACTGGGGAGTGGCTAAAAATACAGATTATCATTGGCAGAGAGGTTTGCACAATAAATGTGATGTGCTCAAGTCATCCTGAAACCATCCTCCCCTCCCCCAGGTCCATGGAAAAACTGTCTTCCATTAAATCTGTCCCTGGTGCCAAAAAGATTGGGGACCACTGCTAAAGCAGAAATGGAGTCCATTTTTTGTTGCAGAGGACATGGCTACCCCCACTATGTGTGCGGCAGGATGCTAGATAGCACTGTCAGTAACATGTTGCCATTCAGATAAACCACCCAGACTTTGTGTTCTTGATTACTAGTTGTTCAATAAATGAATTAATTGGCCTGTCAACTTGAACAGAAACTTCGTTCAGGCAACACTACTTAGGAAAGAGTATTGTTTTTTTGTTCTTAGAGGAAAATA
>NW_012151396.1:3272101-3272997 GCF_000956105.1 Propithecus coquereli | reverse complement strand
TCATTTATTTTAAAGTAGTCTTTTACATTTTAGGTGTATCTAAATATTTATATATCCTAACTTACTATAGAATACATCAAACATATATAAAAATTACACAAAAGGGCTTTCCTTAAGTCCTTCGGCACTGAGCAGGGATGAGTTTTGATATGTGAAGTCCCAGGAGAGCTGAGAACCGGGAGGAGAAAGGAAGGTAGGTACTAAGCACATTGCCATGAGGCATAGATGGTGAACACATCTGGCAATAGGTGCTTGGTTCCTACTTCAGAAATGCATCGTTCCAAGGCAGTTTCTTTTCTACATGAACTAAAGTGTTGAAACAAAAGCCATCTAAGAACAGTGAGAAAAAAAACCGACCTATTCAAATTGAAGAATAAAATTCCAGCTAGTAAAATGGTGTGGAAGATAAGATGTGCTGGGCTGTGAACTCCATTGAAAGAAGAGATGGCTAAGGACACAGGCATTGGACTGATAAGGACACCGACTGCTACCCTGTACTTTTCTGCTATCTAAATCTAGATGTCACAGAGGTGGTGTGGAGGTGGAGGTTTGGGCTGCTGTGCTCAGACAGTGACGGAGGGGCTCTCTGGAGTTGGGAAGCTTGCTGTAAGGGAAAGGACAACACCCACTGCCACAGCAGGGGGAAGGTCCCCAGAAGCACAGGTGATACTGGAAGGGGGTCTTAGAATAACCTTGTCACGTGACTTCAGGTTTGTTGTGCTCTTCATGCTTCACGATATCCAGGAACCCGGGTCAGTACTTGGCAGAATTTTACGTAATAGCACAAATCCAATATGAAAACATATGGTAATGAAAACCAGCATACTAAATAACTAACTAAAACCCTTGTCAAGTGAAAGAATAGTAAAATAAGTAAAAAAAAAGACCAAAAAAGT
>NW_012151396.1:3269225-3272051 GCF_000956105.1 Propithecus coquereli | reverse complement strand
GAAACATCAGACAAACCAAATGCGTAGGCATTCCACCAAATAACTGGGCCAGTAGTCTTCAATACTCTCGAGGACTTAAAAGACAAAGACTAAGGAATTATTCCAGATTAAAGGACACCAAGGAGACGTGAAAACAGAATGCAACATGCAACCCTAGTTTTGATCCTGGACCAAAGAACATTATTGACATTTTGAATACATTCCATAGCTTAGTTAATAGCATTTTACTGAATGATAGTTTTTTAATATGTCAACATTTGATAGTCTGGATAAAATTTATATCATAATTCTTTTTAATATTTTTTGAAATTTTGTGTACATCTGAAATAATTTCAAAGTGGAAAGTTAAAAAATTTTTTCAAAAAGATAAAACTCAACTCTGAGAACACAATCTGTTTTAAAAATTGGTAGATCTGAACAGACACCTCACCAAAGAAGATATATAGCACCTGAAAAGATGTTCAACATCATTTGCTAGTAGGGAATTTCAAGTTAAAACAACAATGAGATACCACAACATACTTACTAGAATGAATAAAATTTTAAAAAATGACAATACTCATTGCTGGCAAGAATGCAAACAAATGTTCTTACCAGCGAACATGAAGTATTCTGATATATTGCTTGTATGAATGCACACTAGTATAGCGCTTTGAAAGACACAAAACTAAACATAGTTTTACCATACAACCTAGTAATTTCTCTCCTTGGTATTTATCCAAGTTGTTTGAAAACTTATGTCCACACAAAAACCTATATGAAAATATTTATTGCAGCCTTATCCATAAAACTGTGATCAAACAAGATGGCCTTGAACAGATAAAAGGATAAACAAACTGTGGTATGTCCATGCAGTGGATTATTCTTTAGAAATTTATAAAATGAGCTATCAAGCCATGAAAAAGTTACATACTGTATGATTATAAATTCATGACATTCTAGACAAGGCAAAACTATAGAGACAGAGAAAAGATCAGTGATTTCCAGGTGATTGAGGGATAGGGTTGGAGTAAGTTGAGGCTCATTTGATTCTTTTAATGCAGTGGAATTATTCTTCTTATGATACTTTAATGGTGAACACCATACATTAAGTATTTGTCAAACTCATAGAAATTTACAACACAAAGAGTAAATCATAATGTACACAAATTTTTAAAAAGTTATTGAGGAAGTTGGGTTATCCCAGGATGGAACAAAGTATGTGACAAAAGCATATAAATGTGCTTTTTTAAAAAAATTAATGAAACAACCTTACTGAAGGGGCTCAAGGAAAAAGGTACCAACCTCAGTGACTTTGGAAATAAGTCTGTAAGACTAAGGGCAAAAGGACTGTATGTGAGCACTGTACTCTAGCTGATAAAGCTGTGTCCCACAGTGATCTGGATTAGTAGTTCTAAAACAACGCAAATACAGTCGGCCCTCCACATCTGTGGGTGCTGCATCCATGGATTCGACCAACTATAGACTGAAAATATTCAGGAAAAAAAATTGCTCTGTATTGACCATTTACAGACTTTTTTCTTGTCATTATTTCCTAAATGATGCAGTGTAACAACTGTTTGAAAATATCTATACTGTATTAGGTATTATAAGTAATCTAAAGATGAGTGGAAGTATACAGGAGGATATGCATAGGTTATATGGAAATATTATACCATTTTATATCAGGAACTTGAACATCCTAGGATTTTTGGTATTTGTGGGAGGTCCTAGAATCCCCCACAAATACTGAGGAATAACCATATATTGAAATTGAAAAAATAAAAGAATGGTTGGATTTCTCACTGTTAGGTCACAGATAAAGAGCAGGTGGCTAAAATGATCCATATGGTAATGAATTAGATTTGAAGATTTCCATATGTATTTCTATTTAGCTTAATATAGACACAAATGATTTCTGAAGAAATATTTATAGACACGTACATATTCATGAGCACGTATGTCTCCTTGCTATGTCAGCTGAGAGGGCCTAGATCAACAACACCTCAGTATTAACTAGGATAGCCAGGGCACAGATCTTGACTTATAATAATATATTCTCCAATAAAAAAAAAAAAAACTAGGCCCTTTGAAGAAATGGTTGACTCTAAGACACGGGCAAGAAATACACAAGATGAGTGGGTAGCGTCTTATAATGGCAGATATAAGAAAGGACTCAAAGAAACAAAGGCCACGATGATAGGGTATGTCAAAGGGACAAAGGAGCCAACTTGAAGAGCTTCCAAAGATCAAAGCTGGAATAATTTGAGGAACAAAATAAAGTATCAGTATATAATATGTTATATTGATAATAGGTGCCTTTGATATGATGTAATGAGATTAACCCTTTGTTTCTATGGTCTTCTTCTCAAAAACATACTACTGCAGTCTAATCATTAGAAAAGAATTAGACAATCTCAATAGAGGGACATTCTGTGACCAGTTATACTCAGACTCAGACTCATACTCAGACTCTCAAGGTCATGAAAAGTCAGAAAGTCTCAGAATCGTCAAAAACAAAGTCTAAGAAATTGTCACAAGCAAGAGGTGCCTATGGAAATGAGACTACTACATGTAACATGGTATCCTTGTTGGGATCTTGGAATAGAAAAAGAACATTAAGAGAAAACTGAGAAGATATGAATGAAGTGTGGGCTTCAGTTAATAATAATGCATCAGTAGTTGTTCACTAATCATGACAAATATGCCACGCTAATATAAGATATTAATAATAAGAGAAATTGGGTGTGGGTTATATGGGAACTCTTTCTACTGTTTTCACAATAGTGAAACAGTTCTATACACCAATAATAGTCAAGTTCAGAGTCAAATCAAGGACTAAATACA
>NW_012151396.1:3263762-3266171 GCF_000956105.1 Propithecus coquereli | reverse complement strand
CCCCCCATTATGTGTGACCTGGAGCATATCCAGACTCTCTAAAAATAAGACCACAGAGAAGGTAAAACCAGATGGAAAAATGAATTGCATTTCCATGTCAGTCGAATGCTTAAGTCCAATACCTCATTTCTTAAAATTCAGGATTTATCTTCCCCCACAGGGATTAACAGTGGAAGTCTATTTTCCCTTCATCCTGCATCTATAAACCTTCCTTTATGGGCCTACTTTTAGACTATTTGTTCAGAACACAACAGACAGCATTAGTATAAATCATAAGCGTAGAGTTAACAGGGTAGGAGTGCTGTCTTCTATTTCCTGTTCAAAAATAGAAAATAAAAAGAATGACTCTTAGTGTTGGTATTGCTCCCAGTCCTCACTACGGTGCTATTAGTATCAACACAGGGAGGTATCACCCGTCCAGCCCGGGTCTGCCCTCACCTGGTCCTTCCTCCAGCCTTACATGAAGACGTCAGTTCAACTTCTGTCCTTTTGGTCCTTGGCTGCTGGTCTCCCGTCAGCCAGATGACAGACATCCTCACAGGAATAAGGCAAACTTTGCAGCCATAAATTCGTACCTAGGAAAGACACTTTCCTACACTGGAAACTCAGTCTTCAGAGGAACATCTGTATACCTTTGAGGGGATCACTGTTTGGGGCGGCCCTTTGTGAAATTCCTATTTATAGGTTTAAGCCCTCTTAATATTCACCATATGCTTAATGTTTTATCTTTTTTCTTTTATTGGAAAAAGAGATGAAGATGACAAAATTGCTACTTTTTTTTTCTTTTTTATATTTTCTGCTTTCAGTTTTTCAAGAACAAAATCAGTACTGTGAACGATTACTCTTGGTAAGCCTGGAAAGCCAAATAAGTTTTTTGCACACCTTTTTAAAGAAGAAAAAAACTTGCCTTATCATAATAAATGAGCACCTATGCTTGGAAAGTTGCTATGAAAAATCACTTTTCAAAACTCACGCCAGCTTACTGTTTAATATCACCTCTAAAGTGCATCCATTCATTCATTAACTTGTGCCAGGCACTCCTTTTAGCACTCAGGATAATGCAGTGAACAAAACAGACAAAATCCCTTTCCCCTTCTAAATTATATTTTAGTGGAGAAGGGAAAGCGCCCAGGAATCTGTCTCCAATGAAGTAATAGTTATCGGAGTAGAACTCACAGCAGGTACTCATTTATTCCTAAATATAGATGAAGAGAGAGGATATTAGTGTGTTTTATTTCTGGCCCTCACTGAGTTGGGGAGGAAGGCAGCAGTGGGCGGTGCCCTTGCCACCCGCAGGGCAGTACAGTGAGGGGCTCGTACCCGGCCGGAACTGAAAACCTGCCACCTGCTACGGGAGCGGTGGATCCGTCCATGAGACCCTGCATTTTATCCCAGCCACGGGGCCTCAATGGGCAGGAAAGAGAAAATACACACCCAAGGGTGCCCAGCTGTGAGGGAGGAAAAAACAAGCAGAAAGCTCTGGACAGAATCCTAAAGGAAGAGATTCTTCTGGAAGATGACAGACTCCTGTGTAGAGACCACGGAGCGAACTGTTTTGTGCATTATGATTACTTATTTGTCACAGGGTGGAGGCTACATGAAGATAGTGACCTCTCAGTGCCTCTGTCACCCACGAAACTGCAGGTGAGAAAAAAATAACTGAGAAAGACTCTATCCAAATATCAAAAAACCAGAATGGAAAACCTGAAATCACCAAGAGAGAAAATAGAGAGGGACCCATCTTAGGTGACATCAAAGGGAGTGACGATATTCTGTCTGGGAGTTAATATAAATGCTCAATAAGGATTTCTAACATAAAAAAAGACATATGGCAAGTACATTCTCAGAATATTTTGGAATTAACTGAACTAAAATATCAAAGCGAAACCTCAGATTTGAGGCTGCAGAGAAAGAGAAGAAGGAAAAGTGTTTCAACGTGTTCTTAGGGTAGGAGGAAGGAGTGCAGGAAATTGTCTTATTCAGGGTGAGGAGAAACTGAAAACTGTTGTCACGTAAATAGCTGTTTTCTGTCTACATTATAGTGGAGAAATACGTAGATGATTGTGAACACTGGGAAAGAGAAGGTGATCAGTAAGAACAAACAGAACGACTGCACAACACACCATCCAACCAAGAGCCCCTCTGAGAGTGCAAGGCAGCTGTATTAATGATTCCCCTGGTAAGGCGATGATTACCTCACCAAAAAGACTGCTCAGGGGTAATCTAGATACATGGCTAACCAACCAAAAAAGAAAAAAAAAAAATAGGAAAGTGTAGCAAAATGAATTAAAGAGCAATGTTAAACAGTCCCCCCACCAAAAAAAAAGGCTGGGGGAGCCCGAAGTAGCAGCATAAGTAATAAACACAAAGTAAAGATAAAGACTAAAATGAAATATATAGGCGTTATAT
>NW_012151396.1:3262175-3263702 GCF_000956105.1 Propithecus coquereli | reverse complement strand
TTTCTATAGCGAGTAGTTAAAATTAACTAAAATAAACTAGATTCCATAATATATCCACTAAATTCCCCATTTCTCTGCTACAAACAGATTTCAATTCCAGCTTTACCATATACTAGCTATGTTATTTAAATTTTCTAAGTATCATTTATCTGCCTTTGAACAACAGTGATAGCAGTGCTTGCTGCTTTACAGATTATCCATTTTCATTACTCTGCTTTCACTGTTTTCTTACTATCTGACTTAGACTATTAACCTTACTTCTGTCTATTAATTCTCAACTTGAGCGTGTTTCTCAACATAGGGCTACTGTGGCCAACACTATAATCTCAGAGGGGACTGATAGATTGATTGACTAATCAGTTGTTTCACTCATTCATTCATTAAATCGACGAATATTTATTCAACTATGTTGCACGCACCTTTCCAATCCCTAGGGCTGCAGTAGAGAAGAAAACAGAAAAACACCTATTATTTTATTGCACTCACATTCTGTTAAGAATGAGGTGGGTATAAGAGTTTACAGTAAATGAGAAAAACAGATATCATCTTACCTAGCAAGACATAATAAGGAGAAAAACCTGAAGTGAGTGTAATGGGAAGTTACAATTGGAAGTAAGGTGACCGAGGGGAACCTCAGAGAGAGGAGACCAGACTGAGTGAATACCGCAAGGAATTAGGGAGCGAAGCATGTCACTATCATGGTATCTGGATGGAAAGCGCGTGTGCAAAGGCTCTGAGTCTGAAGTGTGTGGACTGGGTTCAAGCAGGAGCAGACGAGTGTGCGTGGTTGGAGTAAAACGTGCTGGGGATGAGGAGAGAAAGATGGGACCAGAGATGAGCGGGATCCGGACTGCAAAGGGCTTTGTCAGCCATGCAGGACTTTGGCTTTTCCTCGCTGAGATGGAGAGCCACTGAAGGGTTTTCTTCAGAGAAGTGACATTTGCCTGAATTTACCCTAATAAGATCATCCCAGCTTCTGTGTGAGAATATAAAGAAGAGAAGAAAGGCACAATAGAAAAATGATTGGAGTAATCAAAGCAAGAGAAGATGGTGACACAGACTAAGTTGGTAACAGGGGAGGGGGGAGGAAGGAATGGAATATAATATATAATATAGTTTAGTTTGAAGGTGGAACCAATGAAATTTACCAATAGATCAGATAAATGACTTGAAAGGAAGGAAGGAGAAATTTTGATTTCAATATTTTTGATTTTTGGTGTGATCTAAAGATTAGAGTTATCATTCATGGAAATTGAGAAGACCGTATTTAAAGGCATGAGACTCTGTGAGATTAACAAGGAAGGCATTGCAGACAAAATGAGAGAGGTTCACCGACTACACCTTGGAAATCTTCAGTGTTTAATCTCAGGGAGATGAGAAGGACCCAGCGAAGACTGAGAAGCAGCAGCCAGAGAGCTGAGAGAAAAATCAGAATGTGTCTGCCCTCTCTCTACACAAACCTTCTCTTTAATTCCCCAGAGCACAGCTAAGATCTGTTTTTAATGTGTTATGCAACTTTGCTAAGAG
>NW_012151396.1:3247014-3249035 GCF_000956105.1 Propithecus coquereli | reverse complement strand
ACTCTTTATTGGTCTAATCTATCCTTCACTTCCTCCTATAATTTTTCAATTATTTTTTAATAGCTTAATTTCTTTTTAGTTATTTTCCAATTCTTGCTGGTCATTTTTAGTAATCCTTTAGTAATCCTCTTGCTTGTTGTTTTATGCTACCCTCTTATTTCTTTAAATATTTCACACATGGATGATATATTTGCTCCCTTTTAATATCCATGGTCCCTGGGAACCTAAATCTATTCATGTTTCCTGGTAACTCTCACTCATAGTATCATAACTTGATTGCTTATGTATTTGGTGATTTTTTTTTGACTGTGAACTCAATTAAATTAATCCTTAGAAATCTATGGAACAAAATTGGGGTTTTTACCTCCTGAAAAAAAAAAAAAGTACTTGTTTCTGTGTGATGCCTGGTTGTTGACTGACTTGGCCTTTTGTAAATGATCTTGGGTAAATATTGGCATCCTAGAGAAACTAACTCTATTAATCTGCTCAGGCTCCCTTAATAAATTACCATAGACTAGGTAGCTTCAATTACAAAAATTCATTTTCTTACAGTTCTAGAGGCTGGGAAGTCTAAGGTCAAGGTCTGGCAGGGCCAGTTTCTGGTGAAGGCTCTCCTTAGCTTGTACACAGTCACCTTCTTTCTGTGTCCTCACAGGGTAGGGTGGGGTGGACAGAGAGGGGAGGGGAGGAGAGAGAGGGAAAGGGAGGGAAAGAGAGAAGGAGAAGGAGAAGGAGAGGGAGAGGGAGAGGCAGAAGGAGAGGCAGAGGGAGAGGCAGAGGGAGCACACCCTCAAATCTAAGAGCCCTAATCCTATTGTATTAGAGTCCTCCCATTATGACCTCAATTAACCTTAATTACCTCCAAATACAGGCACACTGAGAGTTGGTGCTTCAGTATATGAATCTGGGGGAAATGAGCAACACAATTCAATTCATAGCACCAACCTAACACTGCTGTGAGCTGAAGCTTGATGTTTTAATCCCAGTGCTGAAACTGACACAAGCCTGCAAGACAATCTTGACTGTAGCATTTACTAACGACTCTCCATTCGGTTAGTTTACTATTGTTGTTGTTGTTTCCTTCTCCCCCCACTGCCCGGCACATTTACTTTACTCCTTTAGGAGCCTAGATGTGGTATAAAGAGTATGTTTTTACAGTGTACGGGAGAACTAATTGTACTGCAATGGAGGTGCTTTTCAGAATATTTAGTGGGCAGTACTGCCGGAACTGGAAACGTCACAGCCTCTTGAAAGCTTAGAGGGTGCACATGTAGCCTAACTTGAACGGCAACAGGCTGATGAGGAGTAGTAGTCACAGTCCAGCCCATTTCCCTCATTCTTTGCTATATGCATTGTAGTGATTCTTAATTTTGTAGTCACTAATCATTCAGAGAATCTGATAAAAGTTAGCAAACTCATCTCCATAAAAATGTGCATATGATCAATATTTTGCATGTAATGTCACAAAGGCTGCTAAAGCCCACCTATCTACCTGTTATGATTCCAGGTTAAGAGACTCTGCATGGAACAACTAATAAAGTTTGTAAAATTATCATAAGTGATCAACTGAAAGAAGATATAGGCTCAGCATGCAGAAGGGAATAATAAACTTGGTACCCTCAGATTCCATCAGGGCCTTTTTAAAACACAAGGAAAATATAATTTAGATTCTGCACATATTAAATATTATGGTTTTGCTAGCAACTTCTGCATTAAAAAAAAAAAGAAAAAAATACTACGGTTAGATTGGCTTTTCTATATATGTTAATGAATTCAAGAAAGAGCAACTTTATCCCTCCTGTGTTAGGAAAATAAGAGTTTTAGGGGCCAAGGTTTGCTGAAAAATCAACTTGCAAAAGGTAGATTAATTGGAGAAAAGGCATACAAATAAAACTTGTATGTACAGAAGACTTCAGAATGAAGACCTAAAGATACAGGGGAAATTGTCCATTTTTATCCTTAGGTTCAACAAAATGTGGGCACCCGTGTAGAAACAGGATTGGAAGAGGAGGATGTGAGCT
>NW_012151396.1:3236757-3245839 GCF_000956105.1 Propithecus coquereli | reverse complement strand
GAGCAGGAGAAGGTCAGAGAAAAACTTTGCTCTGAGGCTGCTTTCAAGGCCTTAATTTTGGGGTATTGCTTTCTGAGTCCCAACAGAGTCAAAGTTGTTCATGTGCCAAGCCCGATTTTAATACTGAGATACAAGGCTGTACTCCTGGCATTTAAGGGACTGATTTGAGGGGTAAATCAGGAAGGAAAAGAAACCAACAACTAAGATAGTTTGCTTGATATCCTAATGGATAGCTTTCCTTGTAGCCAAAAGCATAGTGCTACCATCAGGAAGTAGATAAATATTTCCTCTTCAAGGGCTTTGATAACGGAGGCAGTAGAAAATAGATCAATGCCTGATGGAACACGTAGCAGAAAGTACTGAGACATCACTCAGTTCTGTGTGGCCAGGAGGCCCCAGTAGCAGAGTAGTTAAGTCGGGAAAGGAAAAAGAGATGCCAAACAAATATAATGTGAGAGCATCCAGAAGGGTTTCTTAGGAAAGCAACGCCTTCATTGGCTCGGTCATGGAACTGATGGCCATAAACGAGGATCAGTTCTCATTTGCAGATTTGTAGGTCAGAGGTGTGTTGCTAGGACTCTACAATTATGAAAATACAGCTTGTGAGTGATTTATTGCTTAGGTAAATTAGAGTGAATTCAAGGCTATCTCTAAGATAGTATTACCTCTACGCATGTGCATTCCAATATGCCTTTTTAAGTAAGCAAATATTTCAAACATACCTAAAAGAATATTAAAAGAGCTTCCTTGTTAGGAGCACAGGCCTCCAGAATTGAAATGCCAACATTCCACTCCTGGATCCCCCACTTAATAGCTGCTTGACTTGGCAAGATTATTAACAAACCTGCTGCAATATCTATGAGTAGTGGATGTACTTGTAGTAATACAAGCAACTTTGCTTTATTCTAATAGTCAATCGCCGACAAAATAACTTTACCAGGTCAACGATACTGATTATGTGAAAAGTGTAATTATGAATATAAGTAAGCATGATGAATTTTTAGGCATTTCCGTGTAACGTTCAGAATTCATTCATCTTGCAGTGAATTTTCATGCAAATAGACTTCATCATATTCTCTTCATATTATAGGTAACAACAACAACAAAAAAAACCCTGCAGGGTTAGGCACTGTCAGTGTTTGTAGGCCCAATCCAGGTGCCTATGCTAACTATACTGTACATACAGGGTTGTATAAAAATATTTTTGTGTTGTATTTAAGAGCAAATCATCTCTCATCATAGAGCAGTCATACAACTTACAGATGAATGACACTTTAACTGTAGAAAACAAACAAAATCCCTTCATTAATACTTTAGGACGATTGAAATATTCCTCTATTCAATGGAACTAGGAAAGGATGGCCACGCAAGAGTTTCAGGCACACGGGCAGGAGCTATGGAAAGAGGATAGTGAGCAGATCTACACTCACATTTGAGTGATCCAAGTTATTTTTAAAGAAAGTTTGGCGACTCATCTGCCTTATGAAAATAGGAGAGCAAGAAACATCCTCTGCACAGTGTGAAGTTCCTCTGTCTTTCATGGTTCTAATTCCAGGCAGCATGCTGTCTACTCTAAAGAACAAGAAAACAAATGCCAAGCTTTAATCAGAGTGGTATGGGCTGTGTAGGGACCTTCAGATCATTTGCCCATTGCTAGCAATGCCACGCAGATTCCCATCAGAATACCAATGCCTGGACCTTTGCCCTCGCTGCAAAGAGAAGTTTGCAAAACACTGACAAGGAGCAGCAATTCTGGATTAGCTTAACATTCTTTGTCTATGTTCAAAAAAAAAAAGAAGAGGTAACAATTTCAATCTAATTTAATTCCGTAATGAAACTAGGAATTAGAATCCCGGTAGTGTTGAGCTAACCTTTTTCAAGAGTCAGACTTTTTTCTTCTTCTTTAACTGTATCTTAGAAACACTAATGGCCTAAGGCTATCTAAGGAATTGGAAAAAAAAAAAAAAGTCTATTAGCAAGAGAAATAGTTTAAATTCTCTTGAACCTTAAAAAGCTGACTTTTAATAAGGATCTTTGTTTTTTAAAATGCTTAAGGACTAATTATTTTTAACCACAAAGTATTTGATCATTTTACTGTATGCATTTTTTGGGAAATTGAAGTGAGACATTTTCACTGGTTGATATTAAGCCTTGAGACTTCTGTTTCTCCACAGCACTTAATTTTGAATTCTAATACCACACATTTGTGGGGTGGCAGGGGGTGAATCATGTCCCCTAATGTCACAGTTCTGTCCACAGCTGGACTTTGAAGTGTTTCCCCAGTTCTTGAACTCCTGGCTTGTAGGAATCGCAAGCCTTGGCCCAGGGAGGGAGGGAAATAACAGACATTCAGAAAGTGCGCATGAAGAGTTTATTGTAAGGGAAGTTGAAGGGTGCAAAGCGAAAGTACATTTCCTAAGGGGAAAAGGGTCTGTCTCCTCAAGTGGAGAAGACACTTCTTCTTTGTTTCTCCTTTTATATGCTAGTAGTATATGTTGATCTAAAGGTCAGTTATAACTACTTATGACTATATATCATGGGTTTTGGGGTCTGGATTTTTCCAGCTATGGACATAACTTAGTGGTTATGTTCCAGACATTTCTTTCTCCTATATGTGTGATGGGGAAAGTCACTGTTTATGGTGTTTTTCTATTTTCTGATTGGTGGTCATTGTTCTGTGGTCTAATTACCCCATTCTTTAAGACTGAAATAACTGTTTCCCTTGGTTATTTTGCTGTAACTATTTCCTTCTTATTGTTTCCTCCTTCTTGTTTTTCTACTTCTGTCATTCTATTACCTCTTGTTTTTCTGTCCCTAACACTAAGACATTATATTTCTTGTCTTCCAATATAATAACTGGAGTTCCATTGCCATTGGAATCGGATTTAAGAATTGTTTTTTTCCTATTGTCAAAGAAAAATTACACCCAACAAGTTAAACAAGCAAGGAAGATTTTATTCAAGATTCTTTCCATAGGGAAAGACACCGATCTCAAGTCCATTGAAAGAAAAGGCAGGAAAGTTTTAAGTGCTGCGGTGAGTTAGCAGGAAAGTGCTGGAAGACATTAGGGTGGAGGTTGGGCTTTGTGATCAGGTCATCTCTATTGCTGGCTGGTGCTTGTTGGAGTTGGGCTCCTACCCTCCCACAGAGACCAAGAGATAGATCTACCATCTTCCTTGATGATTGTATTCAAAGGGATGGCTTCCATGTCCTTAAGAAAGACATTTCTGTGTTGTAAAACCATTAAGAAGCTTTTCAAAAAATTTACAAATAAATGCTCTAGAAAAAGGAAAGCCAGGGGCCTATAGTCAGAAAGAAATCTATTTAAAGCTTAGTCAGGTATATGAAACATTAAGGCCACCTTGGTCACTGTAGTCACCATAAGATAAATAAATTCTGCTGTTAGTTAATATGTCCATTTCTATGTACCAAAAGTTCAATCAGATAAGGAAAGTTACGAGATGCTATGTTTGAGAGAGAACAAAAATAAACCTCCAAATATTTCAGTCCTTGTTAAGAAGTTCAAATGGTGTCTACTTAAAATATTTATATAATCAAATTAGATAATATATAAAACACCATATATTCTATTTTTTAATCTAACAACCTATTACAGATTGGGTCCAAAGTTTGATACTTTTATGTTGAATATTGTAAGTACTTCATTTATTTAATTTGGAATTTATCTTTACAATGAAATAATATACTCATGTTAAAAATTATGTGATTAACTCTAAATCATGTTTTATTCAGGCTCATTTTTTTGTTGTTGTTTATACTTAGCTACATCTGGTTTGCAATGAGAATGATATTTCTAAACAATGATATAACTTGAGTATTCTATATAATGAAAAATTGTATAGAAGGTTACTGTGGCTTTTAAAATTTACTTTTATACGTGATTTCTTCTGCCAGTCAAACAATAAGAGGCATAGTTTAGATCCTTTGTTAAAGTAAGGCTAACACTATCTTTTGGTGATTGGTTGAATACAGATTAGAAAGCTTTGGTACTTTAAAATTTCTTACCAGGTCTATTTGATCACAGCATTCTTCAGGCCATTTTAATACTTAGATTTTCTATGGTTGTTATTTCATTTGTATTTGGTTTAATTTTATTATCATGTTTTATGAATTAAAGAATTAGAGTAATTTATGGAAGAAAAATAGCAAACTGCTATTTTTTCACTTTTCATTAAAAAGGAGAAAAAATATGGAACTAGAATTTGTCCCTCTTTGGTATAGATATAGACACACCAAAATGTCTATATCTTAATCCTAGGGACTTGTAAACATGTTATAAGAAAAAAGGGACTTTGCAGCTATAATTAAGATTATGGACATTGGAACTAAAATATAATCTTAAGCCCCCCAGCCAACAGAATGGACCCCCTCTTGGTCAAGGGGACCCCAAAAATACCATAAAGCTGAGTTGCTGGCCGTGAGAAGGGAGGTCAGACATGCTTGATCACGTCCCCTCCCTTCTTGGAGATATCCTTTGTAACCCATTAACAGGCCTGAGGCTATACAAGATAAAGCTTAATCCACACCTGCAGGTCATCCATTGACTTAACAGATCACTTGAGTCTGGGTATAAGTCCATCCAGTATATGTCCCGAGGCTCATCTCTGGTTAACAGATTTACTTATCTTAAAACATTCTAATCTTTGAGACAAAGCTTCATTTCTTTAACCAATTACAAATCAAAGAATCTTTAAACCCACCTCTAACCTGTAATGCCCCACTTCCAGATGTCCTGCCTTTGCAGGCCAAACCAATGTCCACCTTCCATGTATTCATTTATGACTTTATGTATAATCCCTGTCTCCCTGAAATGCATAAAACCAAACTGTAACCCAACCACGGCAAGACCACTTGCTCGAGGTTTCTCGGGCATGGCTCTCCAGGCCACGGTCACACATATTCGGCTCAGAATAAACCTCTTTAGACTATTTTATAGTTTGGGTTCTTTTCCATTGACAACATTAAGATAGGGAGATTATCTGGATAACCCAAGGAGGGCCAAGATAAACCTTTAAAAACAGAGAATTTTCTCTGGCAGAAGAGGAGTTAAGAGAATTGAGGCAGAAGGAGATGTCAGAGAGATTCAAAGCATAAAAGAAACTCAACTCATCATTGCTAGAGGGGGCCACGTGGACAGCATGGGAAGGAATGTGGCCGGCTCAGACCAAAGTTCAGTGCTCAACTGACAACCAGCAAGGAAATGATAACCTCAGTCTTATGATTTCAAGTAACTGATTTTAGCCAACAACCTGAATGATCTTGCAAGCAAATTCTTCCTCTCATGAGGAAGAATGAACTCAGCCCTGCTGACACCTTGATTTTAGTCTTGTGAGACCTGAAGCACAGAAACTAGCTCAGCCACCCCATACTCCAATTCCTGACCCACGAAAATGAAAGTAGAATGAATATGTATTGTTTTAAGCTACCAAGTTTTTTGGAATTTGTTATGGCCACAATAGAAGTTTAATACCATATGTATACATAATTTATCTCCATATCTTCTTATATCTCATTTTATGAATAAAGAGTCACCAAATCGACTCTATTTTCAAACGTATTTTACATAACATATATACCCTGCAAAGTTTCCAGTTTTCTTTCACCTCTATCAACCTACAAAATTAATGCATAAATTTGCCTGGAGGAAAAGTGATATTCAAGGTAATTTAGAATCAAATATGTATGATTCCTTTTAACAACTTCTTTTCTTTGGGTTCTCAGGTGATAGTAGTTTTATTCTTTTATATTATGCTGAAACTTAAAACTTCAAATAAGGAAATTAATAAAATATTGTTTTTTTATTCCTTTTTAAACAAAGATATTCATCTTTCTTCTTTCAGTAACTTTTTATAAAATTAATACCTTTGAAAAGCTTTATCCAACAGATGTGAGTTTTATAAATATATTTGTATTTGTCCTGGTAGTCTGCTTTCCCTCACCAACTCTGCCAAAACTTATGAGAAGTAACAGTAAATGAAATATGCTGTTATCCTAATATATAAACAAAGAATCAGAATTAGAGTATTTTAAGTACCCTACACTATCACTAAAGTCAAAGTGCCACAAACTGAGTGGCATAAAAAAATGGAATTTTATTTTCTCACATTTCTGGAGTTCAGAAGTCAGAGATCAAAGTGTCCAATAGGTTGCTTTTTTCTCAGACCTCTGTTCTTGGCTTGGCCTTTTCTCTATGTCTTCACATAATCTACCTTCTGTGTACATTTGTGTCCTAATTTCTTCTCTTATAAGGACACCAGTCATAGTGGATAAAGGTCCACGCTAAATGGTTGTTATTTTAATTACCTTTTAAAAGACCTTATCTCCAAATACAGTCACATTTGGTTACTGGAGGGTAGGACCTCAATATATGAAACGTCAGGGGACACAATTCAGCCCACATTGGGATATAATGGGAAGCTATTTTTCTATACCTCACTGAAAATACTAAAATGACAGCAGAGAGCATGATAAGTTCTGTGTACATAGTTTCTAGAGCAATGACTAAAAAAGCTATTTAAAGAAATACACTCTAAAACACCATAGATAAATGAAAATGGAATACTAAAAATTGTACAAGTAAATCACAGGTAGGCAGGAAACAAACAGAATATGAAAAGCACAGGAAACAATCAAAACAAACAAAAAAATAAAATGATAGAGTTAAACCATAACACGTTAATAATTAAATTGCATGTAGGTAGACCAAATACCCAAATTAAAAATGGAAATCAGTATAATGGATTAAAAAACATTACCCAACTGTAAGCTGTCTACAGGAATCTCATTTAAAAAAGTAGATTTTAGAAAAATAATTACCAGACACCGAGAGAGACATGGTATAATGATAAAAAGGTCACACATCAAAAAAACAGCAATCCTAAATGTGTATGCACCAAACAATAGACTTACAAAATATGTGACGCAAAAACTGACAGAACTGAAATGAGAAATAGTAGGCAAATCTCACAATTAGAGTGGAGACTTAAAGACCCATCTTTTACAAATTGACACAACAACTGAAGAGAAAACCTACAAGGATCAAGAACTTGACAATATCATCAACCAATAAGATCCGATCAGCATCTATAGAACAATTTACCCAACAGCAGAATATGTATTCTTTTCATATATGCACAAAATATATAACAAGATAAGCCATATTTTGAGCCACAAAACAAACCTCAACAAATTTAAAAGAACTGAAATCACACAGAGCATTTTCTTTACCAAAATAGAATAAAAGTAGAAATCAATATAAGAAAGACGGCAAGAAAACATTCACATCATTTGAGACATTAGTCTCAAATCAATAATCTAAGCTACCACATCAAGAACCACGTCATGGTCAAAAGAAGAACAAAATAAATTCAAAACAAGCAGAAGGAAAAAATAATTAAGATAAAAGCAACGTCATGCAACAGTGACATAATGCACATTCTTCTCATCAGCACATGGAACATTCTGCAAGATACAGCACATGCAAGGACACAAAATACATCTTAACAAATTTTTAAAAATTGAAATCATATCATGCATCTTCTCAGACTGCAATGGAATAAAATTAGAAATCAATAGCAAGCAGAACTTTGGAAACTGTACAATACATGAAAATTTAACAGCATGCTCCTAAATGACCATTGGATCAATAAAGAAATGAAGAAAAAAATAAAAAAAAAAATGAAAATAGAAGCACAACATATCAAAACCTATGACATACAGAAAAAGCAGTACTGGCCAGGTGCAGTGATTGATATCTCTAATCCTAGCACTTTGGGAGGGTTACTTGAGGCCAGGACTTTGAAAACAGCCTGGGCAATAGTGAGACCCCTGTTTCTACAAAAAATAAAAAACTAGCTGGATGTGGTGGTACATACCTGTAGTCCCAGCTACTCTGGAGGCTGAGGCAGGATTCACTTAAGCCCAGGAGTCTGAGGTTGCAGTAAGCCGTGATGATGCCCCTGCACTCTAGCCTGGGCAACAGAATGAGACCTGTCTTAAAAACAAAACAAAAACAACAAAACTGAAAAAGCAGTACTAAGAGGCTAGTTTATAGCAATAAATGCCTATACTAATAAACTAGAAAGATTTCAAATAAACAACCTAATGATGCATCCCAAGGAACTAGAAAAGCAAGAACAAACCAAACCCAAAATTATGAGAAGGAAAGAAATAATAAAGATCACAGCAGAACTAAACAAAATAGAGACTACAAAAAGTACAAAAGATTAACAAATTGTTTTTTGAAAAAATAAACAAAATCAATAAACTGTTAGCTAGATGAAGAAAAAAAGAGAGAAGACCCAAATAAATAAAATTGGAAACAAAAAAGGAGATATTACAACTAATATCCTAGAAATCCAAAAGATTGTTAGAGACAATTATGAGCAACTATATGCCAATAAATTGAAAAAACCTAGAAGAAATGGATAAATTCCTAGACAAATACAGCCTACCAAGATTGAACCAGGAAGAAATAGAAAACCTGAACAGACTAGTAACAAGTAACAAGAATGAATCAGTAATAAAATATCTCCCAATGACAATAAAAAAAGCCCAGGACCAGATGACTTTACTGCTAAATTGTACCAAATTTATAAAGAAGAACTAACATCAGTTCTTTTCAAACTATTCCAAAAAATTGAAGAGGAAAGAATTCTTTCAAACTCATTCTATGAGGCCGCATTACCCTGATACCACAACCAGACCAGGACAAAACAAAACAAGAAAACTACAGGTCAGTATCTCTGATGGGCCAGGTATGGTGGTTCATGCCTATAATCCCAGTACTTTGGGAGTCTGAGGTGGGAGAATTGCTTGAGATCAGATGTTCAAGGCCAGCCTGAGCAATATAACAAGACTCTGTCTCTACAAATATTTTTTTTTTAAATTAGCCAGGTATGGTGGCACATACCTGTCGTCCCAACTATTCAGGAGGCTAAGGCAGGAGGATCTCTTGAGCCCAGGAGTTTGAGTTTGAGGCTGCAGTGAGCTACAATTAAGCTCCTGCACTCCAGCCTTGGTGACGAAGTGAGACCCTGCCAAAAAAAAAAAAAAAAAAAAA
>NW_012151396.1:3226669-3235667 GCF_000956105.1 Propithecus coquereli | reverse complement strand
AAAAAAAAAATCCTACAACGTGTATGAAACCACAAAAGACCCCAGATAACGAAAGCAATTATACAGGCTAAAGCAACTCCATCTTGGATGCTAATCCACCACGTTGACTTCTGATTAACCCCTGTTCTGGGAATGTTCTAAGATCTCTACTTTATCCTGCCCTTAGATCAGAATAGTTTTGTCCATAAATCCTGCCCTGAGGCAGATTCACATAGCATTCTTGCCTCTCCCTATGGGGGTCACCTTCAATTGTTCTACCCAATCCTTTCCTATGGTATATAAGCTCTGGGTCTCCTGGGTGATGGTCAGGGATCCACCATATTGTCTTGTCTCGTGGCCACTGGAGACATGGCTTCTGTTTCTAAGTCCCTGTTAAATGTTTCTTTCTGAGAAACTGGATATGTCAGCCTCTTTCTTTGGCCTCTCAGCTCCCTCATACTTTGAGGGTAGGTTTGCATAGATGTATAGAATAGCAATCTTGAGCAAAAAGAACACAGAGGTATTGCACTATCTGACTTCAGAATACATTACCAATCTACAGTAATCAAAACAGCATAGTACTGGTATAAAAACAGACCCACAGACCAATAAAACAGAACCCAGAAATAAACCCATGTTTACAGTCAATTGATTTTCCATAAATGTACCAAGAACATTTATCATAGAAAAGATGGCCTCTTCAGTAAATGGTTTTGGGTAAATTGAATAGCCATATGCAGAAGAATAAAACTGGACCCCTATCTCTCACCGTATATAAAAATCAACTGAAAATAAACTAATACTTAAATGTAAGACCCAAAACTGTAAATCTACTAGAAGAAAACATAGAGGAAATGCCTTAGGACATTTGTCTACGCAAAAACTTTGTAAGTAAGACCACGAAAGCAGAGCAACAAAAGGTAAAATAGACAAATGGGATTTTATCAAACCAGAAAGTTCTGCACAGCAAAGTAAACAATCGACAGTGACAAAAGCTGTAATTCTGAAATATTTATAAGCTATCCATCTAACAAGGGATTAATATCCAGAATACACAAGGAACTCAACAACAGCAAAAAACAAATAATTAGATAAACAATCGGCAAAGGATCTTAACAGACATTTCTCAAAGATGACATACAAATGGCCACCAAGGATATGGAAAAATGCTCAACATCACTAATCATCAGGGAAATGCAGATTAAAAACACAATGAGATATCACCCCAGTTGGAATAGCTATTATCGAAAAGAGAAAAAATAGCAAATGCTGGGGAAGATACTGAGAAGAAGTAAGTCCCATACACTGTTGGCTGAATGTAAACTAGTACAGCCAGCATGATACTATGTGTACATACATGGCTTAGTATACACATTTTTCTGTGCTCTACTAAAAGTCCCTTTAAAAACAATAATTTAGTAGCAACGAGCACAGCTAGTATTTAGAACTTTGTTTCTAAAACTATTCACCATGAAAAAAATCCAGGGATCAAGGAGAAATTGATGATTCTGAGACGAGGGCCAGAAATATTCAAGATAAGCATGGGACATCTTGTAAGAAAGTGCTTAAAAAAAAAAAAAAAACAAAACCCAGAATTCTACATTAATGGGCATTATGTCAAAGGAAGACAGAAGCCAACTGAAAGAGCTCCCAATGGACCCAATGGCCAAAGCTGGAACAATCTGAGTAAGAAAATGAATAAAGTAGTATTGTATTATAACACAAAGTATAAAATAAATATCCATAAATCCATACTGATATAAATAAATTAATGCAAAAATAAATGTGGAGAAAGAACAAATTTCTCTTGTAGGAGAATTCAAATAATTTATGTAGATACTGCACCCTCACGGAGGGAGAGCATAAATCCCACTCCCTATGTGTAGACAGTGCACAGAATGAAGGAGAAAGGAGACTAACGAACTGTATAGTGAAAATGCCTGACAGACACCACCCCAGCCAGGTGAGCAAGCAGCATCCCAGCAGTGCTAAACCATGTCGATAGCATGTACCCCTGAAAAGATGTGGCGATCTCCCTCCCTGAGCTCATAACCTCCCCCAAACTCATAACCAGAGTCTAATCATTGGGGGAAAAAACAAGGCTAATTTTAGTAGAGAGGCATCCTATATAACGCTTGACCTCAAAACTGTCAAAGGTCATCAAAAACCAGGAAAGTCTAAGAAACGATCACTGCTGAGAAGAGTCTAAGGAGACATGAAAACTAAATATAATGGAATATCCTGGGATATTCCTGGGATCCAGGAAAAGAACAAGATAATAGGAAAAATTGAGAAAATCTGGATAAAATACAGACTTTAGGTAATAACAATGTATCAATATTGGTTCATTAATTATAAAAATGTACCATTCTAATATTAATAATAGGGGAAACCGTGTGGGGAGAATATGAGAACTCTCTGTACTATCTTCTCAATTTTTCTGTAAATTTAAAGCTGTTCTAAAAAGTAAAGCCTACTAAAAATAAATGAATACAGTGGTCAGTTCAAAATACAACACACACACACACACACCAGAAGGTCAGCGCTGTTCCTCTCCATGGTGCCTGTCTTTTCTCTCAGAGCTTTTTGCTGACAATGGACTGTTTAGCATCTCAGTATGTGCCATATTGGTTGCCAGTGGTGTTGGACCATGGACTCAGCTGGTTCAGGGATTTAATTAATAGGTGTTGCTCTGGAGTTCTGGCTTTTGGCTACAGTGCAAAATGATTCATTCCCAAGTGGGAAAGTAGAGATTTTCATATCTGAACTTTCAAGTACAAACTAACATTTTATTTCAATAGAAAGTTGTACCAAATTTTTATAAAAATTATAGCTTAAGTATATGATGATCAGTCTGTATTTTCTATATTGACTTTAATTTGAGCACATATTAGTGTGAAAGTGGTTATCATCTGTATATTACATACAGGACTAAATAGTTTTCCTAAAGCACAGTCTTCACACTTCATTATTAAATGATGTTCACTGCTCGTAATTTACATATACGTTTTGTTTTCTGCACACAAGTTATTAAGCAAATACGGTTCCAAATATCTATTCATTTGTAATTAATTTAACTCAATTCTCACATTAAAGTAGTCGTGCTTGTGCTAAAATGCACAAATGTGGATTATTCAATATAGAAAGAGGAAATAGCTGGTGATTAGAAAATGACAAGAGGCAAATCTATCCCTTAGGGGAAAAATGTAATTATGTTTCTTAGGTACAAAACAGTATCTATTTACTATTTTCCCTTGCTTAAAACATCTTCATATACAAAATTAGTCATCTTTTATTCAACAATTTCAATTTTCTTTCTTGATATCATTAAAATATTCTATTCTATATCCTAGTTTTCTCAAGCTAATAATCACGATACATAAAACAGAAAATGAAATAGGTATGTCTTATGTGCACATAATTTTTTAATTCAAGATTCCTTGTGTTTAATTTCACAATATATTTTAAAAGAGAGGAATGTTTTCAAAAGGTCTCAGAAATAAATTCTTCTGCTAGTAAGTAGAGCAGATAATTTAGGAATGTTATTGGAAAATAACCTCCTCCTTGCCAGGTGCGGTAGCATGCCCCTCTATTCCCAGCTATTTGGGAAGCTGAGGTGGGAGGATTGCTTGAGCCCAGGAATCTGAGACCAGCCTGGGCAACACAGCGAGACCCTAAGTCAAAAAAAAAAAAAAATCTCTTTCGTGTTTCAATCTCTGACAGGCAGCCACTCCTGTGTAAAGTATAGTAATTCAATCATCATAACTTCTTCAAGGCATTTCTGAAACAAATATTTCACAACGTTTGAAAGAAAAAATGTTAATAAAATATATGTATAAACACCTTATAATAGAAAAATTAGAAAAGAGATAAATGAAATAAAGATTGAAACTAATTGATTTTTTTATTTGTTAACTCAGTGCTCATCCTCTGCTTTTGAAAATCTCTTTTGACGGTGCATCAGGACACGAGGCATTTGCACGTGTCAGAGCCCCGGCAGGGAGCCCAGCAAGGCAGGGCGTGTAAGGCGGGGGAGTGAGCCACCCCAGCGCAGGGCGGTCAAGGCAGAGACGGTGAGCAGGGGGCTGATGGAAAACAGCGCTTCTGGGAATCAGAACAAGTCATTGAGTGAGTAACCAGGGAAAGTCAGCGCTCAGAATTCAGTCTGGAGTAAAAGTGTGAATCCGTCCACACGTTCGGTTACGGGCTCAGAAGCACGTGGGCCCTGGCGGTCAAGCTGAAACCAGGCCCATCGCACGTGAGGAAGAGACAAGACTCCGATACTGGGAGGCAAGGAAAACTAAATCAGGAAATTCACAGGACCCGAAATAGCAAAGCAACGCAGAAGGACTGACCAGGAAGCAACTTTTGTTCTAGACAGGAACGACACCAAGCTTCCCACCTCTGTCACTGCCATCCCATAATCCTTGAACAACCCAGGCCTTAGAAGGGAAGCCGGAAAGTCCACACTCAAAGAGAGCAGAGCAGAAAGGGAAGCAGAGCCGGCAGGTCGCAAAGTATCACCGTTTGTAACTAATTCCCTTCATCACCTGACGAGGCTGATTCCGACAGGAGGGGCCTGTGCCGCCCCACCACGCTGCTCAGATGAACCCATCCCAGAGGGATCCATATTTCACTTCTCGTTGAAGTAAAGACCTTCCTAAAACTAAGTTCCCAGATGATGAAAGACAATTTGTTCATTGTGCTCTTGCTACATGATCTCTTAGCATTTTTGGCGGGGGAAGGGATCTATAAACAAAATAAATTGAAGAATAATTTTTTTGATAAGAGCAACTCATACCACTAAAGCAATTCAAATTGCCTAGATGGGCACTGAAAATAACAAATCATAGAATATTCTCTGGGCTGCGACAAAAATTTTTAGGTTTTTTTTTAGATGACACATTGTTACATTTCTAATCAACTTTCGAGATGGAAGACAGACAACGCTTGCCCTTCACAAAGATATATAATTTTTGCCTTTAACATGTATTGTGAAATGAATCTGGCAGAGAACTTATTGTGGGCCCTTAATGTTGGCAGGTCCCCATGGCAGAAAACCCCAGGAAGCCAAAGACAGAGAAGGGCAGGTGCCAGGGTAGCCCTGTCACCTCTCCTTGGTTCTCCATGTGGCCTCAGGGCACATCACACATCTGCCCTTTTATGTGTTTCCGTGTTTCAGAAACAGCATAAAATCATTTGCTTTCCATTCCAAACACTTACACATCAAGTTTTCCATCTCATCAATGACAAGCTTTGATAAGCTTCCAAACGAAAGCTTTCTGTGATCTGCACCTACCGCCACCCTTCTGGGGCCCACAGAGGATTCTCACAAACCTCTGGAGCTTTGCTCTGCTTTCCCATATGCAGTTTGGGATCAGCTCGTCATTGCAATAAACATCCTTGGCTGTCTGCTGTATAGGGCGCTATATTGGTGACTATTCCCTGGAGGAGTTTAGAGTTTGGGGAAGAAAATATAAGTTAATAGACAATGACAAATACAACGAGATAAATATTGTAAAAGCAGTGTCCTAAGCGGGGACTAGGAAAGCTCGTAGACTCTGAGAGTTCCCAGAAAGCTTTCTGGAGATGATATCTAAGCTGAAGTTTTAAAATAAAGAGGAGATAACTACTCCGATGGAGGATGAGAAAGATGTTCCAAGTCAGCTGAAACTTTCTGTAGTTCAGTCGGGCTGGAACATAAAATTCAATACAAAGAATGTGAAATGAAGGCAAAGAAAAGGAGGTTCCAAAGCATGATGAGCCATTTGGCTAAGAGCAGAACTAAATTAAGAGGCAGAGGAAGAGTTTCCCCATGGATAAAAACATAAAAAGGGATCACGAGTAAATCCAGGAGGGTTCTAGTATCACAGAGTTAAGACAAGTGTTTTTCAAGAATGTAAGAAAATGATAAACATCACATACAAGAGGCTGAATATAAAAACAACAGCGAGACCATATATAAAAATACAACCTGACACAACCAGCTGAGAAAACCAAACCACAACCTCTTCAGCAGTTGGTTCAAAACAGCAGGAGTTGTCAATAACTGCCAGCTTCCCCAATTTTTGCCTTTGACTCCAACTTTATAACCAACCCAAGAAAGCCAAATATTCTCCCCTAACCAATCGTATGAGATATATCACTTCTAGTTAGCCCACCAACTGCCTTCCCAGCCCAGTAGTCTACAATTAGTGCGTACTTAAAGTCTTCCCTTTTTTTTTTTTCCCCACTATAGAGCTGTCTTAGTCTGATTGTGCTGCTGTAACGGAATACCACAGACAGGGTAACTTGTAAAGAACAGAAATGTATTTTCTCATAGTTCTAGAGTCTGGGAAGTCCAAGATCAAGGTGCCAGCTCGTCCCATTGCTGGTGAAAACCGCTCTGTGCTTCCAAGATGGCCTAGACTTCCTTTTTGTTTTTGTCTTGTCTCTTTCCTTAGCACAGCACAGTAATTAACAGCATGAACTTTAACCACGGCCTGCCTTTATAACTGTATAACCCCAGCTCCACACCTTACTAGCCATGTACATTTAAGAAAGTCATTTAGTTTCTTCATGCCTCAGTTTTCTCACCTGTAAAATGGAGATGATAACAATGCTAACATTTGAGGTTGTTTTGAAGATTAATTTCTATTTGTAAAAGCACGCAGAACAGTGCCTGGGACATACTAATTACTATGTATTTCTTTAATAAACAAAATCATTTCCATGTCTTATATCTCTGTGTTTATATAAACACATCTCCAAACTAGATAAATCTTCAAAGTCCAAATTAGTCCATCCAACTATCCAATTGACATCCTTTCTTGATGGCTCACAGGCAACTGTCCCAGGATAAAATCAGTTTGTCCCATCTGCATGGAACAGGTTACATTTGGTAGGAAAGTCTACAGTAACGGAGCAGAAAACTAGAATCACAACGTATCGGAGGTTCCCGTGAGAGCAGCTTTACTCCACCCCCACGGGAACTCTCTCCCAGCGTCCCAGGCAGGGGTGGCGGGTGGGAGTGAGGGAAGCTGCAGGAGGGAGGGAGGAAGGCTGTGGGAAACGCCCTGGGATTTATCAGTTGGTAAGAACATACACTCTAATGAGAACAGTGTCGACTTGTTATGATCCCTGATGGAACAGTGACGCAGATCTGAGTGGCCTCCCAGGTCCCACGATTACTATTCCAAAGTCACCTGTGTGGTGCTATCACGTCCTCACATAACTAACCTGAACAGGCTTTGCTACTTCCATAAGCTCATTAGGCTGCACTGTTCCCTCCATCTATGCTATAGACACAGGCAAAAACAGGCTTCCCGTTTCCTCTGTGGGTGAACGGTATCCCGGAGACCTCGGGCTGCCCCTGCTCACACCTGCCCGGTGCTCCTGGGCCTACATTCACCTTCACACCAAGTCTCCTTCTCAAAGTGCTGGTCAACTCTTTCCACTTCTTGCTTCATCGAGGCCACCACCTTGATCCAAGCCATCTTCCCCTCCAACATCCCAGGCTCCTGCATTCACGCCCCTGCTCCAGTCTCTCCACCAGCAATCGGAAAATTTTAACATCAAATTTCAACATGTTCTTTGCTTAAAACCCTTAAGAGCGTTCTATTTCTCTCAGCATCAAGTACCTCACTGTCCTTCGCCCATCCTAAATAACAGCCTGCCCGACCCGCACCCCCACTTCAGCACTGTCTCTTACTGTTACCCAATTTCTGCCTCAAGGGCTTTGCCTAAGTGGTTCTTCATTCCCGAATTGACCTCCACAGCTTTGCCTAATTAACTCTTTTCAACATTTCAGCGTTCACTCGAATGCCACTTTCAGCTAGACTTGTCTCTCGCTTTTTTTGCTTAACATAACTTATTACAATTGCAGTGAAACAATTTATCGTGTAATGTGTCTCTTCTACCAGACTATTAGTAGCCCCATAAGAGCAACGTCTAGACTGGATTGGGTTTTTTTTTAAGTCTTGTTGTATAAACAAGAGAAGGTTATTGAGAAGAAAGGAGGAGTTGGATAGAGAGACAAAGACAGATGATGAGACAATATCAAGGGTCTGATTTAGGTTGAAGCATGATTTAGAAGGACATCTGCTGGGCTTGGCAGCCGAGACTAGTGGGGAAGGGTGCTGCTGAGTGTGTGTATTTGGACGGCAACAATCCAAGGTAGTTAAAAATCTGTCGAAAATTATTTAAATCGATGGAGGCTGGGACTTAAAAGAATAGCTAAGAGAAAATTTGTTTCTGGTCTTGTACATATTTGATTTAGTGGTATACGTAGATGCACAAAGTGAAGGTAGAAATTTTAAACTTGATTTCAAGTTAGACCAGAGCAGAGCAAACTGTTGAAGGATAATGTCTGTTTTGAGACTATGTTTTAAAGCATCTATTGATTCATGGCAGAAACTAGGACAATAAAGTCAATGACAATAAAAATCACTTGCAAAGAAAGAGGATAATGACATTTAGATTACCTATTTACCTACATAAATAACCACATTGATTAACATAAGCTGATTTTTAAAGTTGTAGATACAGACACTTTCAATTTTTTTTTCCTCCCAAGTAGTATTTTTTTAAAAAATGGATATAAATAGCATAATTCACTTTCGAGTTGTCATTTCTAAAAAGAGACACATAAAAGCAAATTATTTAAAAAACCATTTTGATCATTCCCTTTATTCATTGCCTTTACCCATGGCATGATGTTAGTTAAAAGAACTTTCTAAGTATTTGATACTAAGGAAATGCTAAGTTGGTTATCAAATTATTCTAGGTACTTAGGGTTAGGAAACTCATTCCACTGGAACAGCTGATATTGTGCATTCATTTAAGAAAACCACAGGACAAGTAAACGCTCTACCAGATGTTTTGTGTCTAAGCTCCTGGGTTTTGTTTTAGCTGAGCCCAGCAACTCTTCCAGGGTGTCCTGGGAGATGACATCTCGTGCAGGGCGATATATGAAATCAGGTGTCGAGCACGGAGGGAGTACAATTTACTGTAAACAGTTTTAACAGTCTCAGCAAAAAAA
>NW_012151396.1:3224275-3226619 GCF_000956105.1 Propithecus coquereli | reverse complement strand
TAAAGCTGTTCTAAAAAGTAAAGCCTACTAAAAATAAATGAATACAGTGGTCAGTTCAAAATACAACACACACACACACACACCAGAAGGTCAGCGCTGTTCCTCTCCATGGTGCCTGTCTTTTCTCTCAGAGCTTTTTGCTGACAATGGACTGTTTAGCATCTCAGTATGTGCCATATTGGTTGCCAGTGGTGTTGGACCATGGACTCAGCTGGTTCAGGGATTTAATTAATAGGTGTTGCTCTGGAGTTCTGGCTTTTGGCTACAGTGCAAAATGATTCATTCCCAAGTGGGAAAGTAGAGATTTTCATATCTGAACTTTCAAGTACAAACTAACATTTTATTTCAATAGAAAGTTGTACCAAATTTTTATAAAAATTATAGCTTAAGTATATGATGATCAGTCTGTATTTTCTATATTGACTTTAATTTGAGCACATATTAGTGTGAAAGTGGTTATCATCTGTATATTACATACAGGACTAAATAGTTTTCCTAAAGCACAGTCTTCACACTTCCTCATTATTAAATGATGTTCACTGCTCGTAATTTACATATACCTTTTGTTTTCTGCACACAAGTTACTAAGCAAATACGGTTCCAAATATCTATTCATTTGTAATTAATTTAACTCAATTCTCACATTAAAGTAGTCGTGCTTGTGCTAAAATGCACAAATGTGGATTATTCAATATAGAAAGAGGAAATAGCTGGTGATTAGAAAATGACAAGAGGCAAATCTATCCCTTAGGGGAAAAATGTAATTATGTTTCTTAGGTACAAAACAGTATCTATTTACTATTTTCCCTTGCTTAAAACATCTTCATATACAAAATTAGTCATCTTTTATTCAACAATTTCAATTTTCTTTCTTGATATCATTAAAATATTCTATTCTATATCCTAGTTTTCTCAAGCTAATAATCACGATACATAAAACAGAAAATGAAATAGGTATGTCTTATGTGTACATAATTTTTTAATTCAAGATTCCTTGTGTTTAATTTCACAATATATTTTAAAAGAGAGGAATGTTTTCAAAAGGTCTCAGAAATAAATTCTTCTGCTAGTAAGTAGAGCAGATAATTTAGGAATGTTGTTGGAAAATAACCTCCTCCTTGCCAGGTGCGGTAGCATGCCCCTCTATTCCCAGCTATTTGGGAAGCTGAGGTGGGAGGATTGCTTGAGCCCAGGAATCTGAGACCAGCCTGGGCAACACAGCGAGACCCTAAGTCAAAAAAAAAAAAAAATCTCTTTCGTGTTTCAATCTCTGACAGGCAGCCACTCCTGTGTAAAGTATAGTAATTCAATCATCATAACTTCTTCAAGGCATTTCTGAAACAAATATTTCACAACGTTTGAAAGAAAAAATGTTAATAAAATATATGTATAAACACCTTATAATAGAAAAATTAGAAAAGAGATAAATGAAATAAAGATTGAAACTAATTGATTTTTTTATTTGTTAACTCAGTGCTCATCCTCTGCTTTTGAAAATCTCTTTTGACGGTGCATCAGGACACGAGGCATTTGCACGTGTCAGAGCCCCGGCAGGGAGCCCAGCAAGGCAGGGCGTGTAAGGCGGGGGAGTGAGCCACCCCAGCGCAGGGTGGTCAAAGCAGAGATGGTGAGCAGGGGGCTGATGGAAAACAGCGCTTCTGGGAATCAGAACAAGTCATTGAGTGAGTAACCAGGGAAAGTCAGCGCTCAGAATTCAGTTTGGAGTAAAAGTGTGAATCCATCCACACTTACGGTTACGGGCTCAGAAGCACGTGGGCCCTGGTGGTCAAGCTGAAACCAGGCCCATCGCACGTGAGGAAGAGACAAGAGTCCGATACTGGGAAGCAAGGAAAACTAAATCAGGACATTCACAGGACCCGAAACAGCAAAGCAACGCAGAAGGACTGACCAGGAAGCAACTTTTGTTCTAGACAGGAACGACACCAAGCTTCCCACCTCTGTCACTGCCATCCCATAATCCTTGAACAACCCAGGCCTTAGAAGGGAAGCCGGAAAGTCCACACTCAAAGAGAGCAGAGCAGAAAGGGAAGCAGAGCCGGCAGGTCGCAAAGTATCACCATTTGTAACTAATTCCCTTCATCACCTGACGAGGCTGATTCCGACAGGAGGGGCCTGTGCCGCCCCACCACGCTGCTCAGATGAACCCATCCCAGAGGGATCCATATTTCACTTCTTGTTGAAGTAAAGACCTTCCTAAAACTAAGTTCCCAGATGATGAAAGACAATTTGTTCATTGTGCTCTTGCTACATGATCTCTTAGCATTTTTGGCGGGGGAAGGGATCTATAAACAAAATAAGTTGAAGAATAATTTTTTTGATAAGA
>NW_012151396.1:3211589-3214110 GCF_000956105.1 Propithecus coquereli | reverse complement strand
GGTTAGGAAACTCATTCCACTGGAACAGCTGATATTGTGCATTCATTTAAGAAAACCACAGGACAAGTAAACGCTCTACCAGATGTTTTGTGTCTAAGCTCCTGGGTTTTGTTTTAGCTGAGCCCAGCAACTCTTCCAGGGTGTCCTGGGAGATGACATCTCGTGCAGGGCGATATATGAAATCAGGTGTCGAGCACGGAGGGAGTACAATTTACTGTAAACAGTTTTAACAGTCTCAGCAAAAAAAATTGTTTCATGAAGAGAAAAAAAAATTCAAACAAGCTCTCCTTGCAAAAGAGGGTGTTAATAACTTCACAAGGTAAATGCTCACCTTTCTTTAGATTTTATGCCATTTTTGTGCAGGCTCTGTGGGATTTATAGATGGGATTTTTGGACCAGTTTTCTGCATCTTTGATATCATAACGCTTAAGCCTCTCTCACAGAGTCACAGATCTACATGGTGGGGCAGGGAGAAATGAACACGGCCAGTCTAGGTGACTTCTTAAGGAAATAATCTTGCAGATTTCCTTTTCCAGCCCCTTTCATTTTTACAGCACTTCTCCTCTACTGTTCTTTACTTCGATTTTAAGAAAATGTCTGAAAACTGACATCTATCCAGAACATATAAGCACCTCAGGCAGTCATCAAGCTGTTTACACGGCAACAGTAGCTGTCCAAATACCTCAAAAAAGCTATCGTAAGTCATCATGTCATGCCATAATTCTATGTTTTGTGAGGGCATTAAGCAATCTGGCAAGAAAATCACAAAAGCTAATAATGTATTTATATTACTCAGTCTGGCTCAAAATTACAGCTGGCGGTTAGTAATGTCTTAGCTCATTTGTGTAACTCTTTCTGGAACTCTCCAAATGCACAACTGTACCAGAAATGAAGCAAAAATTGTACCCACAAATAAATTTCCTAAATATTCTGGGAGATTGGAAGCTCAGAACAAGAAAAACTTCTAAAAATTGTGCATTTTGAGTTACTGACCATAATGTTATCTGTGTGTCAATGTAATCTCTCTCCAAACAACCACTCTTCATAGTTGAAATAACAAGGAATTTTTAAATTGACTCAGAAAGAAAGTGGATGTTGTTCTATGTTTAAATGTATACTTTAGTCTAACATACTACTTTCCCTTTAGGAATACACAGGAAATTATCATGAAAGAAGGAATATTCTAATCCTTAAGTTATCTCTGTAGCACAGAGGAAAGCCAACAATTCATAGGCTTGTTTTGTGTATAGCAGGTTTATTGGGGAGGGTTATAGGTTAAATGGTGTCCCCAGAAAAGATATGTTAAAGTTCCTCTGTACTTGGGAATGTGACCTTATTTGGAAATAGGGTCTTTGCGGATGCAGTCAAGTTGAGATGAAGTCATTAATATGGACTCTAGTAAGACAGCATCCTTAGGAGAAGGAAAGAGACACAGGGATGGATATGCACAGAAGGAAGATGATGTGCACATACGTGGGGAGAACACCATGTGACAGTCCAAGCAGAGATCGGAATGATGCGTCTATAAACCAAGGAACACCCAGGATTGTTGGCAACCTCAGGGGCTAAGAGAAAGGCATGGAAAAGATTCTTCTCTGGAGGCTTTAGACACATCACTTCACGGCTGTGCAGACACTTTGATTCTGGACTTTTATACTCCAAAATTGTGAGAGAATAAATTTCTGTTCTTTTTGGCTACCTGGCTTGTGCTGCTTTGTCATAAGCAGCCTTAGGAAACTAATACTGGGCATTTCCTCAGAAGCAACACCCAGATGGAAGTTAGAGCAGCAAAATTGGGCAGGGAGAGAAGACACTGAATGCAGCCACAGCAGGAGCTCAGCTGAGCTCATGAGAAAGTCTGGAGCTGCAACGACCCTGCGAGGTTGTTCTCTGTTGAGGACAAGGGTCAGGCATTGTAGCCCTGCACAGAGCAGGCACTGGATGTGGGCTACCCCAGGATGCTATTCTTCCAGGCAAGGACAATGCCCAGAGAGACTCAGTTGGAGCCCTCAACAAGCCACACTGCCAGCAGCTTGGGGGAGGTAGCACCTCCAGTTTGAAAGGAGGAACCAGGAAGTGAAAGACAACGTTCATTACATGTGTGCACACGTGTATTTCTATAGGATAGGTTCCAAAATTGGTAACACCGTTTGCTCAAAACATGTGAGTGTTGTTAAATTTGATACTGCCAAGTTGCCCTTCCTAAGCTAATCTATTCTTAGTGTATGGGAATGTCCATGTTTCCTCCTTCATCCATCCTATTAAGCTGTGGCCAACCAGATGGATGACATAGCGAATCATGTTTTCATTGTACTGCCAAATTACTAATACAGTTGAATACATTTACATATAATCATTGGCCACCTTTTGTTTCTTCTGTGAGGTTCATATTTGTTTTTCTTTTATCTAATCGATAATACCAAGATATATTTTCCAATCCTTCTAGGAATATAAATGACAAATATTTTTATTCCAGTTTTTAGTGTTTTGGTTTTTTTGGGTTTTTTTTTTTTTTTTTTTT
>NW_012151396.1:3204934-3208564 GCF_000956105.1 Propithecus coquereli | reverse complement strand
ACCCCACCCCAGCACTTCCACTGAGACCTCCTCAGCAGTGGTCCTTGGCCAAGGCCTTTCTCAGGTGCCTCTGCTGAGACCACCTTATCCAAGAGACACTTTCTCCACTGACTCAGTACTCAGTAACTTTCTTCTCCTAGTCCTTCTTCCTCCCTTTTGACCAGCCCCCAGGGACACAAAATGGCAGGGGTCTTTGGAGCTCTGAGCAGTGAGGAGATACACCGTCTGCACTGACAAATCTGACTCCCACACTGGTGCTGTTACAGTGGGGAATGGAACAGCATCTCCTTTCTGGCTTCCTGCTTATACTATCACAGTGAATAAGGTCTTGATTGTTACTTCCAGTTTGGCTCATTTTTTGGGTTTTTTGTTTTTTCCGTTGTTGGTGTTTTTAAAACTTGGTCAGTTTTTTTTTTTTTTAACTTCTAAATTGACACATAATTTACGTATTTATGAGGTATGAGGTGATGTTGCAATACATATAATGTATGGTGATCAGATCAGGGCAATTAGTATATCTATCATCTCAAATATTTATCACGTCTTTGTGTTGGAAACATTCAATATCCTCCTTCCAGCTATTTGTACCTATATGTGATGGTTAACTGTAGCCATCCTACAGTGCTATAGAATATTAGACCTTATTCCTCCTGTCTAGCTGCAATTGTTTTAATTGACCAGCTCAACACCTGGCAGCTCAGTTATCTCCCAGCTAGTTCTCAGCTCTTGACAGTAATATAGTTTTATCAAATTCTTTTCTTGGAGCTTTGAAATGATAATATGATTCTTCTACTTTAATCTGTTAGTATAATGAATTGAATTAATAGCAATCTAAATGCTGAATTATCCTTGCACTCTTGGGATAAATCTCAGTTGGTCATGGTGGATTCTTTTAAAAGACAGGCAAATTAGCTATTTTGCTGTTTTATTTAGGTTTACCTCCATATTTGTAAGTGAGATTGATCCATAGTATCCTTTTATTTAATTTAGTTGAATCTGTCTTTCTCTGCACATTTTCCATGTTTTGATGTCATTCAAAACATTTTCCACTTGATCCATGCTCTGAAGTGAAAGACCATTATTAGCTCTATCATGCAGTTATAGCACATGTCAGATATTTGCCTTTGTTTTCATTTTCATTTTTTAAAAATCTGAGCTTTTTGGTATTTTAATGAGGGGGTAAACAATTTTTTGATAGCTTTTTTGGACTTACTGTTTTCGATTTTTGCACTTACTGTTTATGTTAATATTTTCTTTTCTTTCCTTTTCCTTTTTTCCCCAGCATAAACAATTTTTCTTTCTCATTTCAGTAATTAAATATCAGATTTATTTTTCTAATGTTTATATATTAAAACTTATAACTGTAACCTATATTTTTCTACTGATGCTGAGAATTAATCAGTATCCATAATCAACTCATCAAAAAAAACATGCTTTTCCTCAGCACAAAAGTTTTGTTGAAATCATCTGGAGTATTTATTCCAGAATCTTTTTTTTATTGTTCTTTGGCTGTTTTAGAAATCCTCTCTTAACAACTGTAATAGACTTCATAGCCACACAGTATTAGTGATTACTTGTTTTGTGTAAAGACTTTAAGTTTAGGTACACCATTTCCTCTGCAACACACACTCTTTCCTGTATTCCATGATAGCCTCTTTCTTTTACTCCTTTTACGTGTGGTTTCATTCCTATAATATTTTTTTTGCTTCTGCTTTTGTTTTCGGGCAAAGAATATAAATGGGAGGTAAAATTTCAGATTTAATACATATTTTTATTTTTCCTACAATTTAAATGACAATTTGCCTCAGTACAGCATTGGAAATTGTCTATAAGCCTGATAAAAATAAGAAAATTGCATAATGCAAAATATAGGAGTGTGTGGATATGGACAATAGGAACTGTCATGCACTGACTTTGGGAAGTAGACCAGCCTAACCGCTCTGGAAAACTGTCTAGCATTACCTGGTCAAATTAATTGTACAAATAAATTATGACCAAGTAATTCCATTTCTGGATATATGTAACAGTGAAAATTTTGCATAGGGCTAAAAGGAGACATGTATGAGTAATTCTCTATGGTGTTATCTGCTGTAGTATTGAACTAAAGGCAGGTGACAACATATAGTGGAGCATCACAAGTGGAAGAGAGGATGTACACATAACCGAAAACAAAAGATCTCAAATATGTCCTGCTTGGTAATATGAGAGAGAGAGAATAAAAAATGCATATTCTATAAGAATTCATTAAAATATCCACTTAAAACATACATAGGTTTTAAAAATACACAGAAAATGTATCAAAATAATGGCAAAGAGTGTGGTACAAGGGGATTGTCTCAGGTCCTGTTAGACTGGAGCAGACTCTGAAACAAGTGGGACTGATGAAGCACGAGCTTCCAGAAGAAGCCTCTAATTGGGTGGGGAACATAGACTAGGAAAGGGACAGAAGTCAAGCAAGGGTGGGGCTGCAGGTTAAGATCCAGGTTAATCTATCCCACAGGATAAATATTTCTAGTACTACATATAATAGCGGTGAGCGGATATCTTTACCTTGTTCCTGATCTTAGAGGAAGAGCATTCAGTCTCTCACCGTTTAGTATGATGTTACCTGTAGATTTTATTATAATATCCCTTATAAGGTTAAGGAAGTTTCTTCCTATATCTAGTTTGCTTAGAGTTTTTTCTTTTTAATCATTAATGGATGATGACTTTAGTCAAATTCTTTTTCATCTATTGTGATGATCATTTATTTAGAATTCTCATTCATTGATTTATTTTTCAATGTTGAACCAGCCTGGCATTCCTTGGATTGATTCCATGTGGTATATAAGCCTTTTTGTATTTGAGTTCCTGCTATTTTGAGGATTTTTGTGTCTGGATTTGTGAGGGCTTTTGGAATATAGTTTTCTTTTCTTGTACCATCTTTATCTGGTTTTGGTATTAGGGTAATCCTGGACTCATGGAATTAGTTGAAAGATGCTTCCTTTCTATTTTCTGGAAGATGTGTATAATTGGTATTATTTCTTTCTTAAAATGTTTGGTAGAATTCACAATTAAGGTATCTGGGCCTGGAGTCTTCCTTTCTCGAAGGCTTGTACATACACATACAACTTAATATACATAGAACCATTAGACATTATCTAATCCTTTTTGAGTTTGGGAAGTTTGTCTTTCAGAGACTTAGTTCATTTCATCTCAGTTTTCCAATTTCTTAGGTCTAGAGTCATTCGTAGTATTCCTTTGTTACCATTTTAATATCTGTTGAATCAGTAGTTATGCTCCTCTTTTATTCCTGAACTTTTTAACTTGCGTCTTCTCTTTTTTGTTTCTTCTTCCTGGGGAAGGCTGGCAAGAGGTTTACCAAATGTATTCATTTTTTCGAAGAAACAGCTTTTGGTTGCATTGATGTTCTCTATTACTTCTGGTTTTAATTATATTGATATCTGCACTAATCTTTTTAAATTTCTTGTTTTTGCTTGCTTTGTGTTTAATTTGCTCTTTCTGTAGTATATTAAGGTGGAAGCTTAGGTGCTTATCTCTCCAGAGTTTGGGCAAATCATTTGTTCTGTGACCTCAATTTTTTCATGAATTCAATAAAAGTCATTAATTTGCAGTTTGTCTTTTTTTTTT
>NW_012151396.1:3194442-3202619 GCF_000956105.1 Propithecus coquereli | reverse complement strand
AGTAATATTACAAAAGGATCAGTGGATGCTCTGTGGAGGACAGATGGTACTGGGGCAAAGGCAGAAGCAAGGAGACCAAGCAAAAAATGGTACAAGCAAGGGGTGATGGTGATTTGGAGCTGGCAGTGGCCGTGGAGGTAGCAAGCAATGGACTTCACTCTTAGCATGTACACACACCCACACACACATGTATATATATACACATTGAGGTGAGATAGATAGATAGATAGATAGATAGATAGATAGATCTTAGTATCTCCCAGTGGTTCTACTCTCTGATTGGATCCAGAGAGATACAGGTAATAAGGATGAATGATCTGAGCAAAATTCAGGAAGTAAAATAAAGACAATCTAATTGCTGACTTGCTGGAGTGCAGAGTCCTAAGGGAGATGGAAGAACTAAGCATGACGGCTCGCATGGCTGGCTGGCTGGTGGTGGCGTTTATCGAGACTGATGGTGAGTGGCATCTGGCTTACAGGGGACATAAATCCCCATTGCATCCATTGTCTGACACTATGGGATATTCGGGTTTCAATATCTATTAGAATGTTGCATAAGGAATCAAAGTGTGAGTTTAAAAATGAACATTCTGAGAGCTAAGAAGAAAATGAGAAAAATAGGGCACCCAGAAGCTGGGGTGTAGAATCTGAAGACAGGAGTGGTGAACCATGTCATTCACAGCAAAGGGTTTAAGTAATAAAGAAACTGAAAGTGTCCAGTAGGTAAGGAAGAACAATCCCCTGTATGGATACCAAAGCATCTTGTTTGTGATCTGAGGTGTATCACTTTTCTTCTCACCTGGATTTTATGTATCTTAAAGGGGGAAAAAAAAGGCTTATACTTCTGTATTTACTTTGGGTATCGCAAAATGCAAAACAATGTACTCAACAAGTATTCTTGGCTTGACACCGTTGTGTAACCCCAGACCCTTTCTTCCCTCCACTGCTTTGCTTTTGTTCTCACCTTGCTATGTCTCAGTTCCCACATACTGTACTCCTGATTCTTTGATTTTATCCTTCTGTATTTTTAGGTTCTTTTCCAAATTTTAAGCAATATATTTTACCACTGAGCACTCCAGTACTAAGAGCTCAAGAGCTGCTGGTAACTTTAAGAATTTTATTTCCACCAGCAATTTTTTCTTTTGTCCTTCCAAGTCAGCCATTGTAAAAATTTCAGTGATTCCCCACAAGTTCAAACTCGCCCTTAAGGAATATTATTAGACATAGTTCAGATGTTTTTTAACTATACTGACTGTAAATTTTTTGATGTTTTCTTATGGAATTGATAGCAAGTATTTTATAATAATACCAACAATAAAATAATTATTTTAAGCATAATACTATGCACTAGAAACTGTTGCAAATATTTTGTATGTATTATCTCATATACTCCTCAACTCTATGAGGATGTCATCCCAAAATATAGATTAGCAAACTAAAGAACAGACTTTAAATAAACTTTCCATAATTCACACAATTACTAACAGTTGGAAAAATCATTAAGTCTTTCTGACTCCAGAAGCCAAAATATATATTGATATCGAAGTATGGCCAGTCCCTAACCTCTTGCTGTTGATTATTGTTTTAGTAAAAATGCTTTCCTCCAAGTTGCTGAAGCTATGAGCGTTCTGAAGGGGAAAGTGAAGATGGCTTTATTCTGGAGGACTGAACGTCATCTGGGGTGTGGTAGAAAGACAGAAGCTTCCACCAGCCAATTATAACCATCAATGTCTTACTAAAGGTAAAAAATCATCGGGAAAATGTGTTGTTATGAACAAGAAGGGTTAAAGTTGTTACAGATTTCTAAATCAAAATTTGGCTAAAAAGAAAAACATCTAGTATAGGAAACACTTGAGGTAGGCCCAGGCATAAGAAGCCATTCATTCCCGTTTACTTTGGAACCAGCAAACAAGCAGTGCAGAGGACACGCCCATGACGAGGACAGGAAACAGAACGCAGCGCCCCTGTGCCTCCTCCGCTCCTCAGGAAGATGGGCCAGAATTTTACTGTCAAATGCAGCCCTACGTGGAAAAAAACAGGTGAGGGGAGACCAGGGCTGGGCTTCCTGCATTTCCTATCATTAGCCGTGGAAGGGGACATTTCACACAAGCATCATTTCTAATACCACGTACGGGAAGTTTTGCTATGCTGTGTTACATCTTTCTACACTTACTTTCTATCTGGAACATGGGTCTTAGAGAATATCCTATCCGTCGTCAACCACAACCTATAATTACCCTGATTCATACAACACTGTTGTGGTCAGTTAATGTCCAGCAAAAGTGCGTGTTCTGTCTTCTTTAGTGTAGAGTTGCACTGAAAAATAGCTTCTTCCCTAGAGACTAGATTTTGCCTCTAGGTACAAGCATGTGACAGAGCTGTGGGCAACAGAACGTCAACAGAAGTGACGTGAGCCACTTTCTGCTCTGCCCCACACGAATACCCCACGTACTGCTGCTCTGCGCTGTTTTCTCTCTCTGGCTTGAGTAGATACGCCCCCATGGTGACCTTGGAAGCCACGTGTTGAAGATGGTAGAGCTGCCACACACCAAGGCCAGAAAGTCGGTGTGAAGAGGGGCACCTTGCTGCCCTAGTCACCCTCCCGGTATTTTAAGTGTACAAAAAATAAACTTATGTCAGAGCCATTCATCACTGGATTTCTTAATTTAGTCCCCCTATGAATACCAACACATACAACAGCATGACGTCCTAACACGCCGGACCGCCTCTGTGTAGGGAATGTCAGTGGGAAGACTGCCGGTCCACTGTGGCCGGTCCCTGTTCCTGAGGCCTCGACTGCTCAGTCACCAGCACAGGTACTTAGCGATGATAATGTGCCGAACAAATTAGAGAGGCTCAGGGAGGGGGTGGGGGGAGCATTTCAGAAAGATCAAAATAGCCCACCAGATGAGCAGGTATTCTGTCCCTCCACTGCCACAGGTGACAGTTATTAAAACCAGCGATTATCATTAAGGACAACTGGCTGACCCAGGGGAGCTGGTAAGAATCATCTGGCCTCGCTTGTAACTGTTTGGCTTCCTGCTCCCCTGTGATTTCTCCCAACGACCAATTAGCTCTGTGGGAAATGTAACTGGAGATAAAGATATAAGCGCGACAGAAACATTTGAGATATGCCTTTCATTTTCTTAAAGTTAAACGTCCCTTTTTGTTCCCAGCACTATCACGCCAGCCATCTGGTCTCAAAGGGAGAGAGGTGATTTCAGTGGCCCCTAAAAACGCGCACTTAGCCACAGGCGTGGTACGTCTAATCACGCTGACAATGGCCTTCTCTGTCGTTTTCCTGCTCTTCCTGTGTTCCTCCTCACCTCAGTCAGTTTTTAATTTGCTTGTCATACAATCCCTCTAACCTCGCCTACAGATGAAAAAAATTTTTAAGAACCTCTCAGTGTGACAGAGCATTGCCGTAAACCAGGGCTCTCAAATGGGTGTGTTTCACTCCACGACCAAAATCCCTGCTGCTGTAGCTGTTGCTGATCAAAAATTCTCTAATCCAGTCAAAGATGCCCAGTGCTCTGTGATCCCCGTGCTTGGGTCATCAACAGGCATGATCCCCTTTTTTTAAAATTTCCAGCGTCTCCCCCAAAGAACTTTACCTCGGGCCACCCTGTCACAAATCTCCGCTGCTTCAAAGACCAACGACTTACTCAAGAGGGTTTTCCGCTTGATGAAACCCAGCGTCTGCCTCAAAGTGTGTGCGGCGTGGGCTCTCTTTCCCTTGCTCTGAGCTGATAGAGTAATGGCAAGATTGATTTCAGAATCACAGGATTTTGGAGCTTAAGAGGATCTTATGAATCATAAAGTACAACTCTCTCTGGGGTCCAGAGGTTAAGCGACTCGCTCGAGGTCACCAGATTAAGTAGTGGCAAATCGGATACATCAACCCAAGTCTCTCGGTTCCCCGTCCTCACAGTTTTCCCTGTGCTGCGCTGTGAAGATTGATGTTGTGAAACCCCATGCAGTTTAAAAGAGCTCAGGTCAAAGATCGGTTCTTTGCCTGAGCTGCCCAATTCCCAAGATTAACTAGGGTGTTCCTCGAGTGACTCTGTGTTAGCGATGCCACACGGCTCACTGTGTGCAGTTTGACGGGCGTGTTTCTCTTGCCTTTAGCTTCCAGCTGAAAATCTAGCAAAGGCTCAACCCTGGACATTCTAATGTGGCATCATCCATTTACCACCCTACAAGCACATGGCCAATGATGAATCAAGAGGAAATATTATGGGAAACAGATATTTAAAAATGTAAACCTATGCATCTATTAGAATAGCTAAAATCCAAAATATTGACGACACCAAATTCTGCTAAGGATGTGGAGCAGTAGGAACTCTCACGCATTGCTGGTGGGAATGCAAAATAGTACAGCCACCTTAGGAGACAGTTAGGCAGGGTCTTACAAAGCTAAACATAGGTTTACCATATGGATCTAGCAGTCGTGCTCCTAGGTATTTATCCAAAGGAGTTAAAAATGTTGATCCACAAAAATACCTTCACACAAATGTTTATAATAGCTTCATTTATATTTGTCAAAAATTGGAAGCACCAAGATGACCTCGCTAGGAGCATAAGCAAACCATGGTACATCCATACAATGAAATGATATTCAGTGATAAAAAGAAATGAGCTCTCAGGCCATGAAAAGATATGGAGGAAACTTACACGCACATTACTAAATGAAAGGAGCCAGTCTGAAGAGCCTACATACTGCCTTAGTCCAACTATATGACATTCTGGAAAAGGCCAAATTATAGAGAGATTTAAAAGATGAGTGGTTGTCAGGCATTCAGGGGGAGATGAGAAGGGATGATTAGGTGCAGCAAAGGGCAGTTTTCAGGTGGTAAAAATATTCTACATAAAACTACAATGGTGGATACATGACATTATGCACCTGTCAAAATTCAAAGAACTGCACAACATGAAGAGTGAAACAATGTGACATATAGGCTTTAGATAATAACGTATATTAATATTAGTTCAATTAAAACAACTATACCATACTAATGCAAGACATTACTAATAGGAGAAAGTATGTGCTGGGGAGAGGAGGATAAGGGAACTCTATACTTTTTGCTGAACTTTTCTATAAACATAAAACTGCTCTAAAAATAAAGGTTATTTTTAAAAATGTAAACACTGCATATTCAACAAGAAGAAATTCATTATTGTGTTGATATAGTTCTTGCTGACATAATCTTTCAACTGAAAATTTCCTCATAGCTTAATCCAAGTTAGTGAGGCCATCTCCAAGACTTCTGAACCACTTATGATCTATTGATTCAACAAATATTATTTAACCATAAATTGCTTCCCTGGTGTACATTACAGTCTGGTGATAGCATCACACGTTTATGTATTGCTGGCATACTTGCAAGATATGGTTCTAAGATCTTTGCATGTGTTAACTCATTTAACACTCACACAAAAAACTACATGGAATGGATTGTTAATGTGACACTTATACAGAAGTGGAAACTCAGGCCCAGAGAGGCTAAGTAACTTGCTCATAGGAACACAGACAGAAAGCTGCAAAACTGAGATTTGAACTCAGGCCATCTGGTTCCAAAGTATTTGTTCATAACTACTGCATCACAGCAGATAAAACTAAGGAAACACTTATACATCTAACGAGTGATTACAGTTCTTCCAAGAAAGCCCAAAACTCAGCAGCAGGAAGAAAAAAAACAAAAATGAACAGAATAAAATTAGGACCTTTAAGGAACTCATTATCAACTAACGATGAACCTTATGATAAAGGGATCGGGAACAGCAAGAGAGAGACCCAGAGGAGATCTTGAGAGGGCAGAGAAGACTTCACAGTGAATTCAGCCAAAAGACCCTCAAAGGTGGACCACAGAGGCATGAAAGAACACTCACATTTAGGGAACTGCAGATAGTTTAATAAACACACGTCAGTATGAGGAAGTAGTCCAAGAGTTGGTAAATCTTGGCCAGGTGAGGGCAAACATTCTATGCCAGTGGTTCTCCAAGTGTGGTCCCTGCATCAGCAGCAGTGGCTGCTCCTGGGAACGTTTTAGACATGTAAATTCTCAGGCCCCATCTCAAACCTACTCAGTCAGAAGCTTTGAGAATGACTCCAACAATCTGAATGTTAAAAGGTCTTGGTTGTCCTGCATGCTAAATCTTGGGAACCACTGGTCTACGCTGTTGGTACATCATTTGTTAGGAGATGGAAAGCCACAGAAAGATTTTATGAAAAGAGAAAACAGAATAGGTGTGGTGAGTAAAATCCTTATAAAGTACTCGAAGTAGAGTCCCAAGGTTGTTCTACAATGCTTTAAAAATGTGAAAGATTATAGGATCAATTGATTATTTATGTCTCTAACCTCTAAAAAGTTAGTTATCAAAATAAAGGCAGAGACTTTTAGCCATAACCAATACTTTGCAGCATTCCTACGTCGGCCACAAACCGACACAGACATACATTTCCTTTACGACAAATGCTCTAATAAGAACCCACAGAATATGTTTAGCTAAGAAACTAGGAAACAAAGCTTTTGGCAATCAAGACAGAGGCCACTTCTTTGTTGTCTTGTACTTTTTTTTTCTTTTGAAGCCCCCATTTTTAGACTGGATGCCTGGGGGCTGCATCTACTTTAAAATCAATCTGTCTCCTTTTAAAATTCCAGAGACCTGAGTGGGCCATGAAGCCAGGCCTGGGTTTGGGAGGTAAAGGGACATTTATGTCGTTCACCGTTTTTCCTCTAATCCTTTGGGAGAAGGGCTCTTGTTTTGCTCCAGCTGGCTGAATATGTAGGAATTTGGAGCTTTCAGCAATTAATTTGCAACAACAACAAAAATCAGTAAAAAAAATAAAATAAATCAAAATGTGAGTAAAATCATCTTTTAAAATAATTATTTCATGATAGAATAACATGGAAAAATAAAAATAATAAAATTATGGTCTAAGGATGGAATTGACAATCACGGAATATTACCATCCTGTTGTTGGCAACTGTAAGGTAGGTGGATGGGAATTAGATACTGTCTCTAAAAAGATATGCTCATAAAAAGATATGTGAGCAAAATTTTGAGAAAACTATGGTTCTTGCCATCTAAAATCAGTTTCCATCTGTGCTGTTTTTGTTTAGCCAACATGTTAGGAACCTACTAGAGACCCCCAGCATTAGAGGACTATGTAATTAAGTGGATTGCTTTCTTATATGTGCTATTCCATTTGTTTAGGCCTTTTCAATTTATATGCCCAAAGGATTATGGGGAAATTGATGGATTTATTTACTATAAAGTAAATAGTAGTAAAAATAAATCCATCACTTTATGATTTATAGGGTCACTAGAACTGAATTTGCTTTCTTATCGGTAAGTACCATGACCTTTCCACCTGTGACTTCGTGGCTGCATCTGCCGACCACACAACATGCTCCGAACACTGAGAGTCATTTTTCAAGGTCAGTTATTCAAAATGTAATAAACTTTAGAACACCCATCAATAATATTCAGCGCCCTTGCCTCTGGACTACTACTCAAGAAACATCAGTTATACTTTCTCCCCTTCTATCCAAGGTTTCAAAAAAACTATATGCACATTTTGCTAGCTTTCTACTTTAGTAATTAATTACTCATGTGAATAGCAAATAAAATAATCTATCAAAATAAATAGTTATCTATAATAATTACCACTTTTTAATCAACCATAAAATTGACTTGATATATAATGACAAAGCAAATACATGATTTTATCTGGAAAAATACAAATTTTAGAATTTTCCTTTCAATCTTTGAATAAAAAAGTCAATTATTCAGATGCCTCATTGAAGCAACGTTTAAAAACAACTTTAAGCCTACTGCATTTATTAAGAGACAATTACTGATTATGTGGAAATATCTGTCTTTAGGATAAGTCAACTCAAGAATACACAATAAACTTCTTCAAAAAATACTATTTACTTCTTTTGTTATAGAAAATCCAAAATCAATGCCAATCTCTCTTAGTTTGTTTTTAATAACACAATGAAAGTTTTTCTTTTCCTTTTTTTTTTTATTTCAGCAAATTATGGGTGTACAGATGTTTAGGTTACATGTGTTGCCCTTGGTTCCCCCCCCACCGAAATCCGTGTTTCAAATATGTCCATCCTTCGGGTAGTGCGCATTGCACTCCTTGTGTATACAAATACCCGTCCCCT
>NW_012151396.1:3185271-3193427 GCF_000956105.1 Propithecus coquereli | reverse complement strand
GGTAACAGATTTTTGATCAAAATAAAACTTAATATTTTTAATGGGTGCCTACTATATTTACAGTTATGTATTAATAAATAGGCACCAAATTCTGGGTAAAAAAACAATGACAACAAATGTATATTCAAGCTACATTAATTTGGGGTTTTAGTGCATTTTTAAAATTTATATTCAAGTTATTCAATACTTTATAATATTTTTACTGTATAAAAATCACTGCCTTTGGAGTCATGAGACTTGGGCCAAATCTCAGCCCTTCCACTTTTTAGGTGAGGCCAAGTAACTAAACTATTTTAGGTTTTAGTTTCTTCCACTCTAAAGTTGGGCAGTAACAATTATTTCACAATGTTACAGTAACTAAATGTTTTTATTTCTCTAAACTCTGAAATGTTGTATCAGCACTGCCCAAAACTGTATCTGCATGACTAATGAGATATTTGTCTTATTTTTGTTTTGTTTTTACCCTAAAGAAGCTATTATAAAAATATTGCAATCCAAATAAGACAACTGCTGCGTCTATTTACCTTCCATCTCTCTTAAGTTCCCACTGAAAGACAAAAAGAAGCTAGAAAGAAAACCAGAAAACTCATAACAAGGCTAAAAAACATGAAGTGGAAAAACAGAAGACCAGAACAATATTAAACAGGCTGATAGAAAAATTAAAACAGGAGAAACACTCACCCAGGACAGCAGAGGAGCAAGTGGTCCTTCCCGAAGCAGCTCTGAACTGTCTGGAGGCACACAATCAGCAAATATAAGGGGCAGGTGTCAGCCACGGGACCCACAACGGGGTAACAACCGAAGACCTTTATTCACAACAGCTGGCCAGGTGGGCCTTGCCTCTCCCTGTTCTCAGGGTATGTGAAGAATGGAGAAAAGCTTCAACTTCTTGAATAAAACCTCACAACCACTTTCAAAGGAAAGTGGTTCATTTTGGTAGCAAGCTAATGCAGCTTGTGAAGCTCAAAAAAAAAAAAAAAAGAGCAAAACAAAGTCCATACTTTATATTAGATGCTGAAAAGAATTAAAAAAAAAAAAAAAGACGACATGTAGAATGCAGCTTTACCCAGCAGCAAAATGCAAACAAGTGTTCTCCCTAAAGTTAGAACTGCCTTTATTTGGGCGATCCACAATCTGACCCTCATCAAATGTCTTGCCTTAATTCACATACCTCTGTCCAGCAAAATTTCCTGATTTACACACCTAATAACTTGTCAACAAAAGAAATTAAATTCACTTGATGTGACTTGCGCATTGTGAACTCCTATCTGGACCTAGCCAGCATCCATTTACATCTTGCATAAATGCAACATTCCATTCTTTAAATAATACACAAAAAAACCCTGCCAAAGATCGATGTTAAGCAAACTAACCTGTACTTTCCTAAAGCTGACATTGTCCCCACTTTCAAAATCAGAATGGCATTATCTTGGCACATATCCCATTTTTGACATTTCACGAATGGCAACAGCTGGTTCAGCAATTTCCAAGTTTCTCTGCAAAGCCATTGATAGGGTAAGAAGAAATGTAAGACAAACACTTAACTTTTAAAAAATAACATTCTGTGTATGTAAACAAGAGTTTTACATTTATTATGTCTTTATTACCAACAACAAATCTGTGGGTCTGATATCACCCCCATTTTTAAGATAAGAAGAATGATGTTCAAAGAAGTAAGGAACTGCTTCAAGTCACAGAAATAGTGTGTAATACTGCCAAGTTCCCACTCGTTTCTGTCTGGGGAGAAGCAGTCCTCTTTCTATGGTATTTTGATTTCTGTGTCAGCATCTTCCAATCGCCCTTGAATAGACAGTCCCACAACCTCTTCTCAATCTTGTGCACATTATTTCAGAAATCTGAACTCAGAGAGCTCTCTGCACAAGCAAGTATATTGGCATCTTTAGCTACTTCACTCTTTTCCTCACATGGAAGTTAAATAATTGCATACCGAATTGCATTTCAAGAGAAGCTCAACCTTCTCAAGCGATTTCTTTTCCAAAGACTTGTGCTTTGAAATGGAGCTGAAATTTCACTTAAGCTTTTGAAATCTATCACATAGTAGAGCAAAGCAGTCTGGTTATTCTCAATTTTTCTTTCCTTAACTTTAATGCATCGTTGGATAAAATGGTCACATTTCCTAAAGTTTCTTTACCACTTCTGTTCGATTGCATTCAGAGAGAGTTCAGTTCATTTTTCCTATGTCTTTGAAGTTCTCAAACTTTATTGTCTACATAATTATCAGCAAGTATCACCTAGGATATCTGGTTTAAAAAATCAGAAATTTTGGTGCTAGTTCAGAAATTATTGAATCTGTAGAATGCCCAAGAATCTGAATTATAAACTAAACACTGTATGAGTTTTTTTCAGGTGTTACATAATTATGTTTTGAAAAAGAATGTTTTACCACATAGAAAATAAAATTTAAGAAGGTCATCATTATTTTCCCTGATTCTCTATCTTTAGCCAAAATGATGTTGCTAACACCTAGAAAGTAGACACTCTGAGAGTTTGCCTTGCATTTCTTCTGCACCTGTTATTAATGTTATCATTTGGTCCATCTGACTATATAGTTCAGTCATTCTCCTAAAATAACATTTATTTTAATGTCTCTAATCATCCTGAAATGTTTGTTGATGTCTGTAATCTTCTGTGTAGTGTAGACATTTTTGGCATGTTAAAATCACTCTGTCTTCTCCTTAACAATTCTTCTTTGTACAATGTGTACACTTTCATTGTGGTTGAATCTCAGGGACTTAGGATGAACCCTGGCATACAGTAGTTCAATAAATTGAACTAAATCACCTAATAATCCTGAATCCCATTCCATAGAATTTCAGTAATACTGGTGAAATAGTATCTGTTATTCTGTGTCAAAATCTTAAGGTTTTTTTTCAACTCATATTTTACATATTGCAACTGTATTACAAAGTATATATTATACAGTATATCACTATGATATAAGACTGTAATGAAAACTAGCAGAGACATTGAAGAGCAACTGGTTTTTTTTTTTTTTACTTGCTCTGAATATGTTCCAAAACAGCTATTAACTCTATTTTTCCTCCAGAAACTCCACTCACTATGTGTTAGAATGCCGCCACAATTTTATGTCAAAAACCAACACAATATATAAAAGAAAGGGAATTTCGAGACCATAACAGTTATTAGCTTGGCCCAAAATTATTTGAAATTGGTATTATATTATTCTCCTTATAGAAATATAGAACAAATTAAGGACTATCACTAAATAAAGTCAGACATACGGGAGCTATATACTTTGATGGAAATATTCCAAAGCTATATGTTGGAACTTACTTTACTACCAGGGAAATGTGTGATTTTCATTGACCACCTTATTCAAGAATCAAAATGATTATAGTGGCAAATGTGTCTGTGCTTGAGATATGATTTCTGAATCATATCTTGTCCCGGCTGAGCTACTTGACTCCATCTACTTCCATGAGAATGCAAAGAGAGATATATGTACAGGGAGGCCAGGAAAATTTCATTCAGTTTATTATTGTTTATTATTATGAAGCTTTTATATGATCTTCTGAGCACCGCTGAGTAATCTCTGCAACAGCTAAGGCAGGCTCAGCACCTTCCTAGGACCTTATTCCTACACCGATGCTCTAATCTCCAGTCTTGCTCTAGTATAGAAAATATGCTCCAAAAAGGCATGTTAGAACTTCTAGTTATACTTATTTTTCATCTAAAAATTATGGGGAAAAAATAAGTTCTACTTATGTTTACTATATGGGTTGAGAAATGGTGGTTCTTCCCTCCAGTTTGTATGCCACGTAGAGAATGTTCGGAATAGGGAGAAGACTGTTCACACCACAAAAAGGTGGTTTACCAGCAGTACCATCTCCACCTCCCAGTAAGCTTCAATTCATGGCAGACTGCATAAGCCAAATTTTGCAGTCGTAGACTACATTTTCAAGATTTTAATTAAACCACAAAATGGGCAGTTGATGCTAAAATATGTCTGCAAAGAAATCAAAGTTGAAAATAATATTAATAATACATATACCGTTTAACAGCAAAAATCATTAGATGTGATAATTACACTGTCTTATATAAGTTCTTTTTATGAGTTTAAAAATAATGGTGAAATAATTAGATCTGATAAGTATTAGACCGAAAAATTTTATCAAAAAAACCACTTATCATTTACAATATGCTACTAAGTGTATATTGTGAGATACTAATAATCAGTAATTAATTTTAAAATTAAGTACCATGAACATGAAAACCCCTCTTCTCAATTTTTTAGCAAATGATAACACAGTTCTTTTCAAAATTTCACTGAGCCTAATAATGGCAAATGCTTAGAAACCTCTTCTGAAGTTTCTCACTTAAAAGACAAAATCTCACAAATTTGGGAAACATTTGTTCTTTTGTGCACAGTAAAAACGTCTGAAATAATACATGAAAGATAGTATAATGGCAAAATAAAATGCATTCCTTTGTCAGCAAATGCTGCTAGAATACATAGAAAACATTGCTGAAAAATTGAAAAAACAATGTTAGAAAAAACCTGTAGTGTGGAAAAACTGTTACATCATCAGATGAAAATACAGATGTTGCTAATGCATCAAGCTTACAGTATTTTGGTATATTATAGATTCTCTTTTAATAATGAAGCACATTGAAAAGCTACTTTTTGTGAGCCAATAGAAGAAAGAAGTACCAGAGAAGATCAAGTCTCAATGCTAAATTATTGATTATATAAAAAACAATGTTTTATGGAAAAATTGTGTAAACAATCACTGATAGAACAGCTGCTCTGGCTGGAATAGAGAATTCCAGAGTGAGTCTATGAGCTAGCACCGCAAGTGAATTTTCCTCACTGTATTATTCATAAGCGAGCAAATGCAACAAAATGTACAATGTGTTAAGGACATCATGTATATGGTTAATTTTATACACATGGCACATTTGAAGTATATTAGGATCATTACAACATTTGTAGTGAGATGGCAAATGACTATGAAACTCTTTTGTACCACCGGAGGTTCACTAGTTATCTTGGGATAAATTACGTATCTGGTTGTCAAGTTTCAGTGTTCCAAATTTACTAATCTTTTCTATGAAGACAAGTGGTTATAAGGATGTTCTTTCCAGCCAATGTTTAAACACACACACAAACCCACAGACTCTTCTTCAATGCAAATGTGACATTTTAACGAGTGAGAATATTAATCATTTGTCTAAAGAAACTAATGTTGCAGAGGTGACATTTTGAAAACAGTTGTTTGGAAACCACCTGGTTTCCAACGATGGCTTTGCCTCTTATTAGCTGCATGCATTTTGGTAAATTATATAACGTCTCTGTGCCTCAGATTCTTTATTTGTAAGGGAGATAACAGAATCTACTTCACATAATTATAGTCAGGATCTGATGACACACAGTAACCATATGAAAAACCTAGTCCAGTGCCTAACAAATTACAAGCATTCATTTATTCAATAAACGTTTGCTAGTGCCACTATCCCCACCAACACCACCACCACCATCTTCACAGGGTTTACAAGTTGTGGTTGCCTTGTAATGTGCCAACTTGCCTACATGAAACTACATTTCCCAGAATTCTTTTCCTTGTATGTTTCTGGTACGTGTGGGCCACAGGAGAGATTCTGAGAGCTTGTAGAGGTTGGCAGGGAGGCAACAGCCACTTTGTAGCAACTATATCCTCTTAATGATCTGCTGATTCACCCACAAAGGAGCAGCTGAGCCACGTGGGTGTCTCAGCTCCATGAAGAGCCCCAGCCTCTGCAGGGTACCCTGGTCACCAAGGTCAGAGGCAGCAGGAATGGAATGGGTTTCACTTCATTCTTCTGGGGTTTCAGCTCGTGCTCATGGGACTCCACCCTCCTTGTCCTCCTCCCTTCCTGACTTGTGCCGTGTGGACTTCAGGCTCCTGCATCAGATGTGGAGACAGACTCTGAAAGACTAATTAACCCACTCTCCTCATGTGTGAGCCAATTCTATTTGCACATGCACACGCATACACACTGTACTACTGTTCTGTGTCTATAGTTGAACCCTAATACACTAGTTAAATTACCAGCTAAAATAAAATAAAATAGGATTTTGCTCCAATGCTTTGAACTATACTGGTCACAGCACAGGCTTCCTGGGATGGTGAACTTAAAGACCCCTGTAGCTTAGAGGCAACCCAGGGGGTGTTACTATATGATGGAAGGGGTACAGGCCAGTAGTTGGATGTTAGGGGCTAAAACTGGATATTGATGGTTAGAAGGTGTCATCAGGAGATTGTGTCCCCCCAAAATTCATATGTTGAAGTCCCAACACCTTGTACTTCAGAATATGACTATATTTAGAGACAGAGAATTTAAACAGGTAATTACGGTAAAATGAGGTTACATAAGTGGGCCCTAATCCAGTGTGCCTGGTGTCATTATAGGAAGAAGAGATTGGGACACAGAAGCCACAGGCAGCCCCAGGGATGACCACGTGAGGACACAGTGAGAAGCCAAGGAGAGAGGCCTCAGAAGAAATCAAACTTGCTGATACCTTGATCTTGGATTTCTCACTTCTAAAACCGTTAAAATAAAATTCTATTGTTTAAACCACCGAATATTGTGTTCTGGCAGTAATAGAAAACTAGCACAGAGGGTAATCCCAAAAGTCAAACCAAGAAGAAAGGCAGCATTCACTTAGCACAAGGAGAGCATCGACCCCCTTGATCACACACCAAGAACCCTTCCTCCTGACTGTGCCCCATAACTAATCTTGCTCTTCATTTCTCAGGAAGGCAGGCCTGGGAACCTCTTAGTTTCCCCTGCTAAAAAAAGTCAAAATGAACTTTTCTAGTTGTCTTATTTTTTAGTTGCAAAGAGGATATATACAGAGAAAATTTGGCCTTATTTTTAAGCACGGTTGAATATATTAATAGTCCTGTCCTTTCCTGATCATTCTTCAGCTATTCCAAGGGATCTGCATGGCACCCGGAACCCAAGAGGTACCAACTTCACATCTACTCCATCATCAATTTTCAAAAGATTATCCTGCTGTTCAAAGTCATGGGCTCCAGGGAAATATGTTGCTGAGATTTTTCATTCTCTTGTTTGGTCTTGATCTCAGAAATCTGATTTTTTTATGTTCTTGTTTGGCGTCACTCTATCTCTCTGCTCTTATCCACGTCTCCGTATTAACTACTTCTTCCTCTTAAACTACTTCCCCTTGTTTCCCAGCATGCCTCATGCAGAGCACTATGCACATTCCTGGTAGCTAAGAGAAATTATAGGAGAGAGGTGGGGGGCGGAGGGGGAGAGAGAGAGAGAAAGAGAGAATAGAAAAGCAAGCAGACTTTTAAGATGCACTTATCTGGAGTGGAAGGTTCTGGTGACCGTAAGGAAAATGATAAAAGGAGAGAAAAATAGGCATGTTATTGAGGAAATCTGCTTCAAACCATTAGGCCAGATGGATGAAATGAACGCTGGTTCCATACAGAGACAAAAAAGTTGTCACGAGGTAAAGATTCACTAGTTTGTTCACTGCTTTTAACTAGAGCAGTTGTAAAAAGGAAACAACTCTGTTTCATTATAGTTAAGAATATGAAGGATTTGGTCAGTACTGCTGCAGGCTCTTCTCCCTCCTTCCCCACCTGTAGGGCTCTCCTATTGCCCATAATTCACTTCCAAGACATTGATGGAGTCCTCATAACGGTCTTCTCAACAATATTGTCATTAGAGTTTATCCTAAAAGTCAGATTGGCAGAAACTCTTTAACAATGAGGACATTGTCTCAAGCATCAGAAGCACTGTTAGAAAAGATCCGCAATGTCTAGCAAACAATTAAAGCCCCTTAAACAGACTGTGTAGCTATGCATTCTCATTAAGAGATGAGGAAATACAGGTTGAATTACCTTACAGAAAATTAGATGGGAAAGTGGAGATCATAATCATGTAATAAAAAACCTCATGAATTCCTCCCATTTTTCAGAGTATACCACCAATTGTCATTCTAGCTTCCAGGACAGACTCACTCAACAGCCAAAGCAGAGAATGACTGCAGAATTGGAAACAGCATTTCCTTTTTAAATCAGTCCAATATGCTTCAATAAAAGCCCAGCTTAGGATATCCAGGAGTGAGGTGCAGGCAGTGGCCATTAACCCTGCCACATTCC
>NW_012151396.1:3180414-3181776 GCF_000956105.1 Propithecus coquereli | reverse complement strand
ATGATCTGTCAAGTTCTGTCAGTGGAGTGTTGCAGTCCCTCACTATTTTGTTATAGTTTCATTTCTAAGGTCTAGCAGTATTTTTTTTATGAATCTGGGGGCTCTGGTATTAGCAGCTGAATTCTACTAGGTCCATAAAGAACTGGTATCTATCCTACTGAAATTGTTCCATAACATCAAGAAGGATGGAATCCTCCCTAATTTCTTCTATGAAGCCAGTTATCTGGCTGATACTAAAGCTAGGAAAGGACATAACAATAAAAGAAAACTACAAACTAATATCCCTCATGAGCATAGATGAAAAAATTCTCAACAAAATATTAATACTAGCAAACAAAATCCAACAGCACAGCAAAAAGGTAATTTACCACAATCAAGTGGGTTTCATCCTAGGGATGCAAGGATGGTTCAGCTTACAAAAAGTAATAAATGTGATTCACCACACAAACAGAATCTAAAACAAAAACCATATGATCATCTCAATAGGTGCAGAAACAGCATTCTATAAAATCTAGCACTCCTTCATGATAAAAATCCTTAACAAACTATACATAGAAGAAATGGTACCTCAAAATAATAAAAGTCATATATGACAAACCCACAGTCAACATTATACTGAATGGGGAAAAGTTGAAAGCATTCCCCCTAAGACTGGAACAAGACAAGGGTGTCCCCTGTCACCGTGTCTATTCAATGTAGTACTGGAAGTCCTCAAGGGGTGGGGAACCTGTAGTCTCAAAGCTACATGTGGCTCTCCAGATCCCCAGGTGTGGAATCTCGGCTGAATCCAAACTTCACAGAATAAATATTAAAAGGATTTGTTCGGTAAAATTTGGATTCAGTCAAAAGTCTGGACTCAAGGATCCAGAAGGCCACATGTGGCTCTAAGGCTGCAGGTTTTCAGGGAATGGAAAGAAATAGAGAGGATCCAAATCAGAAAAGAGGAGGTCAAACTATCCATGTTTGCCAATGATATGATGATCTTATATCTAGAAAATCCTAAAGACTCCTCCAAAAGACTCCTAGAACTGATAAATAAATTCAACAAAGTCTCAAGTTACAAAATTAATATACACAAATCAGAGGCATTTCTATATACTAATAACAGTCAAGCTGAGAATCAAATAAAAAACTCAATATCATTTACAATAGCTACGAAGAAAAGAAAACACTTAGGAATATACTCAATCAAGGAGGCAAAAGATCTCTACAAGGAGAACTACAAAACCCTGATGAAAGACACTGTTGATAACACAAACAAATGGAAAAACATCCCATGTTCATGGATTAGAAGAATCAATACTGTTAAAATTTCCATACTGCCCAAAGTGATTTACATATTCAATGCAATTCCCATCAAAA
>NW_012151396.1:3107719-3179579 GCF_000956105.1 Propithecus coquereli | reverse complement strand
CGCCTTACCCCTGTCAGAATGGCCATTACCAAAATGTCAAAAAACAATAGACGTTGGCACAGATGTGGTAAAAAGTAAATGCTTATACACTGTTGGTGGGAATCTATATTCGTACAACTTTTATTGAAATCAGTATGGAGATTCCTCAAAGAACTAAAAGCAGGCCTACCATTTGATCCAGCAATCCCACTACTGGGTATTTACCCAAAGGAAAAGAAGTTATTTTATCAAAAAGATACATACACTCATATGTTTATCAAAGTATAGTTCACAATTGCAAAGATATGGAATCAACCTAAGTGCCCATTAGCTGGTGAGTGGATAAAGAAAATGTAGTATATAGACACACATTTTCTTTATCTACTCATCATGATACACACACACACACACACACACACACACATGCACACATACACACACACGTATATATATATAATGGAATACTACTCAGACATATAAAAGAATGTAATAATGTCTTTGGCAGCAACTTGGATAAAACTGGAGACCATTATCCTAAGTGAAGTATCTCAGGAACAGAAAAACAAATACCACATGTTCCCACTTATAAGCGGGAGCTAAATGATGGGTATACATGGTTATACAGAGTATAGGAGACTTTGGAGCCTCAGAAGGGGAAAGGGTGGGAGGAGAGTAAGGGATCAAAAATTACCTATTGGGTACAATGTATAATATTTGGGCAAAGGATACACTAAAAGCCCTGACTTCACCACTTTACAATTCATCCACGTATCAAAAAACCACTTGTACCCCCTAAATCTATTGAAATAAAATCAATCAATAAATAAAAAGAGAGATTTAAGAGATTAAAAAAATAATAATATGACTGCTATTGCTCTGCCCGACCACTCGCCTCCAAGCCACTGGACTTGCTTCTCTAACACATGTGTTACTGACAGCCTCATGGGACCTTTGTGCCTTTGGAACATTGATTGGCTGTCCATGGGCCATTTGCTCACACTGTAGCCACTTGAGGCTGTAAGGAAGGATGGTCTCCGCTTCCACTTCCTAGCCTGAGTGTTAGGCAGTCCAGTTACAGATGTTCACTGCAATATATTCATCACAACCAAATTGCTATTCAGCTTTCTTTGCAACATAAACCCTGCTAGAAGATAATCCCATCATTGCAAACAAAATCCTTACGGTTTTCTCATGAGTTTTCAAATACTAATTCCTCTTTCGAACTGCCTGTTCTTCCGTTCTCCCTTCTTTTTAAGACTTCCCTTGTCATACAAACCTTAAGGAAGCTAAAAATGGACAAAAATCAATTCAGCATATGCACATACCACTTACAAAGGAAGAAAAATAAGGCATAATTCCATCCTTCAATATGTTCCACTTATAATTAGAGGTCTCTGTTTTCTTCTTTTTGCCATTTTTCTCACTTCTGTTATTCTTCTCTCTCTCCTTTCTCCTCTATCATTTTCCTTGATTTCTGACATTTACTTCTTCTGTCATCTTCAAAGCTTTCATTTAAAAGTGATCATTATCACATATGATGACCCAGGCTTCCACATGAGAGGAGAAAATATATTCACAGACAGACATGTCTATATATTCTGCAATTGCTCTAGAAATCTTTCTTCACTGTGTACTCCTTGACTTAATCAATTATTTTGTACTCTTATGCTTTGGCCTTTAATGTCTCGGGTGATGTTGTTGAAACACTTGGTTGTCTTCTAGGGTCTGCAATCCTCACTTCTTGTAATTAACTTAGTTTCTTCTCAAGTTTTTTCTATCACTCTCTGTGAGGATAACTTAATCTTCACAGTAATAACTCTGGGAGTTGTCCTGGAAAGATAGATAATATAATCTTTTTAAATCCTATAAGAAAATGAATCTTCCCTCCAAGAAAAGATTCAATAAAGGGCCCAGAGCTAGTTCACGGCAGAGCCAGAAGTGGATCTCTGAATGCCTAGTTCAGCCGTGCCCCCACCACCGTGGCTATGGAGTATGTGTGAGCATCTGAGCCAACGTGGTATTATTCAGGAATGCGTGGATTTGTGAGTTGAGAGTGAAATGACCTTAACTCGCTGAGGAACCGTAAGTAAAATTTCATTTAAATAGCACGTACGTTGTCTGGACATGGTGGCTCACACCTGTAATGCCAGTACTTTAGGAAGCCAAAGCAGGAAGATCACTTGAGGCCAGGAGTTCAAGATCAGCCTGGGCAACATACCAAGACCCCCATCTCTACAAAAAGGAAAAAAAAAAAAAAAAACTAGCCAGGGAGGGTGGCATGCACCTATAGTCCTAGCCATTCCAGAGGCTGGAGCAGGATGATCACTTGAGCCCAGGAGTCTGAGGTTACAGTGATCTGTGATTGCACCACTACACTCCAACCTGGGTGACAAAGTGAGACCCTGTCTCCAAAATAATTTTTAAAACAGCATACACATGTTCTATGAAAAGAAAAACATACTAAAATGCCTAATGTTCACATGCTAATAACTAGCATTTTTTCAACTCCTACTGTGAAGATAAAATTAACTTTACCCAGGTATTTATGATACTACGTGCCAGGTAATTAATGCACATTAACTCTTTTGTCTCCCACCAGCCATATGAGGAAAGTGTTATTAGCCTATTTTACAGGTGAGAAAAAATAATATTCAAAGATGTTAGGTCACTTTTCCAAGGATACTCAACAGATAGGAGGTTTCAGTAAAATTCAGCTCAGGACTGATCTCTAAGTCTTCACTCTCTGTCAATATACGGGAAGGGAGGGAGTAAAGGGAAGAGGGAAGGAGGAAGGAATGGAAGGAGGGAGAGAGGGAAGGAGGGAGAGAGGGAAGGAGAGAGAAAGGGAAGGGAGAGATAGCAAAAAAGGAGTCTAACATTAGAGCCATAAACTGCAGGGTATAGCAGGGCAGCTGTGAAAGACTTTCTGCTCCAGGGAATAGCCGTAATTATTTTAAAATACAGCTGGTACACAACTCCAAAGGAAAAAAAAAAAGCTCCTCTTCCCACCTTAAAGTTGGAAAAGCAAAATATATAAGGTGGGATACTTTAGGGATAATCAAAGTAGGTTTGCATCATCACCCTGCCCTCAAACGGAATTGCCTAGGAAAGGGGTCTTGATTGTACCTATTGAGAGTTTATCACAAGATATAATTAAGAAAATTACTGGGCATCTTCCTGTTTTACGAGCAACACCTTCATTATCTTCACAGTCCACCAAAAAGCAGACATTAGGGAAAATTAAACCTAAAAGGCTTTACGTTGTTGCCATGGAAACAATAGCAGCAGTCTTGTTTAGGATCTGTGTCCAAGTCTGTCTTATCCAGACACACACATTTCTTTAATTCGTCAAACACTAAATGACAGCAGCATCACACGAAGTGGCACGTCATTGAAAGGCAAATTGAGTAATATTACTAATTAATACTTGTTTTATATAACACACTAAGTTGAAAATAGCTCTGAAATTCAGGATCTCACTAATCAGCACGATATAGCCCTCACTCAAAACCAACCTGACCTGAGCTCTCCATTGTGCACCCAATACTGCCATCTAGAGTCCAAAATCCCAAACAACAGGCAAAGCCACCCTGAGGCTAGGGAAATCAGTCTAAATTAGTAAGGGAGGCACGGTATCTCCTACGTTGTCCAGATTTCCTTTTAATATGATTTTTGTCCAAGTAAGACAACGTTTGCTATTTGGAAACTGTCATAAGGTACTGTGACAAACTTTGTATGGATAACTTGGAAATGAGAGCCTGACATGGTTTTAAAATGCAGAGAGCTAAAAGCACCCTAAAACATCCTCTAACTCAGCAACTTCATGTCATAGCAATGCACTAGTAACAAGGTCATTCTAAAGACACATATAAGATTTTTTTAAATGGGGAGGGTGATATCATTCGAATATAAAAGGCAAGATTCAGTCATTCTTTATTCTTCTTTTTTTCAAACCAAGTACCACCAAACTGCATAATTCTAAAAAACAGTGATTACAGTGTTGGTGGAGTGACTAACAAGATCTCTTTGATTGATTACAACCATGGAGTACTACTCAGCCATAAAAAATGCTGATCTATTAACAGTATCTTTTGTAACAACCTGGATGGAACTGGAGACCATTCTTCTAAGGGAAGTATCACAAGAACGGAAAAACAAGCACCGCATGTTCTCAATGCTAAATTGGAACTAACTGGTCAACACTTAGGTGCACATACGGAAGTAAAACTCAACGGGTACAATGCACACTATCTGGGTGAAGGGCACACTTATGCCTTTGACTCAAACTGTACAAAAGCAAATTATGTAACCAAAACATGTGTACCCCCATAATATTCTGAAATAAATAAAACAACTTGCCTAATCTTGATTCCTGAGGCAATTAATCCTTAAATTACCCTACTATCGCGTAAAACGTTAGCAGGAGAAATATATTACTAACATAAGGTCAAGATTGTAACTGAAAAGTGCAGCCCATCTGCATTTCTGAAAGTTAGGATCTTTGGATTTAATTACATAAGTGATTTGATTTTAATCTGTGTAGGAAAGATGCCTTTTAGTATAAATGTGATGATAACTAATCAAAACTAACAGAGTCACTGATGCTCATGCCAGAGGAGGTCTTATTATGTAAAAAAGCAAAGGAAATTGCCACTTTACAAAGACAACTTGGTATCTTCTAATCGTGTTACTTAACTGGAGTTTTAATCCATGGAATTCTCATATTTGTCGTTTTCTAATACACAGTACACTTAAGCAAATACTGTTATCACTAAGAATCAATTTGTTCAAACACCAAATAAAGTGAAAATTTCTAAATACATACATAGCAGTATGTTGTGAAGTTTTGTTTTTAAAATAAAATGGATTTCTAAATTGTCACTCATTGTATTTTATGATTATAAAGTCTATTTAATAAAAAATATAAAACTAGTACAAAGATAATGAACTATAGACCTTGCACCTAGAGATAACCCTCCAGATACACACAGCTCGATATTGAATCATATTGACCATTACAATCTACTTTGTTCTAAAAATCTCATGGTTTAATTTAGGACTATTTTAAAATATAGACAGTAATTAGGAAAATGATCACAAAATAATAATATATCTTTCTAAGGACAAGAAACTTAAAGCAAGTGGTAGTGAAAAGAACTAGAAAGTGCTGATTGCCTTATTCATCATTCTATTCAATCTCTTAATTATAGTTATGAATTTCATTCAGTTAGCCAAATAAAGCATAATTGGCATAAATAGAAGTGAAGAAATTTATTTAAAAGATGTTTAGTACCAACAGGCAACTGATTGGGTGGGCAGGTTCGAGACAGGTCTTTCCTTGTTTTTGCACACAACTGAGCTCTAGTCTCCCCCGCCCCGCTAAAATGTGTGCTGCTTCTCAGGTCTGGCTGCACCTTAGACTCAATTGGGGAGCTGTTAAAATGTTCCATTTCCTGGGCACCATGACAAACCAATTAAATGAAACTATTTGGGGTCCCTGACAGTCCTTACCAAAGCTTCTGGGTTCAGATGCAGTAGGGTGAACATGCAGTGATGAGCACATAGTGAGGATTGATAACCACTGGTCTAAGTGATGTTTAAACCATGAGACTAAAGTAGATCATTGAGCGATTGATTGACTCTAGATAGAAAAGAGAGAAGTCCAAAGAGTGCTCCCGGGGACAGTCCAGCATTTCAGCAGGCTGGAGAGATAAAGGAACATGACAGGAAGTCTGGGAGAGGATTGGGGTCCTCGGAGCCAAAGGAGAGTGTTGCCAGGAGGAGGGAATGGTTATCCTGATACTGCGATATAATAAGAAATATTTATTTTGGTCTTCATCCCTGGCTCCTGGCCAGAGCTCCTAAAACCCTTGTGACTTCATTACAGCCCTAGGAGCATCTTTTGTTATTTGGTTTTTGTCCCTAGCTCTTGAAATACCTCCAGAGCAATAAAGTTTAAAGGGGAAAGGAGCATCTTTTGATATTCATAACAAGCTTCTTTCAAACACAGTTGAGTTTACTTCCATGAGGTGACTGTTGGAAAGCTCCTAAGGATGGGGACCTGGTTGCCAGGGGAACCAATTGTGTGATTAGAGGGTTGGAACTTTTAGAGCCTCCCTGCTTGGACCTCGGGGGAATAAAGTGGGGCAAGAAATCGACTTAAACACCAGTGGCCAATGACTTAACCAACCACGCCAACATAAGGGAACCTCCATAAAAATCCTAACACCAGCTGCCAAGTTGGTGAATGCATTGAGATACGACAATGGTAGACCCAGAGAGAGCACGGAAGCTCCTCACCCCTTCCCCATACCTTTCCCTATGCATCTCCCCCATTTGACTGTTCCTGAGTTGTACCCTTTGGAATAAATTTGTAAATATAAGTATTTCCCTGAGTTCTGTGAACCCTGAGGAGACAGTAGGAATCCCCAAGTGATCAGGTTGGTCAGAAGTACCAGAAGCTTGGGCTTATGACTGACACCTGAAGTGAGGAGCAATCTTGTGGGACTGAGTTTCTAACCTCTGAGGTTTACACTTAGCAGTTCTGGGTGGTTAGTGTCAGGACCGAGTTAAGTTGTAGGACATTCAGTTGAGGTTTGGAAAATTGGAGAATTGCTTGATGTGGAAGAGACCCACCCATTAGGTGTTAGAAGTGTTGTGAGAGTATAGAGTACAGAAAAGGTTTTGTTCCTTATTACTCATGACCAATGATGGGTCAAGAAATGTAGGGGTTGAAAATTGTCTTCTTTCTCATTGGAAGTTTTGTGTTTGTTTTCGTTTTAGCTTTGTTGAGGTCATTGTCTTTAAGTTGCTTAGTGCTTCCCTATGAAGCCCCATGTGAAATGTAAAAGCTATTCATTTCCCATGTTCACACAAGCACAGTATACTTTCTTAAATAATGAGATCTGTGCAAGTGATAACTCTCTTTTTTGTTATGTTTATGATGAAACTCAAAACCAAATTTGTGCCTCAACTATAACAATTATTAGATGCATATTGTCTGCACAGTTGGAATCCAATTTTCCCCTGAACTCTACTTCCTGTTCTAATTAACATTTTTTAATCCTAATTTGATTAAAATTTACATTTTACCATCTTTTCCCAAACTACCATGTATTTACTCATTATATAAAGTGATGTATAAATAGAGATAAATAGGTGCAAAAACTGAAAAAGTTAACATTGCAAATGTGATTTGTCTACAAAATACTGATAAGTTATTGCATAGTTCTTGTTCCATTTATATACTTTAAATTTATGATCTCATTCTGATGCTTCCCTTAATACTTGAGTTACACAAAATAATGAAGGTCACCTGAGTTTAACCTGCATTCAAATTTGAATTAACTTCTTGCCTATCTGTGTAAGTCAAGAAGCGTGTGCTGAAATTTTCACTGACCAAGACAGTCAGATCAAGTTCTTCACACTGCACTCGGAGTTTTTTTGTTATTATTATTTCAGCATATTATGGGGCTACAAATGTTTAGGTTACATATATTGCCCTTGCCCCCGCCCCGAATCATGCACTAGGGGTTTTCTGATCCCCACAAGCCAAAGAAGTTAAAATTTCTGTTAAACTGTAAGTTGAATGTAATTTTCCAAAAAGTTTTCACATTTCTTTTTTTCCTTTCCAACATAAAATAAGAATAAACAGCTATTTCCTGCCAGCACGGGCCTATCAGTATAGATTTTCTTCTTTGTATTTCTTTCTTTATATTAACAGCTCACTTTCTCTCCCTATATTTTAAATGTTTTTTGTTCTTCTGGTATTTGCTTCTGTTTCTGGTATTTACATCAACATTACACAAACAGATTTACAAACATGCGACTCAGGGTGTAAGATCATTTGCCTATTTTTACAGAAATATCTCGAGGAAGAATGAGAGGGCTTAGAAAAGAAAATCTCCCCCAAGTGCAGGTAGCTGTACAAATACCAATAGAAAACGACAGTGTCCTTTCATTTTGTTGACATTGAAAGGACTATATTTCTTCTGGTGACCCCCTGAAGGCTTCCAACCCATCGTCTCACGGACTTTCATCAAAAGATGCTGTCGCGTTGTGTCGACCAACTAAAATAGCATTATCACATATAAAATCAGGCTGCACAAAACCTGCTCAGCCTCAGAGGCACAATAAATCCAGAGCATTTTCAATATTTAAAGTTCTAGACAGTATTTTCATTCTAGGCTTTGAGCACACATTTTTACAGTTACGAGTTCAGCACTTCCTTTTACAGCTCACACCGACAGTGCTGCCTCTGTAAATTCCCGCTGGGACTACGGAGACGCTGATGTCAAACTGCACCACGGCTGTTAATTTTTAGTGTCTGCAGTAAACGTGCTGGCTTCAGGGTGAGTTCTAAGACTTGACCATGGAAAACCATTAGAGGAAGAAGTAGGAAATGAGGGGCAACAGAGACAAAATAAAAAACAAAGCAAGCACAAAAAGTAGCATAAGAAATTTAGAACTGGACGTCAGTTAAACTCGTTAATTAGACAATTGAGTAAACTGAACCGGAACAGTTTCCAAGACTAATCCGAAGTCTCTGGGCTAATTTGAATTAAATGCAGGGCTGTTTTGGAATTTCTGGGCCAACCACATTATATCACATTGTCATAACAGAAAGAGTTAACTCACTGAAGGAATTAAAAACTGAAAATGCAAGTGTTGCCATCATTATGATAATTGAAGTCTCATGGTGTAATTAACATTTTATCCAAAACACCGTTGTTAAGTGATAAGTCATTAAAAAGACTGGGTTTTTAAATGAAGAGAAATTTTATTCCCAAAGAGAAAGGTCTCGATAGTGAAGATCAATTGAGACCTACATCACAAGTATCTCCAGAAAAAGCAAGGGTACAACATCAAACATCAAATACCAGCCAAAGAAATATCAAGATTACCAGCAATACAAAAAAAATTAAAAAAGAAATTCCTATTGTAGGAGAAATTATAATTAAAGTACATTATTATTAAAATGATCTTCCATGTTTAATATCTTGATTCCAGCATTCTGAGCTTGTTAATTCTGATATTCACTTCGCTCCATACTATGAATATTAGTTTGTATGTCAAACTTTCATCATTTCTATCAAATAGAAAGGAAGAGAAAACAAAGCCTTTTCTTGTTGTGACAAAATATTTTCCAAAATGAGAACTGAATCCCACATGCCCACATCACAATTAGTTGACATGTAATGTTCATGTAAATTTCCAAAAAGTTCAAGTATAAGAATTCTTTAGTCACAAGACGCTTTCCCTGGGCTTATTCACTTTAGAATATGTATAAAAACAAAAGCTAAAAAAAAAAAAAGAAAGAAAATGAAGTAATAAGTGAACAGTGTTGTTTGTGGAAGACATTATCACTACGAAAAAGAAAATTTGTAATGAAAATCCAATATTGCTCTGAGTTTAATAAAGCCAGCAATCACCTCAACTTAACAATAAAGGAATCCCATGGAATGATGAATTGACAGTATGTATACTTTTTAGCTACTTATCCTAGGCAATAAAAACTTTCAGGAAGCTATGGGTTTTTATATGCCTTGATGTTACCAGTAATAATAGTGAAAGTGTTTAGCTTGTTTAATGTAGACCTCCTTTTCCAGATAACATGAAGGGCTTTACAGGTGCATGGCTTCATTTGTATAACAAAGAGTTACCAAGTGCTTACTGAGTACATGAAGACAAAGATAGAAAGATAAGGATGATTTGCAGATGAGGATTTCCTGTTTATTAGAATAATAACATCAAATAAAATTATGCCATCATTGTACATGATATGGATTATCTCTTGTGAAAACTAGACAATATCACATTATATTAATATGCTAGTCCTCAAAGTAACCCAGGAGAATCCTGCCTATATATTCTCTAAATAGAAGGCTCACAGTAAGTTTACCTTATTTAGCCACAGAGCAACAAAGCATCCAGTGATAAACACATTTGTGCTCAATAAAAATTATAAACTAGGCCGACCGTGCTCTGCTCTTGGTATATTATTCCTTTATAGACAATCTCGCCCACTCCCAGAGTTGGAACTGCAAACTCTGTGCAGACAACACCCACGTGTTTGCTCCAGACCTTACACCTGAGCTCCTCTGGGCTCTCATGCCCAGTGGAGTCTGGAGATGTCTATCTCCACACCCTACAGGCTCCTCAAACTTTTTGTTTAAAACAGAACTCATCATACGCCTCCTGCACCTGTTTCTCCTCCTGCTCGTGCTCTCTCCTGCCACAGCCTCCCCACCTTGTCCACCATCTGGCTAGCAAAGTGACTCAGCTTGGACTCTATTCTTTGCTCAATCCCCAAACCCAGTGAATCGGCAGGTCCTAAACATTTTCCCTCTGAAATATTTTTCAAAAGCATTCCCTCTGCTGCATCCCTGACACCATTTTCCTGATTCAGCCCTGGTCAATGCTCATCTGAGCCACTGGAATGGCTTCCTCACCAGGCTCTCTGCTTCCCCTCAAATTAGCACCTGGAGAATCTCCACCTGCTCTTTCTGCAATTCTGGGCGTGTCTCTCTATTGTACGTACCCCAGAACGCCACCTCTCACAGGCTTAGCATCATCTGGCCTGTCCTGCTCTGTTAACTCATCTCTTGTCACTCCCACTGTCCTTCACAGAGTTTATCATTATTTTTTCACCTTGCTCATGCTCTTTTTGTCTCACTGTGTCCTCCTTGACTACTCAGCCTGTGCTCAGACGTTTGGACTCAGCTCTTTCAGTGCTGGTGGGACTGCAAACTAATACAACCTCTACGGAAAATAATATGGAAATACCTCAAAGAACTCAAAGTAGAACTACCATTTGATCCAGCAATCCCACTACTGGTTATTTACCCAAAGGAAAAGAAGACATTCTATAAAAAAGACATCTGCACTCAGATGTTCATAGCAGCACAATTCACAATTGCAAAGATGTGGAAACAACCCAAGTGCCCATCAATATATGAGTGGATTAATAAAATGTGGTATATGTATACCATGGAGTAATACTCAGCCATAAAAAATGGTAAACTAGCACCCCTTGTACTATCCTGAATGGAGCTGAAGCCCATTCTTCTAAGTGAAATATCACAAGAATGGAAAAATAAGCATTACATGTACTCACTATTAAATTGGTACTAATTGATTAACGCCTATTTGCACATATGGAAGTAACATTCATAGAATGTCAGGCACGTGGGAAAAGGGAGGAGAGGATGGGTATATACACACCTAATGGGTGTGGTGCGTGATATCTGGGGGTTGGGCACATTTGTAGCTCTGACTAGGGTGGTGCAAAGGCAATATATGTAACCAAAGCATTTGTACTCCCGTAGTATTCTGAAATTTAAATAAAAAGTATAAAAAACTGTGGAACATAATACACACACACACACACACGCACACACTCACAAACACACACAAAAGCCTTTTCTGAAACCGCTGATTCACACAGATTCCTAAGCAAACATGGAGGGTCAAGGGTCACATTGTCATTTCAGACTCAAATGAACCAAAGATCTTACCTATTAACAGGTTTTATTAATAATTTCAAAGACACAAGCAATCAAAAGGCTCAAACAAAATAAGGAGAGGTCTGGAGCTTTGAGAATGGCTTCCAGTTCTTTCTTTGCTACATCAGACAAGTGTCCTGTGTCCCACAGTAATCGAGGTACTTAAAGATTATTTCTTCACAGTGGGGATGGTTCATTTATGAAACATAACCATTTTATACCCCAGCTTATGTGACATACAGGCCACCCTTAAACAGAGACATCCTATTAAGAATGTCCCATAGATAAGAATATTCTAGCAAATACCATTAGTCTATTTTTCAGGAGGTCTGGTTAGCATGCCGAAAAATTTACCTGGGTCACCTGTCTGCTTTCATTTCTTGCAGGGGTATACCCCACACCCATCCAATAGTAGGAAATTGCATGAATAAAAATAGTAAGCCAGCCGATTTAACTCTTTCCTCCCCATCCCTATTCTATAATACAACTTTGTCAGAGCTATTTTGATGTAGCTGTATTCAAATATTCAAAGAGCTGTTTACATTGGGAGAGTGGGTGTTTCCACAAATTCTTTAAAAAAAAACACAAACCAAAAAACTGTTAAACTATTAGCCTTTTTAAAAACTATTACAAGTTTGGATGTATCATATTTTCATGATCATTTAGTTCTAAATATTTTCTAATTGCCATTATGTATTTCTTGGGTTATTTAAGGGTAAATTGTTTAGTTTAAAAACATTTAGGTATTTTCTAGCTAGCATTTTATTTTTATGTCTAGCTTATTTCAATTGTGGTCAATAAACATACTCCGCAAGTTTTTAGTTGTTTGAAAACTACTGACTTTCTTTTAGGTATTTATGGATTATTTAACAAAATCAACTACATGGTTGATTTGTTGGAAATTGTTCAAATCTTATAGTCAATTTAGTTAAAATAATGCATAATTACTAAAAGGAGTATGTATTATAATTTCTGGGTATAATGTTTTATATATGACAATCATGTTGTTAATCAAAATGTTGAGTTCTTCTACATCCTTACCAATATTTCATCTGTTTGTTTTATCACTTTTTGAGACAAGTATAGGTCAATAAATTTTCCTTTTATTTTGATCAATTTGGGGCTTTTTTCTTTCAGCTATCCAATTAGGTTTATTTTAATTAATAATTGTTAAAACTTCCTGGTTATTTGACCCTTTAATCATGATGAAATGTCAACTTTTATCTCTAGTAATACTTCTTTTCTTAATACACACTTAATGTAATAGTGGCATATCCATGCCACACTTGCTTTATTAGGTTTTTTCCAAATATGCTTTTTGATCCTTTCATTTTTAACCTTTTGGTTTCTTATGTTGAAGATACATCTCTAGTAAACAGCATATAGTCAGATTTGCTTTTTTATCTACTGTAACAGTTTTTGAATATGTTTATATGAAGTAATTCATCATATCACTGAGTTTAAATGTACATTCTTACTATTTGTTTTCTATTTCTTCCAGTTCCTCTGCCATTTAGTAGCTGTACCATAAGGAACATATAACTCCTTGGTCAATGCTCCAGGGAAAGAATGACATGGAGAATTGTAAACTGACTCTTACCTTCTTTTGCCTGGAAGTGACACGTCACTTCTGGTTACATGTCATTAGACAAAGACAGTCACGTGGCCATGCCTAAATTAAAGGGAGCCAGATCAACAATCTTTTGTTTTCCCAGGAGAGACAAACCAGAAATACCAGGGAACACTAGTAATATCTTGCATGCACTACATAAATTTTTAAAACTTCTATATGTTAAAGAGCACCATAAATAGTATTAAAAATCAAGTGACAAGTGGGTAGAAAGTATTTGAAACACGTGTTATAGAAAAAAAAGATTACTGTCCAGAATATATAAAGAAAGCCTTCCTTTCATTTAGAACAGATTCAATTACTTAAATAGATAAGGAATTTTTCAGACTTTCTTCTTGCGTGAATTTCGGTAAGTTTCATTTCTCTTGAATTTTCATTTCATCTAAAATTCATAGACTTTAGAGTCCTCAAAACATTTATTGCCCCCGCCCATGGCTTTGCCTAAAAGTTACTTAAATACTCCAGCAAAATGAACAGCAGATAAAATAATGTAACAGAACAATATGAATCAGGGAATTTAAAGTTAAACCATAATGGAGTAATAATATATTGATATAGTGTTGTGATGCACATTTCGGCCTTTATAGGTGAAGATTTGAGAAAACAGGCATTTTCATATATTCTATGAAAGAATATATATATAAAATTTAAAATACATGTATCCTATTGCCCATAAATTCTTCTCCTAGATAGGAAAAATAAGAGCACAAAAAGGAATGTACCATGAGGCAAATCTATACACACTGACATGAAAATCTCACTGAAACCTATTGCTAAGTCAAAAAGGAGTTACATATCAAAATTTAGAGTGGTCCATTCATGTTAAAAATTATGCACACAAATACAACAAAATCACATAAACTTCTCTATGTACATACATGTGTAATGTGAGTGTATAGAAAATGGTTTTGTAGGACCAACTGCAGAATATTACCAGAGTGACAAATAAGACTGGATGAGGGTTAAGGGAAACTAACTTTATCAATATTGTTTGACTGTTTTACAATGACAGCTTAGTAGTTTTGTTACGGGTGTAATAATATTACACTGAATAATAATATACTAAATAAGATACATTCTAATGAACAACTAAATTGTTTTCAGGTTTATAGAATTATTTATGCTCTAAATATTTTCAAATAATTGTTCATGTTTTATCAGAGTAGTACATGTACATAATAATAAATTGAGTGTTAAAGTTTCATGATAAAAAGCCATAGTCTCTAATTATCAGGGAAATGCAAATCAAAACCACAATGAGATATCGCCTCACTCCAGTGAGAATGGCTTTTAACAAAATGTCCCAAAACAGCAAATGTTGGCATTAATGTGGAGAGAAAGGAACACTCATATACTGTTGGTGGGACTGAAAACCAGTATAACCTCTGTGAAAAATGATACGGAGATTCCTCAAAGAACTAAAACTAGAACTAACATTTCATCCAGAAATCCCACTACCTGGATTTTATAAAAACGACATTTGTACTCGAATGTTCACTGCAGTACAATTCACAATCACAAACATGTGGAAACAGCCCAAGTGCCCATCAATACATGAGTGGATTAACAAAATGAGGCATATGTATACCATGGAGTATTACCCAGCCATAAAAAAATGATGAACTAATACCTTTTGTAACAACCTGGATGAAAGTGGACACGGTCCTTCTAAATGAAGTATCACAAGAATGGAAAAAGAAACACCACATGTACTCAATACTAAATTGGAACTAATTGATCAACACTCCTGTGCACAGATGGTAGTAAAATTCTATGGAATTCAAGCAGGTGGCAGAGGGGAGGAGGGGATGGGTAAATTGACTCCTAACAGGTACAATGCACACCATCTGGGTGATGGACATACTTGTAACTTTCATGCAAACTATACAAAAGCAATTCATGTAACCAAAATATTTGTACCCCTGCAATTTTCTGAAATTTAAAAAAAAGACAGCAAAATAACATGTTTAAAATGAGAAAAAGAAAAGAAAAGCCATAGTTCTTGCTCCCATCCTTCCCCAGACTTCATCATCCCAACATCCCAACACCATTCCTCGGAGACAAATTCTTTTAACTCTTTCTGCTTTGAATCTTGTTTTAGTGAGCTACAGAACAAGAAGGAATATGTTTATATTTTCATTTCTCAACTATAATAGTATTTTTGATATCTCACTATAAAAGATAAGAATATTGCTCATTATATTGACTCAGACTATCTCTCCTTGTTGTAAAGTTGTATAGTTATAATTATATAAAATTTTTCCTATTAATTGCCTGAGTAGCTGTCAATAATATATCTAAATCTTTCCCGTGCCACCATTCGTGGACGATATCAGTCAACTCTCACTTTGTGAGGTGAGAACATTGATGCTCCCTTTGCACCCTTCCCACCTCTCATGCATCTCCCCTCAACTCGAGTTCTCTGCACAATTGGACTTTTATACTTTCGAAGTTAGACACATTATATTTTGTTCAGCAACCACAACCAAGTCTTCTGAGCTTTGTTTATAGGTTGATTCTAAAAGTTGAAAGGCTAATAAGCAGAATTACATCATTATTACTCTATAAATATTCACTTTTCAGGTCACGTAGTGTGTGAGGTTTGAATTTCCTTTTCTATATTCCAATGCCATGACCCTGGGACCCTTGAAGTTCCTAATACAAATGTCAAGTGAACTAGTCCTTTGTTATTCTCCATCAGTGACTTCTTATTGTGACACCATTTAGTTTGATTTGTATGTGGGTCATAGCTTTGAGTTTGCCATTTGTTTTTTCCTAGAGTTTTGTCCTGCTTTAATTTCTCCATCTTATCAATCATATCATCTATTGAGTGGAGTTCTCTCTTCCTCCCTGGCGCCTCTATATACCTGCTCCCATCTGAACTCTGCTACTGCTAGGAGATACCATTCTGGAAACCTCCTCACTTGCTCCTCTGGATTAGATCCATTCTTTCCTGGATCCCAGAAGTCAGTCAAAATTTCTCATTTTGCTGGAGTACTAAGGTGACTTCTAAGCAAAGGTGTGGGGAGAGTGAATGCTTTGCGTGTTCGAGGTCTGCAGTTGTGCTTTCTCTGGCATCACACTTCATTGGTAGCTTAGCTCTGCTGGAAGCCTGGGTTCCAAAATGCCTCAGAACTTTGAAGGCATTCCCATATTATCTTCTAGCACTGGATTTGAGTGATAAAGAAAAATATGATATTGGCGTGATTCTCATTTCTTTGTAGATAATCTGATTGGTCGTGTTGTTTTTTTTTTTTCTTCCTAAGATTTTAGAAACTTATCTGTCTCCTTGTTATTCTAAAAATTTTGAGGACATGTTTAGGCTGTGTTTATTTTCACTTTTTTTATTCATTACATTCTTTCAGTATGAAGATTTGGGTCCTTCTCCAGAGCTAAGAAATTTTATTTTTAATTTCTTTAAAAATTGTCCATGCTTTCTTTTCTCTCATTTTGGGATTCTTGGTAATCAGATGCTGCAGCACCACATCATAAATGTTTCTGGGGAGATTCAATCTAGAGGACACTGGAGGCCGCTGCCTTGAGAGCTTAGCGGAGAGGAGGGTCAGGACGTTGAAGTCAGCTCAACAGAGAAACAGAATGACACCAGCCAGCGGGCTCCTAAAGACGCCCCTTCCTGGCACAACCACTTACATGGCCAGGAAGGTTCCACCGTTACGAAGTCACGCAGCTGTTCCCTCGTGGCACAGATAAGTGCTGTGCGTGGATGTCTGGGACAGCCCCTCTCGGCTGCAGCACCGACCACCACCATGCACACACCCCCTGCTGGCCTAGGTGTGGGGCAGTGAGAGGCTGGAGAATGCGTACTCTCTACTACTTCTCTCGTGGTAAAATTCTCCCACACACACACACACACACACACACACACACACACACACACACACACACACACACACACACACACAATAAATTCTATTTCACACCCGCTGGCATATTGGTCTAATATTTTCATTTTTTATTTTGTTCCTCTACATTCTGGGGAGTTACTCAAATTTATTTCTTAAATTCTATGAACTCTTTCTTGTTCTTGAATTATTCATTTTTCTATACCCTTCTGTTCTTTTTACATTGATTGCATATCTTCTTCAATCTCTGGACATAGGAATGACACACGGGTTTGTTTTATTTGAGCTCCCTTTAGTTCTCTATATTACTTCCGTCCACCCCACCATCAGCTTCGTTGTTCACTCATCTTCATTTCTCTCTTTCACGGTCTTGGTTCCCTTTATACGTCCAGTGACCCTTGAGAGCCAGCATGGATTTCCTCCGCTGATCGGTAAATAGATTTGTTTCCACTTGAGCTTTTTTCTTTCCTGAAAGAAGATTCTGATGGAAGGAATATACTCCATGTGTAGGAATATAGACCACTGGCTGTCAGGCAACAGATCTGACATACTTTTTCTTAAAAGATAAAAAGGTTGGCGGCAACATAGGAGGATGATCGTACAAGTGATACAATCAACATGCAAACTCACAGTATGATTGGCCAGCCAGGCATGGCCCAAAGGCACCAATGTACAAAAGGACCACGCTGAGGGCTGGGCGCCTGTACCCTGAGGCCTCCTGCCAGCAAAGCCCCTCACTCTGGGAGATGCTGTTCTGGGGGTACGAGCTGTGCACCTGCGGGCTTGCTGGAGTCTCAGTAGAATAAATGACAGAAACGGGAATTAAAGCCTCGAATCCCAAATGTGGCTAAAAGATGAAGCAGGTCTCTAACCGTATTAAGGAAATATATATCAACTATTTCTTCTCTTTATTTTGCATATGAATATTTTTTCTTTTCCATGTAAAATGAGACCTTAGAATTTAAAATGAGACTTTTACAGAAACCTGAGGAATTATAGCAGTTCTGTTTTTAGACCTCCTTAGTTTATGATGGTCCCATGAAAATTGAAATCTGCTCTTTAGTCTCCTGTTCAGTACTGAAATGATGAGGCTTTTAGAGTGATATTTTTTCTATAAAATTGTCAATTTTAAATCTTCATTTAGAAGAAAGGCCTTTTCCGCCAAAGCACACACTTTTGAAAGTTACACGCTGAAATCTAAAATGTAAATGGGAAGTTTAATTGGCCAATATATTTTCCTCTTCTTAACCAATCTTAAGAACCTATTTGCTGAGCATTCATTAATATTCCACAAGTAATGAATTAATTCTCATATCAGTGGGATATTCACAAAACCTCCTTCATATAACTCCAAAAATATTAATTTACCACCCACAGCAAGGCAAGAGCCCTCTCTCCTTTATTGCACGCAGCCTCCTCGGCTGACCTTCGGGGCCCTGCATAAATCGCGGCGGGAGCTGTGAGGAAGAGACGAGCTCAGCGTGCGGCTTATTTGGCAGGTGCCTCCTAACCGGAGGCTGGGGCTCCAGGGCACGTCTCCGCAGCTCTCAAAGTCCGGTCTTTAGTTTGACAAAAAAGATAAATTCAGAACTTGCAAACTAAGGGAAGGCGTATTTACCTACCATCTAGTATGCACGTTTTCAGTTGATTTAGTCAAAAATAATTATACAGGAATTGACTCTTTTTAGAAGAATAATGCAGTTTCTCTGTGATTATTTAGACACAACTCGAGATTTTAAAAAATTAGTCAGCAATCAATAAGCTTAAAAGGATTGTGTTTATCACTTCTCATTAGAGGCAAAATACTGAAGACAGATGTCAGTAAAGGAAAACCCTCTCAAAGCACTGTATTGGGCCACACGTACCCACACACGCACATGCACATGTCCAGAGGTCTTTATTAGCTTTATACTGTGCCCAAGATACGGACATTTAGCCAATTTCCTGACATGAAAGATGTCCTGTGTGCTTCAAACGATGTGTCTCAGGCTGACGGTGTAAGAGAAATACATTAAGGCAGCCAGAAAACGCAAAGGGTCCTCTGTAAGTGCGTGGGTTAGCGACGTGAAAGTAACAGTCGACTTGACAAAGAGAACCAAGGGGAACAATAGGCAATTACTGGGCTTAGAATACAAGGAAAATATGTAAAATGTTAGAAGCATTATAACAATGTGGAAAAATAAACAAGATACAGGTATTAAGAAAAAGCAATCACTTTGAAAAGCCAAGTAAATATATAAAAACAAAAATAGTAAAAATAACATTTCTTTTTGTAAACAATACAGATTTCCACCTACGTGTAATTTGATTTCCGATAGAGAAGCAAATGCTACGTAAACAGTGGAGTAGCTTCCCTATCCACGCATTGCCCTGTGAAAACATGAAAGACTAGGCATAAGGGTCACAACCCGAACTCCCGGATGACTTACAAGCCAGGGTTTTTAAAGGCAAGGGTGTTTGTGTCTCCATTCGTGAGATTCTTCACTTGGAAGAATGATCTCCAGTTGCATCAAATTAACCAGGGGGTAGGAGGGTGGACAGGAGGGTCAAAAACCTACTTAACGGGCACAATGGACATTATTTGGGGGATGGGCACTCCTATAGCCAGAACTCAAGCATTACAAAAGCCATCCATGTAACCTGAAACATTTGTACCCCCTTAATATTTTGAAATAATAAATATATAAATCAAGGCAAGGGTACCTTTCAGGCAGGCAAAAGTGTAAATCAATACATGGAGGTTGTACATTGGCCTGGCCCCGCAAAGGCGGGATATCCTGAATTTGGGGGGCCTACAGGTTATAGGTGGATTCAGGGATTCGGGGATTAGCAAAAAGGAATGTTAAAATGGGTGTAACTCTCTCCAGGCCCTTTAGGGGGAAAATTTAGAACATAGAACGGCAGTCAGAGTTTAATTTATCAGTTCCCCCTTATCTGCACTAATCTGCATTTTCCATCCTGTGGCGGTTTCTGAAAAACAATTCAAGGACATATGTTAAAATGCCGCTGTCTTTCAGTTTCCATAGGGGGGAACCAAAATACCTCACGACTCTGGTTCTTGGGGGGCTGTTGTTTTCATCAGGTTGCCCATTCACTTTGCAAGGCCAGCCAAGTGCCCAGAACTTCCCCTGAAGGGACTCATGATTTTCCTTTATTTCCATGCTTGGGGGCCCTGGCAGGCCCTAAGAGGGGTCCCTGCGCCACAGCAGGGTCCTGCCAGCACAATTCTAGCACAAACCCCTCCGTGGTAGGAAACAGTGAACTACTCCCCCACCTGGGAAACTATAACTGCAGGAAGAGTGGCTGCTCCTTTGGCTCCTGCTCAAGGGTAAATCCTACACTTGAGAGGTCTTCGAATCGTTTTTATAGAGCAAGAGCAGAGGCAGGTTGCTATAGATAAAAAATACAGGACACCCTCCCTCCTGTGATCTGGAGATATGGCAGCCCAAATTACATGAGATATTCTACAGAGTGAGCCTAGCACAGCGCAAGGTTATCACACACCTAAGAAAAAACTGCATAAAAATGTCAGCACTCAGTGACATAGACACAAAAACGTACAATAAAATGTAACTACTTGTGTCATTATTCATTCTGCAAATCTTTATGGAGCACTAAAGACCCCAAGGACCACCATAGGAGGAACTGAAATTAATGGGTGACGTGCCCCTGATCCTAGCACTGGTATTGTTCAGCCCATGAGACTGAGAGGAAATCTGGCAAAGGAATCCCCCTCTTCTCTGAAGCTCCATTTTAAATTTAAAGGACCAATTCAGAAAAGCAATAATCCCTTTTTGTCAACAACCTGCCTTTTTTTATACTTACACTGAACAAAATGTTCAAGGGCAAAATCTGTTGCTGAGATAATAAGAATGAAGGACTCCGCAGCAGGTGTTGAATGAACGGAAGCATGACAGCGTTACCTATGGCTTCCAATTTTCCAGGGAGGGTTTTTCTGCCTGGTTAGGCAAGAAAGTAAAGGCAAGGAATGGAAGGACACGTTTTGCCAAGTTTAAAATCATCTCAGAATGTATTTCTTCAAGATTTTCAACAGAGTTCAAAGCTTTTCATTTCTAAGGATTTTTTTTCCTATTGAAAAACTGAAACATTTTGTGGAACATGAACCCCAGAAAACAAAAAAAACCATGCAGATAGATGTTTTCCATAAAATGTTTTATACATCAATAAATTTAATCATTTAATCCACCAAGTCTTCAAATGACAAGAATATTATGCTGCTTTTCCATTGCCACCGTAACAAATGACCACAAATGTAGTGACTTGAAGCAACACTGGGTTCTATCTCTCAGTTTCTGGTAAGCAGAAGTCCAGGCACAAAGTGGCTTAGCTCCGTCCTCTGCTAGGGGCCTCAAGGCCAAAAATCAAGGTGTCAGCAGGGCTGTGTTTCTCGCTGGAGGCCCTGAGGAAGACTGCACTTCCAGGCTCATGGAGGTGGTTGGCAGAATTCGGTTTCTAGCAGTTGGGGGGCTGAGTTCCTCGATTCCTTGCTGGCTGCCAGCCAGGAGTCCCTACCTTCTGGTAATGTTGCCCCTGAATCCTTCAAACCAACAACGGTGGGTCGAGTCCTTCTCATACTTTCAGCATCTCTTCCACACTTCTGCTTTCCCATCTGCTTCATGTGCCTTCCGCCTCCAGGTAAAGAAAGTTCTCTGCTTTTAAGGGCCAATGTGATCAGACTAAGCTTGCTCCAATAATTCAAGATAATTTTCCTATTTTAAAGTCCAAAAGCTTAATTGCATCTTTGTAACAGAGGGAATAGCCTGAAAAAGGATAAAAATATTTTATGAACTGTCTCTTTAAAATCTCCCCAACTCTTTTTGAGAATTAAAACCTACATCCCTATCTCAGGCCAGTGGTGGGGAGGGACAGGGGAGTGTCCTTTGTTCTTTGTACCGTAGGAGATGGCACAACAGAACTGACCGGGTGGAGGTCTGGGCAGAGGTCACGAGATTGTCTTCGTGGGAGATAGAATAGATCAGAACCATCATCTATAGTTAAACAAAAATAGCCTGAAGCTAAAATCCTTCCCTATAAAAGCTCTGTGTTTGTGCTTATCGTTAGAAACCTTGGTACTTTAAGACGGGAGTCTGTCATTTTCCTCATTGGCCAGCAAATTAATAAATCTCCCTTTCTTTCTCCTCAAACCACTTGTCCTTTCTCTTAAGCAGCCTCAGGGACAAGTGTCGAACTTTCAGTAATATCTCCAAAGTCTCTTTTTCCATGTAATATAACATATTCATAGGTCTGGATATTAATGGACATCAGTGGACATCTTTGGGAGGCCATTCTGCCTACCATAGACATAGTCATTAGGGCAAGTTGGTAAGTGCTATTTCTTTCAAACTTGAAAAATTAGGTATTTCCATAATGCAATATTTTTCAGATACATATTCTCAAGTATTCTGGGTCATGAGAAAAAAAACATAAGTAAAGCCAACAATCTTATTTTTGGGTCAAATTTTCAATCACTAAATTAAAAAAAAAATGATTCCTTAATTTTATTTCAGTCACATGAAGGATGTAGAATGTGTCATTAGCCTTATTTTTGAAGCTGATAGTGGTTGAGTGACTCACCAGCTATCACTTGCCAGTGACCTCCATGTCTTGGCTATGTGATTGATTAGTTCATATTGATTAGTGGGAAAGTGGACTTAGCTTATTTTTCTTGGTAATCTAGGATAGGAAATGTTAAAACTAGTGAAAATAGCTTCCATCAATTAAAAGATTACCCACAGGAAAACAGTGGATGGTAGCAATGTTGCGATTAGGTTTCCTCTTAGGCTGAGTATTCACCAAAGAGTGAAAAAAGATCCACTGCCCTGGCATTTGTTTTCCCGCCTCTGGGCTTAGCATGTGATGCCATCGTGGAATGCTCTAGTTCCAGACCTTTGAAACCCCAGGAAGGATACAATCAAATGATAAGTGACAATGTGTTAACACACTGTTAGTTAATATTGGCAGTAAATAACCAGAACCTCATAGGTTACAAACATATGTGTTTGTGGTGTTGCCTGAGACCATAAAAATAGGCTTAAATATTTTTGCATATTGGCAAGAAATTCATTAACCTTTTTTGTTTTCAAATAGAATGGTGCGAAGTATTCCTACATGTGAGAAACCATGGGAACAGATACAAATTGGATCACTTGGATATTTGAGTTTCTAGTTTCTTGTCATATTCAAAAATAAGCAGCACCATAGGATTTCTAATATCCACCCCCCCACACTTGATGCAGAAGGCATTTTGATCCATAATTAAATTTGTGCTCTTTCTTGCTAAGAGAATTGAAATATCCTACAATGCTTTATGAGAAGTTTTTGACATTATCTTTCCATTTAGAGCCATGTTACCACAGCTCACAATTTTTCTTCTAAAAGGGCATGAAAAACACATCATGCTCTCCCTAATCAGGCAAAAATCAGATCGTTTTGGCCAGACTGTAGTATGGTAACTCTAGATGCATAAATGAACTAAGTAGTCAAATTTCTTCCAAAAATAAATACAGGTAAGGCCATATATTTTGTTCTACTATAAATATTTCTCATTATGAAAACTGCTTCTTGCTCCTCTTCCTCGTTCTTCTTTACTCATAAAATAGCGTGAGCTCTCAGATCAACAAGACCTCATGGTTCTCTGATTATATGTACTAACATATCTTTAGCGGTGGGAGGTGTGTGTATGTGTCTGTGTGTGTGTGCATATGCTCACATGTGCACTTTACCACGAGAAAGGAAATATATATTACAAAACTTTAGAAAGAGTGGACCACTGAATTTCCAGTAGTTTCAGGAACAGTTCGTCAAAGATGAGTCTCGGAATAGGGAGGAATTATGCTTGTGATTTGGGAGCCTTTAGTCAAGCATTTAGGTTTATCAGCATGAGTGGGCACTAAGTTCATGCAAGAGTTGCCAAAAAAAGAGAGAGGGGATGGTCGTGGGGCTGAAGTCATGCCAGGACAAAGAGGAACATTTTCAGGTATTCAAGGTCACTCACAGTGTCACTTCTTGGTCCATAGAGATTCTGAGTCACATCATTTGACCATATCTTGTAGGGTTTTTTTCTTGTTTTCAGAACTCCTGATCCATACCACCCCTCAACAGCCGCCTCAGCCTGGCTGTTGAAGACTGCCATCAGAGTTTCTTATGCTTTTGAAAAGATTCTCAATGTCAGATCTTACACTGGCATGGATATCTGGGAGGTGGGTGTATGCCATCTTTTTAACTAAGAGACATGAATCCAAAGAACAGTTCCCAGGAGTTTCACTTCATGATTCTTGGTGCAGAATCCCTTTTAATAAGGTTGAAGAACAGTCCTACATTGGTCTCCTTTTCAGAGTGGGTCTCCACGCTGAAGGTCATGCAGGGCTTTCTGTGATTTATCTTTGGAACAAGCCAGCTGGTCTTGATGAAAATAAGCATGGCCTTAAAGTTATACAACATTTGGCTGCATCAGCCTGTGAATGAGCAGAGTCAGGGATTGAGAGTGATATTCCCATATGTATGGGCACCCAGTGACCAGCTTATATGGGGATAGTCTATGAGTTCGTGTTACAAGGGCCCTAAGAGCCAGAGAGCTAACAGTATGCTCTGCAGCATCTGAAGTTGCTCAGAGTGTTGCGAGTTTCCGTTTTAATGGGTCCTGATTTCTCTGAAGACTATCGGTGGTTGGAGGCTTTGGGACGGCAGACAAAGCTTCAGAATCACTTAAGAAATAGATGACTATTACTTGAGTAGGAAATACAGAGTTTGAAAGTTGCTTTCCTACTGTCAGAACAGTTACTGTCAGAACAGTTACTTTATGGAAAGGAAATGATTCCAGCCAACCAGAAAACATGCAATATTCTGTAATTAAGAACATATTCCCAATCACACAAGAGAATGACTGAATGAAATGTATTAATATTAGCAGATATTCTCAATAGCCTAAACGTTTTGGGTCATGCTATTTTTCCATCTTTGAGTTTACACAGAATTTGGGGAGTGACATTTGGAACACCAAAGATGTGCTCTTCAATCTCATTGAGGTTTCCCCACCAATACTTCTTTAGGATGAGTTTTAAATTTTCTTTTCGAGAAATGGTTACAGCTATATTTTTTTTTTGAAATCCTGTATTTCAGCATCTCAGTGAAGACCAAAAAACCGTCTTGGTACTACGAGATGCCATCTGGGTGAAGCAAACAATATGATTTTCCCTATATGTTATTTCAGAATCAGGTGTTTGATTATGAAATTGACTGAAGACCTAATGCTAATAGTCAAGAATTCGTTGTGGCTTTGAATTTTGAACTTTCTGGGCAGCTTGGATGTGTTAACATAGCTTGTTTAGTATATTAATTTGCTACAACATGAACCTTTGCTTCCTGAAACTGCTTTTATGTGGTTGCCTTGTTAGGTTGGAATATACCTGCTACAATCAAGAAGTAGCATTTCCTCCAAAGCACACAAAAATCTTGCACCACAAAAGTGTTTCTATATAGACATTTCTCTCTCATCTCTAGGTAACTAGAAGGCTATAGTAAGGGCTACAGTTTTGGCAACTTGTGTAGATTTATTATCTTGGAGAGGGCTGAATTTAAACAAGTGGTAGTGGGTTCTGATTGCATATCCATCTTGATAACTTCCTTGTTCATTTCTCAAAAACAGGACTCATCTACAAATAATTCACAATTTAGCTTGTCTAAAAAGATTTCAAAGAAGTCAGGTAAAAGCAAGGAAAACTCCCAAGAAAGGCATAATTGTCATGAGTTTTTCCCTCCTGTGGGAGACAAAGAAGAATAGGTTTTATGGTTTTGCAGCAATGGATTGGAAATACCTACAGGTAAGAATTTTTTTTTTTTTACAGTTTTATTGAGGTACAATTGACATACCAAAAAACTGCACATGGACATATGCATACACCCATGATGCCACCACTACAATCCCTGCAATAAACATATTCACCAAGAATAAAGGATTTCAAAGGAAGTCAGTCTAGAAACAGAAAAATGCCAGGAGTTTTCAGTCCAAAGGAAGATCTGAATGATTTGAGGGACCATGGGGAAGTAGAAATCTTAAGACTAAATCAGCAGGGGCCTCAGCTGACCCTTAACTGCTGCCACTGTATACAAACAAGGAGGGCAGGCTTTTGTCATGAAATCAATTCGAAGATACAATAAGCAGTGAGTCTCTGATGCTCGTTCTTTTAAGTTAGAATCCCCAAAACTTGTCTCAATGTACAAACAGAAAGAAAGATTTATGATCATTGGAGAATTCTTTAAGTTGTGAAAGATGTTCTTTAGTGAGTCTGTGTAATGCAAGGGTTCAGGAAGGTCAGATTTCATTAGCCTATCAGAGGAAACAGCTGGTCCAGAAAAGTTGGGAATCTCATGTCTATAATGCTCAAGGGAAAAAAAAATCCTCTAAGTTGTGTCTTGGTAATGGGCCAAGAAAGTCTTGAATAACTTGCGATCTTTGAGGGGAAAGACACTTAATTTTTGCTTGATGTCATGGCCAAGAAAATACACTTGGGTCTGATAAAATTGGAATTTATCCTTAGAGACTTTGTGTCCCTGTACACTAGCACTGTCAGCAAGTGGAAGAAATCAATTCTGCAGGACTCTCGATCTGGAGAACAAACAGAAGATTATTTATATATTGTGTAAGAGTGGAGTCCTTGGGAAATTGGGTGTTTCTAATGATTCAGGTATAGTTGAGTATTTGCAAGAAGGAAGAGGATGCTCCTGTGAACTTTGGTCATAAATGTCCATGGCTACTGTGGAGTTTCCCAAGTGAATGCAAATGGATGCAGCGAGTCTGGGAAGAGGAATTACTAAAGGACGCTGAGCATGGATCTTTCACTGTAAAGTAAGCAGCAGCTCAGGGACTGAGGATGGGGTTGTATTAGAGCTGGGGACAACGGAGAAGTAGGAAAGTTAAATCGTGTTAATGGCCGTTAAATCTTGTACAAAATGATAGCCCTACCAATCTGTCTTTGTGACGGACAGAACAGTCACAAGAACTAGCTCAGGGATAATAGTCCCTTCTGGAGGCACCTGGAGATAATAGACCATAGTCCTTCAATGGAATCCTTTTCTTCAGTGGGAATTAGGTAGTTTCTGGAAAAACACAGCTGACTTTTTTGTTCAGATATTTAAGGGTTCAGCCTCTTTCATGTGCTCACATCTGCACCATCTTTGGCAAGATGCATTCAAAGCCTGGGATGTCCACAAAGGAGGTACCAGGAAGTGTTGGTCAAGCTGTGCCGTTATTAGGCTGTAAGCCAAAGATTCTTCTTTTCTGAGAGTGCCAGCAATACTCTATCTGGACCGCATGGAATAACAGCACCCCGTTTACCAAGTAAGTCTCATCACCACAGATTCCCCATCCAGCTTCTATCACTCCAGAGCCCCAACATCCCCACGGATGATACTGACCCAGCTCTGTAACCATCACTCTGATGCCGGCCCTGACCTGCAGAGGAAGCCACCCCTGGACTTCTTAGCGATGCCAGGGCCCATACTGCCACTGAATCATTAATGCCCTGGGTGAATGCTGTGTCTTCTAGGCCCTCCTAGGGTCTTCATCTTACCTGACACAGAAACTGGAAGCATGGTTCATACAGGCACTGTGAGGGGAGGGAGGAGCATCTTCTGAGGTAGACACCTGCTGCTTTGCAGGGGAAAGGGCGCTGCGGCATCTTCTACTAGGTCTCAACAGGGAGGGTTGGGCCCCTCTGCAAGTTCTGATGACATGGTGTCCACAGAGGCAAACTCTCCAGAGGCATTTATCCAGACATCCTCATGTCATATTACAGGGTCCCACGTTTTCCCAATCATGGCCTTGACCTCGGCATTACAGATCTGCCTTGGCTGAGCCCTCAAACATCTGAAGCTCTGTGACTTTAACTATAAAATCTTTAGTCTGCTCTCACCTGAGTCTGTTCTCCCACTGCAGGAGAAATGGCTTCTTTGTAAGGCAACACAGGGTCTCCCCGGCCATCACATTTGGCCTTTACTTGCATGTTAAAGGCCCTCACTTCTTATCTGTGGGCAGGGGACATCAACAAAAGTCACCCCCGAATCAGCTGACTCCGCTGTCTTTGGATGCATGGCCACCCTCCCCTCCCATGTCTTTCCAATGCCTGAGGCACTGCACCTGCAAAGCACCACTGCAATTGGGCTGCCGTCAGGTGCTAGGGATCACCCAGGCCCCATCTACCACTCAGAATGTGGTGTTCTTTATCTTCTCAGGGGTGAGTGGGCAAGTTCCAACTCTCCAAATTTCTGTCGAGTTTTTGGATGGATCTTGTTACCATGTGCATCAATTGGGGCCTGCCACTAAAAAGCAGACAACAGTGTGATTTTAGATATGCAAGAGATTTATTGAGAGAGGGAGCTGAAAATATAAGAAGAGCTTTCAGACTACAATTCAAATCTGAAACCTACAGAAGGAAAGAGGGAAGGAAGGAGCATTGAGTAGTGGTGGGACTGCAGAGGAATTCAAGAAGAGTTCAGCCAGGTCAACGGGGAGTCCTCAAGCAAAGTCATTCTTAGAATGAGTCTTGTGCCTTGTTAGAATGAGCCTGTCTTAGTATCTTAGTATCCCGGCCAGCATACTGGGTCATTGGCTTGGGGCAGCCAGTAGGAAGCATGGCCTTGACATGAATGTGATGGAGGATCCAGAAGTGATTAGCTAGGGCCAATCAGCTAATTATGTCCCTGCAGCAGAAGATCTAAGTGATGCATTTTCATGGCCACCACAAGTGCATACTCTAGATACGAGCTCTGTTCTTAAGTGAATCATCAAATATGCTCTAATACAGAAATACAAAATTCAACTTAGTTTATCCAAATTCAAACTAACCTGTACAAAATAGCAATGTAAAATGATCCTTGAATATATTATATGAGGATACATTTATATTTCATTACATTTATTACTCTTCTTTTAAAAATCTTCTTCCGGGATTACTATCACATTTGCGTGCAGGCATAGTTGATAGATTGGCGTGTCAGAAAAGGTTCCCTCTGCACACTTGGCTCTGTGTCTCCTCTCTGCAGATTTCAGTGTGTCTTATTTTTCTACCTCAGACATCTGGTCATCCCAAAGCTTTCACTCAGAAATTGGAGGCATTTTAGAAATCATGTGAAGTTGCATTCACTCATTTACTCATTCTTCCATGTTTTCATTTACTCAATACCTCTATTCATCTGTGTACCAGACACTGCTAAGCTCTGAGATCCCATAAAGCCAAAAGCATGTAATTATTGAGAACTATGATGAGCGAAAACAGAAGATACAACTTCTCAGCATCCTTCCTCGTCCACAGTACACCATGGGTAGGACTATGTTCTTCCCAAGTGATGTGAGCTATTCTATACCAAGAAGCATATCAGAAGTCAGAAGCAATCGGAAGAAAGCAATTTAACTGTTTTTCTCACAATGAATGCATATGTATATTATGCTGTCAAACTCCCAACTATATAAATAAAACCCATCTATATTTTCCTCAGGAAAGATTTTCTAAACCACTTACTGAGTCAATCTTAGGTGTAGTTGTAGGATATTACAAACCAAGAAGAGAAGGTTTCACATCAGAATAACCTCAGGGCAAGTAAAAAGGTAAAAAATATTTCCGAAATTATTTAATGGATATTCAAAGAAATTGACAATTGAGCCTCACCTCCATCAGGGCCATGCTGAAAACCACAGGATATAGAAATCACATTAGTATAGCAAACCTGCAAGCTAGCTGATGTTTTGACATTAATTGAAAAGAACGTTGAATTTGCTGAAGTTCAAATGTCTAAGACTGCCGATGCGCTAACTGAAAATTCATTTGAGAATTCGCTTCCGATGTCTGTTTAACCTGGGCTTCAAACCCCCAGGAAAATCATGATCTCTTCATCTCTATCTTATCCAGCAGGAGGCCACTTAATAAACTGAACAAGACTTTAGAAAGACGGAAGTCTTAAATTTGAATTCAACCCATAGCTTACTTGCTGTAGACACTCTTTTTCCTGGGGAAACCTCAGGCTGTTACAAATGAGAAGCAAAGGTGGTAGTCTGCCCTGTAACATACAAATGTTTCCTATCTGTTCCAAAGCTGCAGTAGATTGATTTGTTTCTCCTAAGGCAAACTATGAGCAGTGTCTCTCCATAAAAGCAGTTGGATACAAAGCGGGGACAGGTCAGAATGATGACAATGACAGCCACAACAAATACAGAAGAGTTGCCAATTAGCAGAAGAGCCAATTAATTTAAAATAAATGAGTGACTTCAAAGATTTTTAATTTTGTAATAAGCAGCTAAAATTTTTCAAGACAGGGATTTTTTTATGTATGGGGCTCCAAACAAATACATGCAACAAAGTTTTCTCTAAATCATCATCCTCCTCCTCATAATCCCTCAAACTTCTGTTTATACAAATGAGTTGATTCATACATTCATTCCTACATTGTATTCCTGGAAGAACATGGAGAATACTCATGAAAGATGGTACTCTTGAATGCCACTTTTTATGCTGAAAAGGCAAGGGTTTTCACTGCTCTCCTTCTAATAAGAGAATCTAGGCAGATGCTGAAATAAGGCTTTGAAACAATGGGAGCGAAACCAGCCTACTTTGGTTCCTACAACCCTATTCACAAAATAAATCTATGCTATGATTTCAGGTCAGATATTTTGGCTTTATGGAAGAACAATAGATTTGAAATGCTTACCAAGATTTTATTGAGCGAGTGGTCTATAAATAACCCATAAAAGTTTGCTATCTGTAAACAATGTGTGAACATGAACATTTAATGCCCCAACTCTGCTAATGGGATGACTGTAAAGCTATATTTCACTCTGCATTTTCAAGGTCAAAAGAATAAATCAAATCCAAATAAAAAATTTCCTAAAATCCATATGCACCAAGAAACTCTAAAAATCCCTGGGGTAAAAAGAACTCTTTCTAGTCTGGCTTTGTGTTTCCTCTCTGTTCCTAACTGTTCAGAAACATACCCAAGCGATTCAATATCATCACAGGCTACTCACCTCCACATCTCTATCTTTCAAATAGTTTATCCTGTGAAATCACAAAGGCAGTGATTGTCGTTCTCAAAAGACAGAATCACTTTACTATCACATCAAAAGCATTTGAATAGTTCCCATAGTTATGAAGAAGGTTAAAGCTAAAATGTTGAAACTGTTGCATTATTATTTTGAAATGAAATAGCAATTACATCAGACAGCTCCATGGGCACGGAATTGTGCATGCCCAGAAAACCAAAAACCAAAGCTTCAGCTACACTTGTTATCTCTTATACTTTATTTATGTTTATTTTCCATGTGCAAATCTCCATATGTCCTAGTTTTCCATTAAAAAGCAATAGGGGAGTCTGTCTGAAGTTAATTTAACACCTGTGAATTCCCACAGGCTATACCCAGAGATAGTAATCCATTTGATTAAGTGACTGCCTTAAATGTCAAAGGTACTAAGTTCAACTTCTGTGCTGGGACTCTATTTTCATGAGAAGTTCATTTTTAATTTTAGTGATTATATGCAATGGGACAGAATTATAGTGGCTAACAGATGTACATTTTTAATTTTCTGAGAATGGAAGTATGAATAGTTCCTCACCTTTGATATCACTGTGACTTTGTCAAGTTCATACATGTAAAATAACAAGCAATGCCTTGGATAAAGAAAAACAGATTTTGTATCATGAGGCTTACTCACAGGTTCTTTGTGCCTTGGCCATCTTGAACATATGGATTATACATAAACTATGGTATATTTCCTTTTCTGGATTTATCTTCCAGCTGAGTAAGAGTTGGACTGTTTTCCCCAAGCTTTTAACAAATTCCAACCACACAGTTCTAGAGTAAAGTCCCAAGTAACGTAGGTCACCATGAGTCTCTTTTTCTGGACATATGGATTACCTTATGGGTACCACAAAATATATTGATTTTTCTCCAAGTAATACAGCACTGGGCCAGACTGCTCCAGAGGAACATTCTCTTAAAGAATTTACACAATTGCAATAAAACACTAATGTTTCCAGGAGTACAATGTTTTCCAAGGGAGTGCTCACTGGTTTAGGGTATTTTTTATAAAATAAGATGAAAAGAATGGCAATCTGAGAAGGGGCTACCACACCGTTTCTCAGCCTTTTTAACCCATTCCCTCTTCTGCCAACAGTTAATGCACATCTGCTTTTGTGGTTAATTCAGATTTGGAAATAAATTAGAAGTTTTGTAATGTGAAATATTTTCACCTTGCACGCATCCCCTCCCACAGTGGACCCCTCTCCACTAACTGTCTTTGGGAGCCATTCTCCCAGAAAACGAGATCACAGACATTGTAACAAGAGTCAATATATTCCATTGTCAAAACTAGAGAGAAACCTGCAAGCTGCAGTCGGCTAAGGAATTTACTATGAACATCCTATAAGCTAACAATATAGGTCCCAAATGTGATGACTATAATTACAAAATTTAGACCCATGAGAAAGTATTAAAGGACATCAGAGATAGGGCACAGGTATGGCATTTTAGAGTAAAGCACATGAAGAGTAATCTTCTGTGAAAATCCATTCTCTGGGTCTTAACAGGATGTATTTCTTCCCTTCGTCCGGTTCCTTGTTTAAATGTCATATCGTCAGAGAGACATGACAAGAATATAGCATCACATGTAGCACTTTCTCCCAACCAAGTCACTCTCTATGCCCCAGTTCTTCCGCCTAGCACTGATTATTGCCTGACTTTGCTATATATTAAATATTTGTTTTCTGATTGTTTATCTCTCTTACTAGAATGTAAGCTTCATCAGGGCTTCCTCTGTCATATTCATCTCTATTTCCCAGTACCGGGAACAGTGGTACTTGGTAGGCACTCAATAAATGTATATGAAATGAATAAATAAATGAACCATGAATTCCAACAGTACCGACATCGACATACAATTAGTGCAGTCACCAAATGGGTAAAAATGAATTAGAAGAAAAGCCCTAACCTATTAATAGTACTACTTCTCAAGCAAACATTAATATTATCACAAAGATTATGTCTCAAAACCTAGAGAAGTAAATAAAACTAAACTTTGAAACTTTCAAGACATATATAAATATACTAATTTCTGCAAGCACAGGAATCTACTGTTTCAAAATCATTCTACATAATTATTTCAGAAACTATACTTAAGATGAATGAATAAATTGTACCAATTCAGCGCTCAAGAACGTAGATCCTCTAGCTTCAAGTATGCATCTAAGCCTGTGATATCTCATTAATTATTACAGTGATTTTAGGCTTCTAGGAAAAAAAGCTGGGAATCTGGGAATGAGACATCCTTTGGCCAGAGCACGAGTCATAAGATTCCCAGCTGTTTCTCTATGTTCTGACAGTAAAGGTGTCTGCATCGTGCTCCATGGCAAACTTTCTAAGGCTTTCTGGCTTAGAATTTTGAGTGCTGGTGATTGATACCTCTTGGCTAATCAGAACTTTACCAGCAGCAGGCATGCCCTCCGAATGTGCCCCGCCCAGCAGCCTCACCCAGACTTCTCCCAAGACGGGGACCTAACAGCTGCTCTTAGGTGAATTTCTCATGACTGTACCGTCATTCCCCCCAATTTCATGGCTTCTTGTACAAGCATCTCCAGCTTTTATCACTGGGATGGAACACAATTGGGACAGATACAGATAGAAGCTTTTGTCCCTTTTATTTACTATCTCCCATGAAGAAAATAGAATTCCCCAAATTTTGTGTTTTTTTCTTTTATACTTCAATGTCACCTAAAATTTCAGTATCATTGAGTAAATAGCATCATTGGTAGCACTTATAAGTTACTTCTGATTGTATGTATCACGAAACACTTACTTTATAGTATTATCGAAATATTCTAAAGGATGCTTCCTAATGCAGTTCATATGAAGGACTTTCTTTCCTCTCAATTTACGTCTTCACCTAAACACTCAATTTAAGCATAATTGTACCCTTGCACTATCTTGTGGTTACTCTCATCCCAATTTTTCTCCATCAGTCGGACAGGTTAACCTTTACCAAAAGTCTTATCTCATCTGGATTGCTCTTCCATCATTCCCCAAGTGCTGCCTTCTCTAATATTTCCATTTTTATCACCTAATTTTATCCTTTGGTGTTAAATAGAAACCCGTCTACCAACACCTGGAAAGCCATCACTTTTACGACTGTCTCTCACACCACGCCTCAAAGCTACACAGTCTTGGCAGTCTCCTGCCTCCTTTATGGACCTAACGTTCCACATGTAAATTCATGCAGAGATCACATTTCCCTTCAGGTCCTAGATGTGGCCGTTCATAGAATGGGACTCTTGAACCTTTAACTGCTAAAACCTAGCTAAGAGTGATCCCCATTTCCCAGAGCAAATTCTTGAGCAAATTAGTTGCTAATTTCTTAGAAAGGAGAGGAGGGTAAAGAGAAACAGGCAAGGTAGATAATGAAATTGGAGGCAGTTTCACCTTGGGCTAACTTGTTTTCATTGTTTAATTAAAAATATACATTTGTACAGGCTCTATATAAATGGCATGGCTGTATAGGCACAATAGAATCTTTCATGAAACTCTTCTAATTACACTGTGGGTTTACCTGGGATTTGTACAGCCAAAACGAATGAATTCTTATCTTTTCAATACTTTATAGGCAAAAATGGAAAAATGGCTTCTTGCTTTAAAATAGCCCTCCATGTTCTTTGTTACCTTAGCAGTGAGAGCCAGACCCACCTGCTATATAAACATACATCCTTGTTTCAGAGTCTCTTGTCTTACAGTACAGAAGAGCATTGTTCATGAAATAAAATATAACTCCTATTCACACAGAGAAGGCAAAGGAACAACATGCAGCTAGCAAATGATTCCTGACAAATAGACAAATAATTAACGGCTGACTACCAACAAGGTACCGTGATCTGGAGCAGTGTAATGATTATAAGTCATTCTGGTGAAAGAGGATTTTTTTGTTGTTTCCCTTTTTTCCTTCTTGACCCCTGAGCAAGTACACAAAGGCATATTTAACATGATTCTCCCCACCTGCCCATCACTGCATTTCCTACTGTCACACCTGGTCGTACTCGGGGGAACAGCTTCATGGCAGCCATGGGAGTTTTCTACATAATACATCAAAACGGAACTTGTCATTTCCTTCATCATTATTTTTCTATGTCACCACGTTGGAATTCTATTTTCATGTTTATTTCCAAAATCATCCTGGGTTGCGGGGTTTGCGGGGAAGAACGAAGAGCCACATGAAAGAGAGAGAATGTCATGTGGAAAGAATTGTTTGGGATCAACAGGCAAACAAAGAACTGCAGTGAAAATTGCAGGTGGAAAGAAAGATGCTCATTACCCCCGACACAGAAATATATGTCTTTCCTGTCTATGCACGACTGTGGTCCATGGGGACTTGGCGATTATCAGTTGGATCTGACATTGTGATCTGTCATAGCTGCAGAGAAACAGCTGTAATATGGAAACTACACAGGGAATGGCACCTGACAGATGGAAATAAAAAATCCTACGAAGCAACTCTTGTATGACCAAACTCATTGATCACGGCTTTGAGTGTAATCTGCATCTCAAACCCTATATTAGTATTTTCCAACAGTTATTTTTAACTATGTCATAAAGTATTTACTTGACCTGAAAAAAAAATCATTTGACTATTTTCTGAACAAATAACTTGATAAATCCTGGAAATCGTGCTGTTCTTCATATATATGGTATTCTTTCAAGAATAGCGACGCTATCAGGAAATTGAGAGTCTAATGAAATGCTCAAAATAATAATTTTCTTTCCTTTTAACATATTGAATATTTCCCAGTAATTCCTATCAGAAAAAGTCTGGGGCAAATCAAGATAATAATGTATTTTCCAAAAAAAGTTTTTACTTTACATTATTTAATGCCAGAACCTATTTTCTGCTAAATGAACTTAAAACTCTATTTATCAATATTAATTTTCACAAGAACATAGGGAAGAGAAAATGAGAAGAAAACCTGCTACTATATGACAAACCTACTATTTTGTCATAGCTAAATCCAAAGAACTGCCCTAGGAAATGCTTGAAGAAAAGTAAAGGATTTTTGCTAACTTAAGTAAATATCCACTGGGTGCCTCTTCTCACCCTGGTATCCTCTCAATGCTTAGCTTCCTCAATGCCTAGTGCTCTCCCACCCAGGGTAGAAATACCTGGTCTTCACCACCAAAAACACCTTCTCTTCTGTTCTTCCATAGCCATATAAAGAGCTCTATGTCTCTCCTCTTCATAACTTAACTAACAATTCAAACAGGCAATCCAAATTTAAGTAACAGACTAGGCAATTTGAATTTACTATTTCAAGTTAAAATGATATTGATGGATAATTACTTACTATAATAATCAGGTATGTATTTTAATGTTATTATTAGGTACTGGGCTCTAAGTCCCTTAGAGGAGATTGTGCCTTGCATATCTCATAAAGAAAATGTATTATTTCATTAATTTAATGAAAAACAACATTACCTTATATATGTCAGATTCTAAAGTCTTTAAGAACCTTAAGGGTAAACCCATATATTAAAATCTCTTTTATTTCCCCTATATATCTGAGAGCGTAATGGGAATTTCCAGAACCTAGAGGAAAACATGTCATTGATAAATGTTTGCTGAATTGATTTATTTTTGATGTTTAGTCTTCAAGTGAGTTAAAGCTGAGTTACACAGCCTGGGTTAAAAACTTGGCTCCATACTCACTGTGTGACCTGGAAACTTACCGACCCCTCCATGTCTCAGTTTTCACCTCTACAAAGTGTGTCTCAACCACTGTTTAGTTTGTCTAGTTGGTGAGATAAGCAAATGAGATCATCTCTAAAACCTGTCGAGAGTGATGCCTGCTACAGAATAAATGTTCAGTGAATGTTTCCTATTTTTATATTTTATACTGGATATAAATTGGATCTAATTATTTTTACATTTTAATATCCTGCATAAACTTACTTCAGGGTAGTCTTGCTTTGACATTTTCCTCTAAAACTGAGAATCCTTCTGTCTTATCTTATACAATAAAGAAAAATACTGAAACATCACAAAGAAAATGTGACAGAAATTTTTAATAGGCTTCAAACCTCATAAATAATTGCATAGTATTTGAAGTAGTACTAGGTTGGCATAATTTTCTCCCTATTGAGAGCATACTAGGTCTTCTATGAGACATTGCATCAACCTAGAAAAATAATAAATATTGCAAACATACATTGTGCTTTCAACATCTGTTAAGTGGATCGAAGCACAGACAGTTTAGTATCTTACCCAAGACCACAAAGATAGTTAGCTCTAGAGCCAACATTACAATCCAAACAATTTGACCCTAGATACCCACTGTTAATCATTATTCTTACCGGTTAAGTGGTACCTTGAGTATTACCATACTAAAAATTTCCTGTTGTAAATTAACTACAAATACACCCACCTGTTCCCACTATATGCAAAGAAAACAAGAGAACCTGCAGACATTTCATATGATGAAATTATCATTCCCAGGAAAGTAAATACAACTTTTCTGATAAAAATTGCATTAAAATTCTGAAAAAGCTTTCAACTATCCAATCTCTTTGGAAAACTTTTAACACAAAAATAAATTTGCACACATAATAACATAAACATATTGTTAGAGCTTAAGTTGAAGAAACCTTGAGGAAGAAATTAGTTGCTGATATCAAATTCAAAAACTGCTACCATCATAAGGAGTACCAATAGCTAATAAAATAGCCCTATTCCAATTCTTTTAAATAAAAATGGAAATGTCATAGTTACACCAGCTCAGGTTGGAGAAAACACTTTTTTAGCAGTGGAAATATAAAGCCACTATGTCAGTGGCTTCGATTGTGCAAACTCTCACCCCAAAATTGGTTCTCTGTTGAGAGCAGGGGAAAAAAAAAAAAATTGGTTCTCTGTTAATCCAAAGTAAACAGATCGACTCGTTTTACTGCCATATTAAGATTTTAAACTCAGCCAGAAGAGAAGACTCAAAATTGTAGATCCCCTAGAAATAGTAATTTGGGCCCCTTCACAAACACAAGGCATTTCAGGTAGACACAGAATTCTCAGTGGTATTAGAATAACTCTTGATGTGATATAACAGTTATTACAAAGAGAGAAAGGCAGAGAATGGAAACTGGGGAACCTTCAGAATTCTGGTTTTTTTTTTTTTTTTTTCCATTGTCATTTTTACTTCAAAGTAATCTCTGGTTTTCAACACCGCCCTATGAAGTAAAGTAAAATGAAATGCTAGAGCTTGAGCTGGTCCCTACTCTAGGAGGCAGAACACGCATACATAGATATTCAGCTATCAACATCTGTGTACATCAGACAGATATTTTTGCATCAAGATGCCAAGATTAAAAGCTGCTTTTAGCATCAATTCGATAGCTGTTGTTTTAATAGATTTATTATCATTTAGGTATGGTAAGGCCAACAGATCAGGAAACTGCCATTGAGAAGAGAATTTATTCTATTTACAGTTCCCAAAAGAGGGAGTTCATGTCACTGAGTGGGGAGTGGCACACAGGGAATCCCCAGGGTTGGTCCCACGACAGAGGGAGGGAAGGACAGCTTTACTGTGGTTTCTTCAGGAAGGAGCAGGTGCGGCAGGGTAAGCAGGCGTACGACTGGCCAGTGTGAGTAATTCCAGTGGACTCTGGGGCATGGGGCGTGTCCCCAGTCGTCTGCTACCTGGCCCTGGGGTGGTCGGGGCAGGCGGATGGTGGCCCCGAGTGTGACAGCCCAATAAGGGAGGTGGTTGGCATGTAGATTTCATCTGCCACCTAAGAAGCAAAACTAACTGGTCTCCTGCCAGGGTCTCAAAACTGGGTCAAGAAACATTTTAAAAACCATGTTGCACATGGCTTAGTGAATTCAAGAACGGGCAGTCTAGTTCATTGTAGTTCATAAGAACCCCAGAAGTTCTTTTGTAAAATGAGGATAAAAAGAGATATTAGCATCCAGCCTATAGATTTCCTCTCTGAACTCACATCAAATGGGCAAAGTAACTTTCCACTTCCTCTCAAAAAGTATGTGTTCTGATAAGCTATGAATGCCATTGATTTTATTTCAGCTTTTACTCAAGGTTTACCTCAATGCATATGATAAATATTTATATTTACTCAAAACTTGTGCAATGAATGTTTTCATAAGAAAATTTAGTCATCCTTTAATAGGATGTTGCTGTTTAAATAATAGTTACTATGTTTATACGGCTTTCCATGGCTCAAATGCTGTGCTGAGTGCCTTCCAAACATCGAATCTAATCTATTATTATCTCCATTTTACAGATGAGAAATCCAGTGCTCAGAGATGTCAGCCACTCACTGTCCCTCAGTCATCACAAATCAGAATGGGTGTATCTGGCTTCGACATGCATGCTTTTCTACCTCGGTTCCACTTAACTATCTCAGTATGCTTACTTGAATAAATAGCTACTGGAGTTTGTCTATACTGAAAGGGTTTTTTTTTTTTTTTTTCCTGCTTTCACAACTATGGCAATTCTCTCCTTTGAAGATTTTTAACACATTAACTGCCATGTGAGTTGTATTTAACTCACACTAGTTTTGAGCCCAGGGCCTCGTGAAGCAAAACTTGGACAAAACCCTGCAGTTGGTTCATGAAACTCTTACTTGTTGATGTTCTTATTTACAATTAATATTGGCAATCTAATTCTAAAAACATGGATTAAATGAAGTCAATAAATTTCATTTTTCTGTTTATGTTTACCTTTAAATTACACTTAAGCCTGACAAGTCAAGAAAAACACTTTACCGTTAAGAACTATTTTTCAAATTTTCCTATTACTTTTTACATTACTAATTTTTAAGTTCTTGTATTACTTTTTTATTGAAAAAACACAGAAAACAATAAAAAATAACAAAATTTTCATTAAATTAGAAAGGATCATTTTGTTTTCAAAGTTTTTATTCTATTTTTGCAATAAAACACCCTGGCGCCAAGGAAAACTTTTTTTCCTAGTGTGGTAGTCAATGTGTTAAACAATCAGGCAGTGTTATACAAATCAATCAGTTTAATCCTAAAGAAATAATAGAGGTATTATTGTGTCTTTCCATAATAATAACTGAGTTTAGTCCAACCTATGTTTTTGACTCTGTGTCGAGGATACCTACACCAGGGCTCAGGACCTATCCGGACCAACAAGGAGACCGCCCTGATGGAGCGCACAGATAACTGCTGGACCACCCAGTCTTCCCCCTTCCCTGAGGAGACCTGGAATGGAGCACCTTCCCCTGGTGTCTGTGTGATGATGAGGAACAGGCTTCTCTGAATACAGAAGCTGTGTTCCATCCGCTAAGCTGTGATGCTTTCAGAAAAAGGAAATTTTTTACTAATAGTAGCAGTGCCAAATTATTTCCAAATTCAAGTTTCAACTGAGTAAAATTGTAGATTATGAAATGTAATTTTAAAGTCAGTTTTCTTTCCAGCATCTGAGTATTGGAATAAGACGTCCTCCAGTGCTGCCAAGACAAAGGAAGGTGCCTGCCCCACCTAGCTCCTGCAGGGTCATCCACCATCCCGGGCAGACCACTCCCCAGAGGGCGAGCCGTTCCACCATGTCAGGTGGCGTGGAGGAGCTCAGCCAGCGGGACAGCTGCTCTTCCAACAGCCTGACCCACCTTTGCCTTGAGGATGCCAAGAGATCAGCCACGGCAAGTGTGGGAAGGACGGGGACAGAGCAGACGACGCGAGGGAGAGGCGGCGTCATGCAATCCCACGTCATGTCTTGCATGATCCCCAAAAGAGATGCGTCGCACCAGGTTGGTGAGCACTCTGGTTTACATGTTGCTGGAAACATGTGCTGGAAACTTAATCCCCGATGCAACAGTGGTGGGAGCTGGGGCGTCATGCGAGGCAACTGAATCATGAACAAATTAAGGCCGTCATCATGGAAGCAGATTCGTTACAGAAGGTGAGTCTGGTCCCCCTCTTTCCTACTCTCTTCCTTCCACCTTCCACCACAGGTAGATGCAGCAGGAAGGCCCTCGCCAGAGACGGGCCCCTCGATCTTGGGCTTCCCAGTCTCCGGAACTGGGAGTCAATACATTTCTGTTCTTCAGATGGGAGTCTGCATCCTCCTCCTCTGCTGGCAAAGTAATAAAATCTCTTTCCTTTTTCCTCCCTCAATCAATCAATCAATCGATTTCTGTTCATTATAAATTACCCAGTCTGCAGTATTCTGCGACAGCCAGCACAAAACAGACTGTGAATGTCTACATGACAGAGAAGTATCGCAGTTGGTGTGCCATTCACATGATCACATTCGTAAGTAGAAGCACACATGAATTTCAACTCAGTTCTTTCCCTCATAAATTTATCCACATCTAGAAATGGGTATTAAACTATCAGTGTGGCTACTCTATCAGTATTTTTAGAGCCGATGGTTAAAAATATTTAATTTGTATGAATTATTATGTGACAAGGTGACTGATGATTCCAATGGATGTGAAGAAAGACTACTGAGAAAATAAAAACCGAAAACAAATAACTTGGAAGGCGTTTCAATTATTAACAGAAATCACTCTTTGCAACTGTCATACTTTAAAGATTGGGGCCAACTGTCTAGTTGCTCAGCACCTTACTGAGTGGGCAATTAAAAAAACTAACTGGGTCTATTCGTCATAAAACATCTGGTCAGCCCAGTAAAAAGAAAGCATTAGTCAGACCTTTTCCAAGTATAATATGGACACAGAAACTAAATGAACTATTTATAGGAGTCTATAAATTTTAACAGCAGTTAGTCTTTTATGAAAAGATGAAAGATGCAGTTGGAAAGTGTTGGAGGCATGAGTGAGATATGGTCTGACATTTATTTAGTAATATTATTAGATACTATGAAATCACAACAGTGAAAACTAGAGTTTTACTAAGTAAAAGAAAAGCTCAGCTCCTGTGTTTTTCTCTTCTTTTCCTTTTTTTCTTTTTTGTGGGAAGGGGAAGCATGAGTATGTTTTCTAATTTGAATCCTCATCTCTCATGAAAACATGCTTTGTTTTTGCTGTTGTTTGACATCCTGACTGGTTTAGGCCAGACACTGCTTAGCACCCTTCACAACTCACTCACTAAAGGGTCTTCCCACCCCGGGAGGCTCTCTCACACAGGATCTTTCAAAACTCTACCTTACAGAATAGCTTTCTATATAATTTGTACTTTTTAAAAATTTTTTCCCCAGCCCTTAGCATTTTGGTAGCTCCTCTGAGGCTTGGGAGGAGGGCCAGCTGTCCCAGCCAACTCAAGGACAGGGACAAGAGCTTCCTAAGTCAGAAGGACCCTCATCTTCAGCCTGATTCTGGAAACCCAACTTCACCCAGAGACCCTCTCGTTGCTCTGGGATTAGTGCTCAATAGCAATTGCAAGATAGGATGGTTCACCAGGGAGGAAAATTATGATTGAAATTTCTATAAACTACTCAGATTAAAGTTATTCCTACTTGGATTTTACATTGAAACAGGATCTGTCCTTATCATCGAGAAGAGTTTTCCTTGTGAAAAAGAGGAGTTTGGAATCTTCATGCCAAGGCTCTCCTAGATGATTTCACCAGACTCCACAGTAACAGTCATTAGTTTATTCATTCTCATAGTCATTCGTTCGATAGGGATTTATTATGCTCCTGCTGTATGCTAGGCATTATACTAAGCATTGAGGATCCACTGATAACCAAATTGCCACTTCTGCTATAGACATGATGTTCTACTGGTGCAGATGATTTAGAGTCTAAAATAAGGAATATGGATGGATGGAAATTTCTTAGAAAATTTTAAGTAAGAAAGCGACAAGGTTTGCCCATAAAAGGATTGCCCTTGTTAACCTACCAAGATTCGATTATCAGTGGGATCTGGGAAGTTCCAAAGGTAGAATCAGGGATGCCTACCAGGAAGTAGTTTTATTAGATAATGTTGGCTTAAGAGCGTGTGTTAGCTGTGGGTGGGGGAGGGGCAGCGAGCAGTGGTGGAATTCAGAATTTATTATAAAGTAGAACCCCAGTATTTATTGATAAACTGAATGTAAAGTTGGAGAAAACAAGAAAAATCAAAGATAAAGGATTACAGGTGGAAGATGTAACATTCAAAAATAACTCTTAGATATTCACCAAATCAGAAAAAAGCCAGGATTCTGACCCAAGAACTCAGGAGAAGGAATCTGAAGCATAGTTATCAAACTGCTGCCAGTAACTTGTGGAGAAAGGTTGAGAGTGTTGTTTCTGAGGAAGCCCATCAGGAAATTCAACAAGGTTCCGAGGTGTTAAATACATGCATTCAAAATTTGTAACTACATATCAAGTTTGAAAAGCCATTTTCAAACTTCCGAGCTTAGAGTTTAAACATAATATTAAAATATATATACATATACATACACACACACATATATATATATATAATCCTGACTTCCCAGAGTAAACCAACACATTGACTATAAAGCAAAATGCATATGCTTGGGATTCACGGTAGAATTTCCTTGATAATGTTAAATTCGCTTCAGAATCAATACTGGATCTTCTATTCTTTTTGCCAGTTTCATCTAGTTCCTTGTAAATTTCACCTTGGCTATTAGAAAGATCAATTTCTAACTATAGTAAAATATTTTAAAAGATGGACATATATTAAACAATCCCCCCCATAATGAGACTAACCTCCATAATTATCTACCCAAGGCAATCTTTAGACATGTGCATGTAGATGTATCGGTTCTAGAATATCAGAGCAGTGTTCAATAAAAAGAAAAGACATAAAGTGTAACTACAATGTTTCTACCCTCACAAAACCCTGCAATAATAAATAAAAAAAAAAAAAAAAAAAAAAAAGAAAGAAATGCATATGGACAGTCTCTGTGCCTGGCCTTGTCCTCTCACATGGTGCTAATTACTGCCCTTCAAGCACCCCACTTACTGCGGTGGGCCCCATCTTCTCAAAACCCTGCTTTTGCTGAAGCCTGCCTAGCTTTAGTTAAGTACAGAACTAGCATTTGGGGGATATGGACTCTGACCTCCTTCACACCCGCTCCTAGGAACTAGATCTCCTATGAGCACAATATTAACCCAGCCCCCAGGGTGTGCTGGGCAAGCAGAAGCTGGTTCTATTTAACACTGTTTGTATATGACAGCAAGACCTAAAACCTGTGAAGTCAGAATCACTGCACTACTCAGATAATGCTAGATACATTTAACTAAAAGGGGTAAAATGACTTTCGGTAATGTTTTCACAAAAGAAAATTTAGCAAGGAAGGGATGTTAGTCTTTTTTTAAAATAGATCTATACAGCATCTGAATGTTAAATTGATCGCTTAGTCTCTTATGAATACAATTTTTTTAAATGCCACCAAGAACCAGGCCTTCTGAACACCCTGGTCAGTAACTGCCTTCTGGAAAGACACAAAACATGTGCATATCTCTATACCAAAAACCAGTGGAAAAATTAGCCCACAACATAAAAGAGCTGCTTTGTGTGTCTCTTCTGACCCCCAGAGAAATGCTAATAAATCACATGAAAAGATTATGTTCTATTCTGCTATAAAGCCTCCTTCAGTGCAGTCTGCCCCAGGGGGAAATGTGCCAAACTACACGAAAATCTGAAATACTGTCATTCTCACCTGCTACTTTGCTTTAACTTCTATTGAAACATTCATACATCATTAAAAGACAAGAAAAGTTGTTCTAGGATATTGCTGTTGTTGGCAATAGCACCTAGGTAAATGAGTGCCCTCAGTAATTCATGTAAAAACTTTTCACAGGAACTTCATTCTCTTGTCCTGTATTGCCATAAACTGATATTTTAATGATTGCATATATTTTAAAAATGCTGACGCTTAATAGATAAATGATAATATAGCATGAATCAGTTACAGGAAATGACTAGCAGTCAGCAGAGTTCTAGCCCTGCCACCAATAAGCTTCATAACCTTAACCACATAACATTTTTATAGGTTTTATGCCATTTGCTAAATAGAATATAGTATTGCTGACACACAAAGAACTTCCCCAAGATATGTCTCAAATGGAAGGGTAAAAAAAGTTAAAAGACTGATCACTCTGCTTAAAAGACAGCTACAGGATCTCATACAGAGAAATACATGTGAAGACACTAATTCCCTTCACTACCTCCAAGAGAAAAAGTAGTGCAGAGCTCTGGAACTGTGGTCCCCAACCCCTGGGCTGAGGACCAATATGGAAAGTGGCCTGTTAGGAACCAGGCTACACAGCAGGAGGAGAGTGGGGCGGGCGAGGGGAGCGAAGTTTCATATTTACTTACAGCCGCTCCCCATCACTCCCATCACCGCCTGAGCTCCGCCTCCTGTCAGATCAGCAGCAGCATCAGATTCTCATAGGAGCTCGAACCCTACTGTAAACTGCACATGCGAGGGATCTAGGCTGCACATTCCTATGAGAATCTAATGCCGGGTGATCTGAGGTGGAGCTGAGGTGGTGATGCCAGCGCTGGGGAGCGGCTGCAAATACAGATTATCATCAGCAGAGAGGTTTGACTACACAATAAATGCAATGCTCTTGAATCATCCTGAAACCATCACTACCCACCCCGGTCCGTGAAACAATTGTCTTCCATGAAACTAGTCCCTGGTGGCAAAAAGGCTGGGGTCTGCTACTCTAGAAATACTATTAGGACAGAAGTTTTGATCATGATGTAACAAATCCCTACATAAAATCTACACTGGTTATGTTACATAGTAAATTTTAGTTAATGACCATTGAAAATCACCAAATTAGTAAAATATCCTTTCCTCTTCATAATCTAATGGATCATTTACCTAATGTTTATGAACTTCGGAGCTAGTATTTAATGCATCAAAGTGGGAATTATTTAAAACACCATAGAAAAAAATATGCTATATTTACTCTTTTACTGCAAAATTGTTTTTTGTAATACCTCTTATTATTCTGATAGTTCCAAATGATGATAGTATATAAATAAGCAAAAAAGTGATAAAGAGAAATGCAAGAGAAAAAGAAGTTGGGGTGGGGTGGTATTTTTCAAACAAGAGCATCATCATAGTTTACACTCTGCTTCCTTAACAGTTTGTGAAGACATCAAACAAAACTATTTCTGAAAATGAGGAAGTTCTAGATGTGTCAGAAGCTCCCAGCCTCAGTCAAATGCTGAGTTTGGTGACAGAGGTGGTGGGGGAGGGGTGCTCAACAATGAAGCTCTGGAACTGGCCTCCACAGTGAATTTCCCCTGGGGGTGGTCCTTGCTCTCATTTTTGTTCCAATGATCTCATTCTTGAGTCTTCATAATGGAAATGTCTGAAACTCAATTCCTTTCCTCTCAAAGTGTTCCTTGTCCCCTTCTACAAATTGGCCCAACCTCCCTTTGGCAATGTTCACGTTCTCCACGTCAAAGGATGTGGCACATGGCGGCCCCACCTCTGGCAGCGCAAACCTCAGCCTCTAATCTTCGATCCCTTCATTTTACCTATAGGTATGTAGCTCAAGCCTCTTTCCATCTATAGTCTGTTCTCTTTTCTGTATCTTCAAACTGGCTTCTTCTCGTAATATTTAAGTATCTTAAAGTTCTTACCATTGTAAAACAACAACAGCAGCAACAAAACACCTTCCCTGGACCCCAACTACCCTTCCAATACAACCAGTTTCTCTACTAACACTCTCTAGTTCTTAGCACTTCACTGCACTCTGACTTCTACTCCTATTGACTTTTTCCCCCTAAAATTACCAATTACAACCAATGTTATGTCCAAACGACCTCTTTTGGTCCTTCCTTTTGCTGACATTCAAGAGGCAGCTTCCTTCTCCCGAAGGAAGAAGGCGCTTGAAGGCCCTTGGCTTTGCTGACGACATTTTCCTGTTCTACCTCCTGAGCCTTCCCCTGTCTCTTGTACAGGATCTCTTCATCTGCCCACTTAAAGGTCATTCAGGATTGCAGCCTACCCTCATTGTGGGGCACAATCACTCTCAGCAATTTCATTTATTATTAAGGCTTTAATGATCTTCTGGACATTTTCCAAATATATGTATAATACACTATACACACACACCATTCTAGACACCTCTTTTGAGTTCCAAACATAAAGACACAACTATACACTAAAAGGTTTTCCTTACATATCATATCTGTTCAAGACAAAACCAATAATTTCCGTCCTCAAACTTTCTCACTCCCTCAGATGCCTTTGTTTTAGTGAATAAAATCTCATCTATCCACTTCTTGAGCCAGATACCTGGAAGCCATATCTGATCCCTCCAAGATGTACAAGGGGTTCACCTTCTCAACAGCCCTTGATTTGCACATTTCTCTCTGTTCAGGCTGTTTCTGCCCCAGCACACACCAACCACCACTCCCCTATACTGCACTAACCGCCACCAGGCCTCCCAACCCACCCTCTCACTTGCCACTAATCTTCTTTCTACCCTCCAACATCACGCCACTCCCTGCTTGAAACTCTTCAATGAGGTTTCATTGCTTCCGAGATAAAATCCAACATAAGGCCTTGAGGTTACTATAGGGCCTGTGCCTGCAGATTCATCTCCCGATCGATATCTGGGTACCTGAACACATATTTTGTTCCCAAGATTTTCTGAGATTCTTTCACTCCCTCCCTCTCGCTAAGCTGTTCCCGTTCTTGGCCAACAATTTTTTCTGCCAAGAAGCCCCCTCTGACAACACCTTCCAGCTGTCTCCACTCTCCCCCCACCCGAGTCTCAACTGAAGCAGCGGTTTCTCGGGGAGAATTTCTCCAGCCCACTAATCAGCATAAATTCCCCAGTGTATGCCTCAATACCACCCTGCACCTCCCCATTATGACACATGCCCTAGTTTATTGCAAGTACTCATGTGGCATCTGTTTCCTCCCTGTGACATAACCTCCATGAGAAAAGGGATTATGGCCGTCTTTCCACTATAGTTTACCCAAGTCCCATCCTCTCATGTAACACAGAGTAGGCATTCAAGAAATAGTTAATGAATAAATCATAAACATGGCAAATTGCACATCATAAGGCTCTCTTTTTTAAGAGACGAGGTCTTGCTCTGTTGTTCAGGCTGAGTGTAGTGGTGTAATCATAGCTCACTTCAACCTCAAATGTCTGGGCTTAGGCCATCCTCCTGGCTCAGTCCTCCCCATCCTCCCCAGTAGCTAGGACTACAGGCATACATCATCACACCTGGCTGACTTTGTTTATATTTTGTAGAGATGGGGTCTCACTATGTTGCCCAGGCTGGTCTCAAACTCCCGGCCTCAAGCAATCCACCTGCCTTGGCCTCCCAAAATGCTGGGATTACAGGCGTGAACTACTGCGCTGGGCCCCTAAGGCTTTCTTGCTCTTTATTTATTAAATAAAGCACAGACAAGACCCACGTAATCAAAGAGTTATACTGAGGGAATGTGCAAGCCTAAATCACGTGGCATATTCCCTGAGATGCAGGATTGTGTGGAGGGGCTGATGGGATATAGACCCCCCACCTTTCCCGAGAGTGAGCGTTGTGTGCTTATTAGCTCTTCTCATGTCTTTGCTTTCTCCTATTGACTGGCGCAATATTTAACTGGCCAACATCAATCATTTCAAAAGTCTGGAAATCAAAGACATGGGCTTATGTACAAACACTTTTTGTTTAAATTGTTTCCAGATGATCATGCTACAAACAATCTATTTTAAGAAGAATTAACCATGAGTAATGTGAGAATCAAAGTGAGGAAATGAAGACTTAAGCTGAACAGAGAGGCGGGGATTTAGAAGGAAATCAAGGTAAGATGCATTAGTCTGGTATAAGAGTTTTCCTTTTCTTCCTGGTGAATTTAACGGCAGGCTGATAACAAACATTTAAATGGTCCTGAGTACATGACTGAGGGTACCATTGCTATTTATCTCACTTCTTTAACCACTGTCTGAGCAGTTTCCCAAACAGGGAAGCTCTAATGGATTTAAATAAGTGTGCCTGAAACTTAGTTTTATGACTTCTTGTCATCCTTTACTCCCCCTTTACATTAAACTCTCATTCTCCACACTAAAGAAAGTTCAATGAGCTGAGTAGCTACCGAATTGCTCATTTCTTTTGATTTATCTGTGATTCGTACTTCCTTCACAGTGTGACGCCCGCCCCTCTGTGTACGTCTAGATCTTTGATAGGTCGCACCCTCAAACCTTGCGACCTCATGACTTTATAAAACAATTGATGATTTTCAGGGAGAATCAATGTCCCTGAATGCTGCCCCCTCCGTCCCATTAGGACCCCATGCTGTGCATTGCTGTGCCTTCCTACGTATGACCCAACCAGTAAGCACTTAGACACAACTCTAATTATGTAATTGTTCTTGCGACGTCTTTCTCGACCATCAGCCAAAGAGCGCTGTGAGTGAAAGGAATACTATAAATGCCAGCGAAGCAAGCTTATTTCTAAAGAGTACGTGTCCATCATTTCATAAAAAGTCAGACGAATCATTGGTCATGCTGAGAGGCAGATCAAATTGATTGCTTCTGCCTTTACATATTTATTTACAAACCAGAAGAAAATCCTCAAGATTTAGAATTAGATTTGATGAACTGAAAGATAAGTCTTCTCCCCATAGCTGGAACACTCATTGCTACTTTCTTTCTAACATTCTTGACCTTAGTCATTCATATTAAACTATTTCAGGAGCCTCTTCTTTGGACTTCCAGAAAGAGTTCATTTTGGTCTCAAACTGTGTTTGCAAGATTAATCTTCTTAGAACACCCTTTTATTGTGTCAGTACAATGTTATTTTCAAATATACATATTGCCAACATTATAAAATCAAAATATTTACCCAGATATTAAAGTCTTCCACAATCTAGTTCAATCCTGTTATCCACTCTTGCTTTTAACCATTCTTAAAATCTTTCTACTCTGTTCACATTGATTTGCCCATTGCCCCTCCACACCTATTTATACAAAAATTTGTCCTTGACTTTTGTCTTATTTTTCATATATCTTGAATATCCACCCCATCTCAATTGATTCAAATCCTACCTTATCTACAGGAGGACCCACGTAAACTCTACATCTTCTACAAAGTATACTTTAAAATATCCAGCCTGAAATAAACTCTTACGCTTTTTAGTTTTAATTAATTTTGGTACTATATTAATTAAATAAGCTATCGGCTATAACATTGTATAATGGCTTAAACATAAAAGTTTAGTTTCTTGCTCAGAGAATGGTACTGAACAAGTTCACAGGTCACTGAGGTCAGCAAATCATTCAACAACATAGGAGACAAAGTGTCTGCCCTCCTCAGTGCATGGCCTCCAAGGTGACCTTGGCAGTGGTCTACACTGCAGCCCACCAGAAGGGAACAAATGGTAGAGGAGAACTAATAGGAGAGCTATCCAGAACTTCAGGTAGAGAGCACCACATGTACTCACAATTCCATGGGTTAGAACTCAGTTGCATGCCTTTCCTAACTTCATGGGAAACTAAACAATGTCATCTAGCCATTTGGCCAGAGAGGACAGGGACATTTCCAAGCAGCTTGATATCTCCACCACAGGAAGAGTGTAAAGTGTTTATTCATCTACTTGGGACATTTCTCTTTGAATTATTATTTGTATCATTTTTACTATTTAACATTGTACACATGTATTTCCTACTTGCTTAAACACAAAGTTCTTTTCAAATACCAAAGATCTTAAGCAAGATTTTGCTAAATCCTGGATTGCAGTCAATTCATTACTGCATTCACTAACAGGAGCTTCTAAGCGCAGATATTTTGAGATATGGTAAGAGTGAGAACCATATATTTTAGGCATCAGCTGTAGAGGGACAGAGTTGCCATGATGTTGTAAAAGTTGAGCAGAGGGAGTTGTGTTCTCAGCCAAACAGAAGGCTTATCCACTCCAGCAAAGAGGTGGCATCTCAGGAAGGAGGTAGGCAGAGCTACATTGTCATTATTATGAAGCCTCAAGCTCTCTGTCTCATTTGTAGAGAAAAATAACCTTATTTCCCCTAAGAAACATCCAACTTTAAGGAAAACAGGGCATCCTTACCAACCAGTACATGTCAGCAACTTGAATGGTTGCAAGAACTGGGGCAACCTGATGGAGAGATTAGCTGAGATTGGTAGGAGTACAATTGATGATGATCCAGTACTTATTCTAACTAGGCTTTGTTTTGATCAGGGATGCTTGATTGTGGGTAGTCAAACTGGGAAGCAAGACAGAACCACTGAAGTTAAACAGAAAACTTGAGGATGGGCCCAGCAGGAAGCAATTAAAAATTATTTAAAAGGCAAGTGGGACCTAAGTGAAATCTGATGGGTAATGAAATGTGAAGATCCAAGTATACCCGGAAGTCGATTTCAAAAGGAATCTAGAAATAAGCAGTAAAATCTTAAAATAGATGTATGTTCAGAGGTAAAATACCCTTCTCCAACAATGCTGGACAAGTCAATGCCAAGAGCTGGCACGATGGTAAGTATGAGTTCCAAGACAGCAAAGGGTGCAACCATTACACATAGGAAACTAACGGAAATAATTCTCACCTCCACATCCAATCAATTTAATATTACAGAGTCCCTCTCCAGAACTGGCCCATTGCCATGCCACAATCCTAGTCTACACTACCATCACCTTTCACCTGGAACCTGAAATAAATATTCTCCTTTTGGTCTTGCCATATATACTCTTAACTGCTTCCCATCAACTCTCCATATTGCAACCAGGATGATCTCTAAAATTACTGTGTCTGCATGGGTTACTCACACAATAGGCCCTGAACAAGGACTTGGTGTAGGTAGCCTGTGTGGGAAGTGCTCACGGCAGGCACAGGTGAGGGGGCGGGGGAATGAGACAGGACGTGGCAATCAGCCTTGAATGGGATACTACAGCAGGTGACTGGAGCTCAGTCCCAGTGGGGACTATCTGAGGAAGCAGAACACAGGTCGGGATGGTCCCGCTGAGGAGTGAGACCACCACTGCTATTGAGGGTTACTTTAGTGCACATTCAATTCTGGCCATTTCTGGGTCTTTTCATGGATGTGGCAAGCTTTTGTGACACTGAAGTCTTCCATCATGCAGAAATACAGAGATGTGGATCCTCAAGATTGGAAACTGTCAGCATGACTGGGAAACATCCACTGCATTACGGGTAACTAAGATAGGGGGTCATGGCAGGGCTTCAACAGCACGTCCTCTCGTTCACCCCTTGCATGGCTCAGAACCACTCGTGGCCCGAAGTCAGTCCTGTTACTGCTGCTTCAAGGTGATGGCTGGACACAATTTTAACAAAAGCCTTCCATTTTAATGGAAGAGGAGTGGAGAACCTACAAAAACTGCTTTTACACTTGTTTCAGAGTTTATAATTAATATTTATCACCTTCCTCTCTGCTATCCGTTTTTCAAGTGGCACTTCGGATGGTCTGGTATGTTTGTCTAGTGGGAAGACTCAGAATTTCTTCTGAGAATTTCCCCTTGATCCTTGATTAAGGGGTCTGAGCCTCAGTTATTTTGCTTCCTCAGATCATTGTTACAGCAATTATCCATTCTCAACTACCACCCAGTACTGCAGCAATATGAGGAACCCAGTGAATTCTCTGAAAGACCCCTTAATAGGGCCTTTTTCCCTTGAGAATCTGGCCACCAGCCATGTATACCACCACCCCTGGCCACATGGTAACATGATGTTCTGTGGTTAAATGTTCCATCTCTACCAGGACCAGGAGCATCCCAGAGCTGCTACTCAAATGATGCAGATGGCATGACTTATCTCCAGAACACTAGGGATCTAATGCTCTAATTCTCTCATTGGGTCCTGCCATAAACACCAAGTGACATTTGCACACAATACAAACACCTCTTGTACCATAAGACCTTCTTGCACCACAGCCAGCTGCAAAGCCCTTTCCTATTACTCAGTAATGGCCACTATCTGTGCCACTCAGCATTGTGAGTTTGGAGAACTCCCAAGCATTATACTCCATCCTCTGGGTGGGAGTTGAATGATGCAATAATTTTTCCCTTTATTTTGGAGGAATGTTTCAGGATGCCTCTGCCTACTGCACCCCTAAAGTTTTCACCGATGTGTAAAACCATAAACTCTAGTGTTTATCTCCCACCCTTTGGAGTCATGTGTCTTACCAAGGTCTCCCAACACACTTCCCACTTCTTACTCAGCCCGACCGATTAGCATAATGTCATCGAGTGGACCAATGTGATGTTGTTTGGAATCCACAGATGCTCCAGGTCTCTTGAGACTATATTATGACAAAGAGCAGAAGAATCAAAATAGCCCTGGGACAAGACATAAATGTCCACTGCCCCATATGAGTGTCAACTGCTTCTCATACTCTTTCTGACAGGGATGAAAAAGAACACATTAGCCAGATCAACAGCCACATATTACACATACAGGTTGTGTTAGTCTGCAATTAGAACTTCCACTTGGTTAAGTTTCCCGCAGACACTGTCATCTGAGATGATCCATCCAGTTTTTATGGAAGTTATACTGATAAATTAAGTGGAAATAGGACAATAAGCACTGTCAAGCATTCTTTGCCTCTTTCAGGGAAGAACTGATCTCTGCCACACACACTCCACCAAGGATTCAATAGTGTTTTGATTTATTGATTTGACCTGGGGATGGGCACCTGCAGAGGCTTCCACTTCACTATCCATACTGTGATAGCTCTTACTCTACAGAGCAAGAAGCTAGTGTAAGATTTTGCCACATTTGTTACAGATTGAATAAACGATAAATACATGCATATGTGCATGAATATATACATCAGGGAAAGGACCACCACATGAGTCCATGGAACTAGTAGACACTGGGTTAGCCAAATATGAGCCGAGACTCTATTATCAGGCAACTGTAACCCTGTACTCAGGGGATTACTAGTACACTGAGTCTTAGGGTATTAACACGAATTCAGTCCTGGAGTCAACTATCCTTGTAGGGTCTGTATATTTTCCTTTCTCCAATGCACTGTTATCAGAGTGTGGGTCCTTCTGTGGAAGGACTGAGAAGATTAACTGTGATTCAGGGTATTCCCTCACAGGGACTAGGTTTCTCCTTCAGTTGATCTTTTCTAAGTCTAAGAGCTGGACAGGAACACGAGGAGGTGACGTGATTGTTGGGGTCCCTTCCCTGAGCCTCCTGTCTCCCCTGGATCTTTTGATGCCTATTCTGTTGATGTCCTTGTAGGCTGGCCATACAATTTGTTTCCAGAAACAACATATTCTGTTAACCATCTCTATAGCTCTCTGCAGTCAACTCCCCTTGCTGCCCCTGCGATCTTGCTGTTCACTGCTATAAATACTTACACCTTGCTTTGCCACTCCATGGCCTCTATTATTCTGTTCCTTATTATCTCCGTTGCTACCAGGAAGTCAAATTTTCTAACAGAATCTCTCTCGCTGTCAGGCCAGAGCTCACAGAGGACAGCCCCCACGCAGCTTCTCAGTGATGTTGCTGCTCCTCTCACCAGAACTTTCCTATTACTTTGGTTAATGAAGTCCTTTATTATCAATTTGGTAAGTGTAGTTTTAAATTTGAAATTTTTATAACTTATCACCCACCCTCTGATGCATTATTTTAAATCTAAAAATACAAAGTATTTGCTACTTCCTGTTCTTTAGATCTAATTAGAATGATGTCATCAGTATAAATTAACACATGGTTCTGCACAATGTCAAGGTGATCGAGGTCCTTTATAACAATACTGTAAAAGCAAGCAGGATATTTAATATAATCCTGGACAAAGCAGTAAGGTATGATACTAATCTTCCAGTGCTTTTGATACTCTTTCACAGTCGGTTTTGAAATTAATGCCTGTTGATATTAGACAGCCCAATTCCATGGCAACATTTCTACTTAACCAGAACCTAACCTATAGAGAACAAACACCACTGACCTTCTTAATGTTTCTGATAATCCCCACACCGGAGTATTCCTCACTCCTTCAGTGAAGGGAGTGTCTTCTGGGTACTACCATAAAACGTAGTCAACTGGCATTTCCGGTCCCATGTAATAAATCCATTTTAACATTCCTACACCTCTACGAGCCTTCTGATCATTCCACAATAATCTTCCAAGACATTTTTGTAACTGTAGACCACTACTGTATAAAAGTTTCAAACTGCCATCCCATAGTGTTTTAGGAGTTGTTACAGGGGTCGTTGGCATGGTGTTCACTAGCGGGAAGCTTCTCACCTTTAACAAGGGCAAGGGAGCCACTCCTTCTACCCAGGAGTGACACATGACACTTTGGGAGCTCAAGGTTACCATGAATCCATTTAAGAATCCCCATTCCAGGTCTCAGGGACCGTGATTTTTGTGTAAGAAAACTACCAGGTTGTGCATTTTATCTTAGATTTTCACCTCCTGTGAGATTTTTAGTATAGTTTGTTCTGTGGCCCCAGGACATTTTCCCGTTTTCAAAGTGTACCCCGAATAATAGTTGTTGATCTGAGCCTATTTGCTTTCTCTGAGGCCTCTAGGGAAGTGAACACATGCCACACAACTCCACAACCCATATAATGACCATTGCCCCCACATCGTGTTCAAGAATAAGAGTTATTGCATAAGTTAGTGGTTCTGCTTCAGCCTTTATCTCAACCCAATCCACCGCATGGGGACACTGATGAATGATGCTACAATATTCCAGGCAATGTTACCACCCTACTTACCATCACCAGCAATGTTTTCTGTTGCCATGGGACAGTGAATAGTTCCAGTAGAACACTATGCCTACAGCCTGCTTTTTAGTTCAACTTCCAATACCAACCCTCTCAGTTTGAGTTCCTTAAATAGAAAACCCTGAGATAAGGACTTTCATGCAGGTAGTTTATTTAGGAACATGATCCAAGAAGCACAAGTACAGGATGTGTGTCGGACAAAGGGAAAGGATAATAAACAGGTTACTCTGATGAGCAACTGGAGCCTAAGCCCTCTAGGGCTTTCTGAAAGACCAAGTTGAAATTTCTCAGAATCTTCCCAACGAGCAATGAAAAATTTCACTAACTCCTTCTTTGCTAAGAATTGATGGTTATGACCTGAAATGCCCAATACTCGCTGGCTCACATGCCAGCTGAGCAAGATACAGTGGCACCCAAAGAAAATTCGCAGGCAGGAAAGCTAAGAGATGAGAGCGCTCGCGGTTGGAAGTAGCGGGTGAGCCGCCTTGGAACCGTCTATCTCACCCGCGCTTGAGCTTAGACCTGAGCAAGGGGGCAGTGTCTGCCTCAAGATCATGCCTCTTCTCACCTTAAAATCACTTAGTGATTTCGTTTGCCAAGCCCCAGACCTTTTTCATGAGTAATAAGCACCCTCCTCCCTGTCCCCTTGGTCTCCACCCTTTCATCACGCTGGTCTTTTTCCTGTTCCTCAAACACACTCTCTCACAACAGGACCCTTCCATGCACCGACCTAGCTAAAGCACTCTTGTCCTTATCTTTACTGTGCTACATCTGACACATACATCCGACTTCTGGAACATCATTTCTCTTGGATTGCCTCCCTGAAACGAATGTCCGGTAAGGTGGGCTCCTATTGTGCTGTAATTCCACCGCAGCCTGCATGTCCGCTTGTTTAACACCCGTCATCCTTAGTGTTCTACATGCGATGTCCGATCTTGCCCACTGGATTGTAAAGTCCACAAGAAGAAGAGCTGTATTTTTCTTTCATCTCCTGCATCCAGCTAAAACATGTCAGAGTAAACTCAACTAATATGTGTTGACTGAACAAAGAATAAGAACTTAGAGCTGAAGTGTAAGATTAGAGGACAATTGGCAGAGCTATTTTGATCTGAAATATTGAGCTAGTGGCTAGGGATTGATTTCAAAAGCAGAAGTCAGACCCAGACAGGAGGAAAGAGGAAGAGGGCCAGATATGGAAATGGAAGGTATCCGGACCTGGGGAAATAGGCAGGCATCCCACACCTTCCAGCAACCACCAGCCAACATGTGCAACTGCGCATCACGATTCCTCTTTGGGAGAGACAGTATTAACATGCCATTAACATAAGCAAGCACATTTTCTCTTCCCACTTGCTACAGCATTAATTCAACATGATCCTGGAGGGCTTATCGAAAAGGGTCAAAACGCTTTGAGGAAATTTGTTAAGTTTGCAGTCCTCAAAGAGTTCTAGCCTCATAATACAAGGAACTCAACCATTTTATCACATAATTTGGATTTAATTACTATTAATATGAAAAAATAAGCAGTACGAGGGCATAACTGCTTTTGCAATAATTCAACAATTAATGGTATCTATTATTTTTCCATCTTTTTAGTAACAGAATTATGATAAATGCATTAAAGAATTCATAGACTAAGATGAATTTGAATTTTTCATAAGCATTTACAAACTGTAAATGTAAAGGCTTATGTAATTTTGATGAATGAGATAAACAGAAAACACTGCTGCTGCTAGTTATTTTAAAAATAATACAGGATGGGGTACAAATGAGATCTTTTAATAGAACAGCTGTTCCTGAAACTTCCCACCTTGTCAACCTTTCAGTGCTCCAGGCTAGTGACAGCTATTTTGGTCACCTTCCCCTGTTTGGTCTCCCATTTTAACAGCAAATTATTCTGGCTTCAGTATTTATAAAGCCAAGAATATGGTTATTTCAAAGAACTGAGACTTACATAACTACACAAAGGTTATAATACGTGTAATAGCTGTTCAATTAAGCAAGCAAATACGTAGAAAAGAACCCAATGTAAATAGATGTGCAGCACAATTCACTTTTCATCCCCCCTCACAGGAACATGGGTGGACACTTAGCTGGGACTTGTTCCTGCACAGATTGTCACGCTTCTTGTCGAGATCAGTTTCTGTTGCCTTCCTGGCCCCGAGTCTCTTACCCCACATCTCACAGGTATAATTCTAGTATCAAATGTCATATGATCATTTCCATTTTGATGGAGTTTTGCTACCACCATGCATGTATCTGTTGTGCTGTTATTTCTACTTCTTTGTTATTATGCCAAATCAAGAAGTATTAATATAAAGAAGCTGTAGGAAACAATATATGCTTTGGCCACACACAGATCAGAATCCAAATTTTTGACCAGACACAAATTTGCTCAATTATCTCCTGAACTCTTTGAATTTTTGGTGCTTACCTGGGTGGTTGGGAGGATCATATGAGAAACACCCTCACCTCCACATCTGGCCATTCCTACGTGTCCTGGCAACCTCTCTGTGCTTTCATGCAGGAGACATGGCGACAGTGCTACTGCTGAACGCTCACAGCTACCTGTGAATGAGTTCTGACCTGGGTCTGTGGAGCAGAAAATCTGATTCTCACAAAAAAAAAAAAAAAAAAAAAAAGCAAAATATATTTTGGAATATCCAACCTTATTTTTTATATATATAAAAAGAAAACACATAATATGGGAAGAAAGTGAAACAGAATAGAACATATATTGATTCTCTCCTGGGGGGAAATATATCTTCAAGATAATTGGGCCAAATAGCACCCAAAGGATTTAGGAGCATCACTCAAGACAGAATCTCAACAATTTTCATTATACACTTCTCTTTTTCCAATTTTGTGTGTGCCTCAGTCCGTTCGGCTGCTATGACAAACTACAATAAACTGGGAAGCTTATAAACAACAGAAATTTATTTCTCATAGTTCTGGAGGCTGGAAGTCCAAGATCAAGGCATCAGCAAATTCAGTGTCTGGTGAAGTCCTGCCTTCTTACAGATGGTGCCTTCTGGCTGTGTCTTTACCTGGCAGAGGGGAACAAGGCAGCTCTCTGGAGCCTGTTTTATAAAGGAACCAATCCTATTCATGTCGGTTCCATCTTCATATTCCCATTACCTCCCATCTCATAATATCATCCCATTTGTAATTAGATTTCAGCATATGAATTGGGGGACACAAACATTCAGACCATAGCAGTATGATTCAGAACACATGTAATAGTGAATGGAGAAAATGCGTCACAGCTGAGATCTTGCCCGTAGGTGATCCATGACACTTCTCCCCTCTGCCAGAGCACATCCTACAGTGCAGCGTGCAGGACAATCTGCAGCTGTGCTCAACGTGGGGACAGAAAATGAGGTCTAACGCAGCTGTACCACTACCTAGTTCTGGGCCTTTGGCGAGATGGTTGTAGTTAGTAGGTTGAATGGTAGACACCAGAAGATCTGTCCACTCAGAACATCATATTTTGACATCGAGACAAACGTTCTTTGTAAATGTAACTTAGTGAAGGATGACATAATCAGATCATCCTGAATTTAGGGTGAGTCCTAAATCCAATGTGTGCCCTTATAAGAGACAGAAAGGGAGAAAGCACAGAGATGCCAGGAAGGTGGCCACGTGAAGACGGAGGCAGAGATTGCAGTGACAGCCCTAAGCAGAGCAAAGCTGGGCCGTGAAAGCCGGAAGAGGCAAGGAAGAATTCTCCCTGAGAGCCTTCAGAGGGAGGAGGGCCCTGCCAACATCTTGATCTTGGACTTCTAGCCTCCAGAACTGTGAGAGAATAAGTTTCTCTGGTTATAAATCACCAAGGTTATGGTAATTTGTTACAGCAGCCCTATGAAGCTAACACAATGGGACTCAGTTTCCTCATTTGCAAAATAATGGTGTTGGAATACACGATCCCTAAAGGGTTTTCTAACTTTGTTCCACTGACAGTGAGTAGTTGGTGTACCGGTAGACTGAAAAAACGTCCTGATGCCATTGGGAGGTTATGAAGGAATTTGGGAGAGACTCATTCTTCTTCAACTCCCATATCTGTATAATCTCACCACTCTGGCTGTATGCAAAGTCCAACTCAGAACTAAAACAAGTTTAAAGGCAAAAATAAAAATCAATCTTGTCATGATGCAGGATGCCCATCTATAAATACTACACGGCATTTATACGAACACGGTTTCCTAGCTGAGAAAATTATTCTAAGGCCTGCCGCTTAACACTTTATACTTGTAGTGAAAACGAGTTTAATCTCTTAACTTTTTCTTTGGTTAAGTGATCACTTGAAATTAATTGTTCAAGTGGCATTTATTGAACATTTATTTTGGCAGGATGTTATAGGACGTGCTAGAGTTATAGAAACGATCACAGAAATAATCAATGACAGCCCTGCCTTCCAAGGATTTAGAGTTTAGTGGGGACAACAGCCAAATAAACCAAATTTTTTTGTAATGAATTGTAGTAAGTGTGATCACTTCTATTTTAGAGGTATTCTCAGAGGGATATGGAACACAGGGGACGAACATCTAACTGAACACACAGGAATGAGGGAAAGCATCTTGGATGAGGTGCCACTGTGAACTATCCCAAAAGACAAATGGATGTAATCAGAAACACAGATTAGAGTGAAATGCAGCCGCACAGAATGACACTTAGGGAACCGGGTGAGCTAAGCTGGAGCATCGTGGGCCCATAGTGCCTTGGCGGGAAACAGAGATCGGCAAAGATCTTCACGTAACGATCAGATGTGCCTCAAACAAGTTAAGGCAATAGACAGACAGGAAGTAGGGAGTTGACAGAGTCTAGTAATTGACTTTTGTTAGAAATAAAGAAAATGGAGGAATCGCTATTGCTGACATGGCGAGCAGGACAACAGCATCACGCCCCACAAGGCAGGAACAGATTGGGCAGCGGATATGAGGACATGAGGAGCTCGAGCTAAGAGCACTTGCAGGGTACCTTCAGCCAGCTGTCTAGTAGTGAGAAAAATCTGGAGTAGGAAAATAAATTTGAAGTTAAATATTGACCTTTACATCCTCAGTAGATGAGCTCTCCCAGGAAAAGTATATAAAGAAGAGAGAACCAACACGGCAATTCCAGGAACATCGGCTCTTGAGGAGCAAGCTGGGGAAGGCAGGCCTGGGAGTGAAAGAGAAGGTGCTGACGTAAATGAAGGGGCAACGCCGCGAGCGTGTTGACTTGCGGCCCAGTGGAGGCAGCAATTCATGAAAAAGGAGGTTCCAGCAGCATCAGATGCTCTGAAAGATAAGAAAGAATGAAAGGCACCCATTAGACAGGACAACTTGAAGATAACTGGCAAACGTAGAGTGCACAGTTTCAGTAGAGAGATGGAAGAAAAGAAAGTCGAGGCTACACAATGACTCAGTGAGAAAATAAACCCACGAAGCATACATACCACACGCTTGGCAGAAGTGAGGCTCTACCGAGACGGAAGCACAGTGTGACGTGCAGGCAGGAATGTCGAGAGTCAGGGACAAGAAATGAGAGAGGGGACAGTGTCCTTGAACATGAAAGAGGAGTGAGGTTCAGAATGCAGGTTAAGATCTAGACAGGGAAAGAGGCAGCAGTCAACAGAGCAGAGAATGAGGGGACGGTGGCCAGAGATGATGATATGTTTATAGCGATGGTGATAATGGACTCTGCCATGAGGAAGCTCTTTCTGTGACTTTGTTTCCTTCTTTGCAAACAGGAATAATAATAGCATCTATTTCTTAGTTTTATGGTGAGAATTAAAGTAGAGACTACAAATAGACATTTTTCAAAAGCCATACAAGTGGCCCACGGGTACATGAAAAAAATGTCCAGCATCACTAATCATCAGGGAAATGCAAATCAAAACCACAATAAGGTATCATTTTACCCCTGTTACAACAGCTATTCTTAAAAAGACAAAAAAAAAAAAAAAAACCCACAAATGTGTTGGCAAGGATGCAGAGAAAAGGAAACTCATACACTGTTTGTTGGTGGGAATGTAAATTATAATAGTACAGCCGTTAGGGAAAACAATGTAGAGGTTTCCCAAAAAATCTAAAAACGGAATTACCATACAATCCAGCAATCCCACTACTGGGTATTTATCCAAAGGAAAGGAAATTAATATATCAAAGGGATACCTGCCCCTCCATATTTATTGCAGCACCATTCACAATAGCAAACATATAGAATCAACCTAAGTGTCCATCAACAGATGAATGAATACAGAAAATGTAAGCAGTGGCTCACGCCAGCACTTTGGGAGGCTGAGGCGGGAGGATCCCTTGAGGCCAGGCTGGGAAACATAGTGAGATCCTGTCTCTACCAAAAAGAATTAGTTGGGTGTGGTGGCACGTACCTGTACTTCAAGCTACTGAATTGGATACAAAGCAAGAATGTTTGCTCTTGTCCTTTTATTTGACATTTCGCTGGAGATCTTAGCCAGTAAAGAAAGAAAAAGAAATAAAAGGCATTAAGTTCAGAAATGGAGAAAGTGCTGAGGTGGAAGGATTGCTCAAGGTCAGGGGTTCGAGACCAACCTGAGCAAGAGCAAGACCCCATCTCTACAAAAAATAGAAAAATTAGCCAGGTGAGGTAGCATGTGCCTGTAGGCCCAGCTACTTGGGAGGCTGAGGTTGGAAGATCGCCTGAGCCTGGAAGTCTGAGATTACAATGAGCTCTGATAAGGGCCACTGCACTCCAGCCTGGACTATGGAGTGAGACCCTGTCTCAAGAAAAAGAAGAAAAAAAAGAAAGAAAATGTGGCATATATACACAGTGGAATACTATTCAGCCATAACAAAGAATGAAATCTTGTCATTTGTAGCAACACGGATGGAACTGGAGGTCATTATGTTAAATAAGCTGGGCACAGAAAGACAATTCCATGTTCACACTCATATGCAGGAGCTAAAACAGTGGATCGCATGGAGGTAGAGAGTAGAATGATGGTTACCTGAGGATGGGAATGGGGTGATGGTGAAAAGAGGCTGGTTAATGGGCATAAACATACAGTTAGGAAGAAGGAATATGTTCAATAGAGTAGGGTGACTATAGTTAACGACAGTATGTTGTATATTTCAAAATGTTCAAATAGCCTTTATTGAAATGTTTCCAACACAATGATAAATGTTCAAATGATATCCTACATACTCTGATTTGATCATTATACATTGTACGCATGTATCAAAATATATGTACCTCATAAATATTGCAAATACTATATATCAATAAATTTAAAATTATAGAATATATGTAGTACAGTAAAATTGTGCTTAACATATATTAAACAAGCTCTCAAATGTTGACTATTATTATTGCTATTATTACCTTCCTATTAGCAGGAGGAGGAGTATGAGTAGCAGTATTTTCTGAGAGTGTAGTGTTTGAGGAGGAATCCGCAGCCTGAGAGAACGATGAAATCTTGAACAGCAGGTAGGGGGGGAAAAAAAAAGGCAGCTGTGCTCGAGAAATAGTCAAGGATGGACTGAAAAACCCAGCATCCCAGTTAGTGGTAGGAAGCCACAAATTTGCAATTTTCCAAATTTGAGAAAAGTAGGAGCATGAGAAGAAACAGGTTGGGATGACCTAGAGCTGGAATTAGGCAGTAGGGACACAGAGGAAGGACCACAGCAAGTGAACTCAGGCTGGCAAGAGTGTTTTTAGTTTACAAACCATGAAGCTCCCAGATGGTGGAGGGGTAAATTGGGCCCCACGTAGGTCTGGGATGAATTCGAGTTTTTATGGGATTTTAAATGTATTTGAGTTAGAAGAACAGATTGTCAAACAAAGCTATCTCGAACCCTAAGATTTTTAAATGAAATACAAATTTCAGAGATATAGTTATGGAATTGTGGAAGGCAAGGAGAGACAAAGTCCACTGAGGCTAAAAATGTAAGGGACTGTGCAGCTAAGGTTCCCGCGGTTCAGGAGCTCTCCATGCTGGATGCACATTTGAAACCAATGCTCAGGCCCCACCCCCACAGCGTCTGCTGTAATTGTTCTGGGGGTGGGATCCAGCTTTGGTGTTCCTGAAAATTCCCCAGATGATTCCTACTTGCAGTTAGAGTTGAGAAGCATTGTAATAAACAAAGCCTCGCAGAAGCAAAGTTACTTCTGGCACTGAAGTCTGGCAAAATCATTATGCCAATTGATATTGATGATGATGATGATAGTAATAATAATGTCATTGTAGCAGTAACAGAGCAGCAGTAGTAGTAGCTGACACTGAGCCTATATTAATATCCCAAGCATTATAAGCTTTTTAATATCCAATGAGATATAATCCCTATTTTGCAGGTTAGGACACTGAGGCACAAAGAAAATCATTAACTTTCCCAAGGTCATAGAGCTAGTGAGTGGAGAGCATGAGCTCAGGTATTTGACTTCAGAACTATTATCCTTAAGCATTATGCTACATTTTGCCAACTTAACACCCAAAACTGGTAGTTCTTAAAGACATCTTCAAGGTTAATGTGCAAGTTGGCATTAGAAAAGCAGATTAGTTTTCTCAGGAAGCTCAAGTGAGCTAAAGTGAGGCATACATATAAATATAGTCACGCACCACATAAAGATGTTTCAGTCAATGACGGACCACACATAGGACAGTGGTCTCATAAGACTTAATGGAGCCGAAAAATTCCTTTTCTATGTTTAAATATGTTTAGATGCACAGATACTTACCATCGTGTTACAACTGCCTGCAGTATTCAGTACAGCAACACGCTGTGCAGGTTTGCAGCCTAGGAGGAACAGGTATGCCTCCTAGCCCAGGTATGTGGTAGGCCACACCATCTAGGTTGGTGTGAGCGCACTCTACGGTGTTTGCATGATGACGAGATTGCCAAACAACGCATTTCTCAGAGCTTATCACTTAAGCGACACACAACTGTATTTTACCAAGGCTGATCTTCTAGTATCTATTGGGAATAAAAATAAAAGGATCTTTGTCTGTCTTAACCTATTCAATCAGCTGCTTTCTTCGAAAGAGCAATCACAGTTCACCACCTATAAAGTTAAATAGGTGAAAAAACAACTGTGTAAAATTATCTTATAAAGATTTCACTGAGAACTAAGTAAGATGTGACATCAAGATTAAAAGGTGCAGCCATCCAGAAACCAACAGAATCTTCAGGATTTTCTTTTTTAAAAAAATAATTCTTCCAAACCAGAATTCCCCAGGAAGAACTGAGGTGTGAATTGAGAGCCACAGAAATGCCTTAATGTTGCACCTGAGGGTACAGCACAAAGCGGGCAACACCTCAAGAGGACTCTCCATCTTATGCCTGGGAGAGAGGAGGAGACAAAATAAAATTGGACAACTTCAGCTGCAATCTACTTCGTACAAACAATAAGCACCTAAAGAATACCTGATATAAAAGAACACGTTCCTTCCACCCACACATTAAGACCCTTTTGTGATTGTGCAATTCACTTTATTATTAAATGCGGTTTCATTAATGAAAGCACAACAGAAACTTATACCTGAATTACATTGATTTTTATAGATTTTAGATATTCCTGTATGTGTATATATAGTAGGCAACATATATTAGTATGTATTAATTATATATTAAATATATAATAGAATGTTTATATATACTTTCACATATATAATATGCATGATATATATATTTTCACATTATATATAATATGTATTATATGGTATATGTGCTTTCACATTATATACTATATATTTTTATATATATATACTTTCAAATTATATATTTTATATATATTATTCTCAATGAGTGGAAAAGATGTGCTAAATATACAATGATTAATCTCATATAGTTGGCATAATTTCAATGGAGTTTTTAGACACTGCTATTTATACTCAGGAGCAAGATTTTTTTAATGGAAACTTTAAAACCAGATCTACATTTTAAAACTGATGAAGAATATCAGAACAGATGAATATGTATAAGAAATAACAGTATATATGGTAATGAATATACATATACTTTTTTTGGTAGTTCTCATGCTTGTAGCTTCTATTTTTCATCATTATGCCCCTCATTCATACTCCATTTTCTTTCATGACTTTGGCTTATTTTAATCTTCAAAGAAATACATAATTGCTCATGACACATCAAAATCAGGAAAGTACATGAACTGAATAACATGAGATGGGTTTTAAGTATTAAGACCTGTGTCTAAGAATAGTAAGACAGCCATGCATCTATTCTTAGTTGTCATAATAAACTATCTCATTGTCTAAACTAGGCAATTTGATAAAGTGTATTTGACTTCAACAATATTGAAAAATAGGAAATGATATTCTCATGTTTCATGGCTACTTTGATTAGATCTTAAAAGTCAATTTGGCATCACCCAACTACAGTATCTCCTGCAGGTTGAAATAACCCTCGATTATCCAAAATAAAATGCTGTATCAGAAGCTCACAATTTATCTTGGTTATGAAGCTAATTGTATCATCAATTACAATCATGTTGTTTGAATACGGTGATTCTAAGATGTCTGGGCAACAATTCAGTCTGTCACATGAAAATGAGACAAATTATGGAACGCATGAATGAAATTTATTTTGTCTTCTTGACTTCCGACCACCTACTGATTAAACCATTATGCTGGCTGAGTAAATGGATTAAATATGTATACTGAAATTTGTGATTTTTCTTTAATTTGAAAATAGTTACAACTGGTTTTCTAGGTAAATAGTAGTGCTAAATTGAAACACCTATTTTAATAATATTAAAATAATCTATTAGTCATCACTATATCTACTTAAACTTAGAAACCAATGTTTATAGTCTTATATTTCTCCAAGGGGTCATGTCACCTAATTCAAGTATGTTTAATGCAACCTTACAAATAATAAAATAATGCTAACAAAAATTTCACAGGCCTGAAAATAGGCACAATTGATGCTCACTTTAAAGTCTGTTTCTGCACAACAGTCATCCCTGATCTCATATACAGACACATTTATTAATTTATTCGATGAAGATTTATTCAATTAATTATGTTTTAGGCACACTGCTGGGCATTGAGAAAACATTAAACAAGATGCACGTGTTCTGTATCCTCCAGGAGCTTAAATTACCAACCTGCTGGTGTTAGAAGAATTTTCTCAGCAGTAGAACTTATTTGCTGAATTCACCAAGTTACTGATTTGCCAAGAATGCATAGTACATTTCACATTGAGTAAATAAATAGAGCATCCTTATTAAAGCCGTAAAAGCACTGTTATAAAGTTGGTAACAATCCCGTTAAAACCGTTATAAATAACCTTTTGTTAAGTCAGTAAATTTTGCAAATTTGGTGATTTGGTCATTTGATGACTTAATCATTCAGTGAATGATTTTTGGAACGTTAAGTGTTACTGAAGTGGCCCAGAGAGGTGCTTCCTCCTTCCCGTGCTGAAGTTCAAACCCTAGGACTAACCTGTCCTTAGTTCATGTCATTAAATCTCACTACAAAACTGTCTGCAGTTATTGCAGAAGGAATTTAGACCTGCTGTGTAGATAATGATACAGAGCCTCAAATAACAAAGGCATGACTTTTCTTTTCAGAGAGAGCAACTAAAGTGGTTTTATTTCAAAATATTATAGGGGTAGAAGTTTCTTCCTTGTAGCAGGCTCAGTGCTAGGTGCTTAACACATATTATTTCAGATATCCACAAGAGAGGCTCTTGGCCCACCAGGAATTCATATTGAGGAATGAGGGAGGTTTTTGCCACAAGACATTTCAAAGAGATTTGATACTGAAACTCAACCTTGGGAAGTGCGGTCAGGGAGCAAACGTCACAGGTGCAGGAGGGCCTGGGGGTGAAGCAGCACACGCCGCCCCATGTCCCACAGCAAGGGGGTTGGGAGTTTTGCCACGTTAATGACAATGTACTTTCATGACTTGACAGGTGATACATCCATGGTCTAATATAATGCCCACAACCAATATATAAGGAAGCTCCTATTACGATCCTCATTTCACAGTTGAGGAAACTCGTCAACAGGAGGCATTTCATGGACGTAAGCCAGAGAGTCACATATTCGGATTCTCTTTTTAGAAAAATCATTCTGGCAAGACTAATCTGAGTGTACGTCATTCCCTTTTCTTTAAGAAGAATAGTGTACAGATTGTGTGATTATGAACTTGAAGTCAAAAGAATGGAACTCAAAATTATCCTAACAGTTCAACACCAAATGACAGGAGCCTAAATTAAGCAGTTGACATGGAAAGGTCCGTGGGACCACCAGAATGAGGGAGGGAGAAGTCTAGAGAGAAAAAACTTAGAACAACTCCCAGACCATCCTTTGTAGGCTGAGTAAAGAGGTGAACAGGGAGTATAGAAGAAAGAGCAGGTTTGGTGGTGGTCATGGCAGAGACGATTTCAGTTTAGAATGTTCTGAGAACAAGATGTATCTGGTATTACCATGGAGGAACCATTTGGAGAAACGGGTCCAGAGCACTGGAGTGAAATCTGTAAATCATCATCATAGAGTTGGTAGTTGAAGCTGCAATGGGTTCCCTGTAGAGAAGCCAACTGAAAAGTGAACAACAGGGAAGAGGTTAACTAGTACCCCAAGAGGTATGCCACCTTTTCTCTTGACACACACCCGCAATAACAAAGCCCAGCAGGACTGCACGTATTCAAGGAGCAAAAGACATGCTGCTGCCTGCAAAGGAAAGATCTCACAAGGTGTTATGATCTGCAGCTTCAGCTCCCCGACGCCATGAACCCACAGCACGTACTGCAATTTCCATGAGACTCAAATCTAAGGCATGAAGTTACTCCATTAAAAGAAAGGCTTGAAAAGAGTCATGAGTGGAAAAGGCTGCTTTGCCACAGCCATGAAGTCTTCAAGGAGGACACGTGAATAACCAGCGGAACTTGGTGAGTGAAGAAGAAAAGAACCACATGGAGGCTGTTGTCCAGTGGTCTTTCCACATCCATGCTTGGTAATCAGGATCGACAAAGACAGCTTTTACAATAAAGGTCAACGGCTTTACACAAAATTTAACGTTATTGTTCTGCCTTCTGAGTGATCAGAACAATATGCTTTACTAAGAGATCAACTAATAACACCTCATTTGCCTTACTCTAAAGATATAGTATCTGTGTCCTGAATATCTTGCATTAAAAAAATCATTAAATAAAAAATACCTTAAACCCATCATAATAAAGTCTGTTAAATTAAGACAAACTATGTTCAAATGAGAACAGCAGTTGATGACCACTTTTATTTAAGAAGTTAACATTTTTTTTTCCTTTTGAGTTCAAAACGCTGGAAAACAAAACCAGCATGCTGTCCGTAACAAAATAGGATCCTCCTGGTGCAGAGTGTATTAAGAACTTCTGAGGATAGATTATTACTATGTTTTGGATCCTTAATTCAAAGCATGTCTAAATGCTTTGAGGCTTACAGGCAGATTTTCATGATTATGTGGAGCCCTGCATAAAAAAGATAAAAAATGTGGAATAAACAAAACCACCTCTGTGAGTGAAGGGCAACGTGCAACAAAGACCCTCAGGAAGAGAACCAGGGAAAACACAACGATGGCAGATAAATGGCCTGAAGTCTAGTAGAAAATAAAAGCAGTTTTAATTCCCACTGCTATGCAACTCCAGATTACATTGTAGTTACTAGCCATTAAAGCCATTTAAAATTTAGGTTAATTTTTTGTCAAAAAAAAACAAACAAACATTAGCTACCTTTTCCTTGTGTTTCCTTAATATTTTTTACATATCATTATTGTATTATATTAAAAGTTTGGAAGGGACATTTTTAGTAACAACAATCTATATCCTGCTAATAATTGCTTTTTATTTTTAAAGCTACTTTCTTATATACCATTTTTCTCTACCCAAACTCTCCATTCCTAAACACACACCTACATAAATATACAAACATCACAAACATACACAAAATATTTTATGATTTGGTAACAGGTTCTGGCTGAATATTTCAAATCTAATAAAAATATGATGAGTCCCAACTAAGTAGGACTGATTCTGGTACACATATTTTGCCCTATGTAATTCAGTGACATGAGGAAGATGTCTTTAAATTTTAGGGATGTTTTTGATATAGAAAACCAGATGGAGCACAACAAAAAGCAAGCTGTATGTGTTTTAGGTCATGTAACTTGATCTTTTGTTCTAGATAGTATGGTTAGCATGGTGAAATTTTTAAAATTAAAATTTTAAGGTGATAATAGGCCATATCCAAAAGTCCATCACTTACCCAAGATGTGGCTCAGTCCCATAAACTTTTTTTTGTTGCTGTTTTGTTGTGCAGCAATCCGAAACAATATCATTCTAGAAGTTGACACTTACAGACACTTCTGGAAGTTCACAATACCATAGACTGGGTGGCTTAAACAAGATATTTTTTTCTCACTGTTCTGAAGACTAGAAGTCCAAGATCAAGGTACTGGCAGATTAGGTTCCTGGTTAGGGCTCTCTTCCTGGCTTGCAGACAGGTGCCTTCTCACTGTGTTCTCACATGGCATAGAGAGCTCTCTTCCTTCTTCTTCTTTTCTTCCTTCTCCTCTTCCTCTTTTCTTCCTCTCCTCCTCCTCCTCAAGGCACTAATCCCATCATGAGGGTCCCATCCTTATGACCTCATCTAACCCTAATTACCTGCCCATTGTCTCCTCTTCAAATACCATCACATTAGGAGTTAGGGCTTTGACATATGGATCTGGGGTGAAAGACCCAATTCAGTCCATAGTACTTTGTATTTCTTCTTCACCCATTACTTCTTTTATCATCAAAAGACTATTACACAAGAGATGTGAAAACTTCGATTGGCTAGAGGTGCAAATGTCTGTGCCCAATGATGCCCAAGTTAAGTATATTTATGCACAAAGATGTAAGATTCTATGGGTGAAAGACACTATGAATTATTAGTGATCAGGAAAAGTTTTTATCATTTTCAGTGAAAGTTGGTTTTGCAAAAAACAATAGTACTGTGTCCCATTATATGTTATATATTAAACTGGTAGAATTATATGTGACAAATATATTTTAAAACATGTACAAAATGAACATGAATGATAGTTGTTATGAGCATGCTCCAGAGCCAAATAGTTTATATTTGAACACCTGTTCTGTCACATACTATCTGAATGGCTTTAGGCAAGTTAATTGATCTGTCTGTGCCTCAGTTTCCTCATCTATAAAACAAGAATAACAATAGCATCCACCTCATATGATGGTTGTAAAGATTAAATTATATAAAGCATATATATTAAAATATATACATACAATCATATAAAGAGCAATGTCTAGCTTATAGAATCACTTTGTATTTGTTATTATTCTCAACAAATGAAAGGATTGCTAAATATAAAGATGAAACCCAACATAGGCTTTCAGAGGAGTTTCAATTACAAATAAGACTGGGAAGAAATATAGAATTTGCTACCAAGTCATTACCTGAATTCACTACCTGAAAATACAGGAAGTTTCTGACTTAGTCAAATTTCATGTCATTTTCTACCAAGGTTAAACTTTTATGAGAATAACCAGATCATCTATCAAGTCAAATGAAATAAGTATGAGGACTCTTTTGGTTCATTGCCAAATCCCAAAACTCAGCTAGTATCTGTTGCTGTACTTATAAAGAAATATAAGTTAAAAATGGGATCATGTATGCATGAGAAATATTCAACATAAATGGGGACAATGAATTAGGCCAGTAAGAGTTTCAAGGAAGCACACCAGATATCTGATCAAAAATAAGAAGGGAAATGTTATATATAGTCTTCTCATTTGTGAAGTCTGGATTCTTAGTATTAAAGAGGGCAACTCAAAACTGAATCCTGGCTGAATATATCAAAGAGCGTAACACCTAAATGCCTTGAATTCACTACATGGAACTATCTAGAAGCCAGCTATAAAAAGGCATTCTGAAAATTCCAGAAATAGATAATAATTAACCACTTGCTCCAACAATGTAGGCAAGAGAGCTGTTACCTATATGCCTGCTGCTTGTTCGGCCATTGAAGCCATTTCTTTTAGAAACACCACATGATTCATCTCTGAATAAAATAAAGTCCTCCAAAATGAGGGGAATCCCAGCTTGAAAAGATATCAGACAAAAAGTTGGACCTATGTTGGAAGCAATATAGCAAGAGCACTTTGCTCTATTAAGAACCAGCTCTGCCTTTCATTGTTGCAAATCACTATCTATGACTTACAGCCATGTGTCTGGTATATTTTGGTTTTTGTC
>NW_012151396.1:3101265-3105404 GCF_000956105.1 Propithecus coquereli | reverse complement strand
AGTTTTTAACTTTGACAAAGATTAATTGTATTAGTTTACTTTTGCTGCTGTAACAAATTACCAAAAACTTAGTGGCTTCCAACACAACTTACTATCTTACAGTTCTGTAGGTTAGGCATTTGAAATGATCTCACCAAAACCAAGGTGTTGGCAGAGCTGCAGTCTTTGTAAAGGCTCTAGGGAAGGAGGTGTTTTCTTTCTTTTTCCACCTTCCAGAAGCAGACCACCTTCCTTTGTCCATCTTCAAAGCCATCAACAGGGCATCTCTCTTACCATTCTTACTTAGTCATATCTCCTTCTGCATTTAAAGATTCCTGCAATTAGATTGAACCCATCTGGATGATCAAAAATAATTGCCCCTATCTCAAAATCCTTAATGTAATCACATGTACAAAGTTCCTTTTGCCTTATTATGTAACACATTCAGAGGTCCCAGGGATAAAGATATGGACAACTTGGGAGGGCATTATTTTTCCCACCACACCAATTTATTGTTTCTTTCCTTTTGTGATACTTTTGGTGCATATTCTAAGAAATCTTTACCTAATCCTAGTTTGCAAAGATTTTATCTTCTGTTTTCTAGTAGGTGCTTTATAGTTTTAGTGCTTATGTTTGGAGCTATCATCTATTTCAATTTCAGTCTTGTCTATGGTGTGAGGTAAGGGTTGATGTTCATTTGTCCCATCTGTAATTAGTTGTTACACCATTTGCAGAAATTATTTCCTACTTGAATGATCTTGACAACTTTGTCAAAACTCAACCTTGGCCATATGTTTCTGGGTACATTTATGGATTTTATACTCTAGTCTACTGATTTGTATGTCTAATCCTATGTTGATTACACTATTTTGATTACTGTAGCATTTCAGTAAACCTCGAAATCTCTGGAGCTTTCTCTGGAACCATAGGATGAATAATGTCCTTTTATAATTTAACAATTAATGACAAAATTGATTAGCTAATGATAATAATGAACTGCTGCAAATTTGGCACTTTACTTACACAAATACTGTTTTCAGAATTCAGCTGCGACCATGTACAATAATTTCAATTTCACCTTCTTAGAATATAATTTACTGCCTCTACCCCATGACATTTATCTTATACACCACCTTGTATCTTTTTAATAATATATTTAACATTTCCCAATCTAAGTAGTAAGCTCCTCCCATGGATTAAACACATATTTGTATCTCTAGTGTTTTGCATTTAACAGGCGCTCAATAAAGAACTGTCAATAACATAGATTATCTGTTAGCAACAACAAAAAAGCTGTCTTTCTGGGAAGTATTCTAACATTTATTGTTAATAAAGATGCTTCCTGTAAATAACAGTATTCCATAGCACTCACCAAAGGGGTACAGAACAAAGATAAGAAAAGAAATCAGCAGAATGCTGTTTAAATAGTGCAGCACAAGTTTAAGAAGATTAAGAAATTGGCATGGCTGCTGTCAAACATAGGGCCTGAGGAACTTGGCACCGCTCATCTAAGCTTTTGATCGCTGCTTTTTTTCTCATCTCATTATAATTGTCCTCATTCCTTTATCATTAAGTGTTTCATTATTCTTTGGATAGAATCTTGCAAATTGCTTGAAATCTACCTATCTACCTATACTGCCAAAATTTCTCCATCTTGACTAAAAGCATTTTAGTTCAACATTTAAAAAATGTGTACAATATGGCCACTATGATCCTAGACTTGGTGCAGCAGAAAGATAAGGTGTATGTGCAGCACGGTGAAAAGACACTCATCTGGAGGCACAGTACGATTCTTGTTGCAATGGATTTACGTATCAAGCCCAGTTTGCTCACAGGAGCAAATATTCCCGTCCATCCAAGGAGTCAGTGGTAGCTCCACAGAGGATGAAGCCAAAGCTGAGTGACTCCAAAGACAAGGAGGGTTTCCCAGCAAACAATGAAGTGAAACACATCAGGTGCGACTTCCAGGACTTACTTTTGGAACTCAAAGTTCTTCATATTCATCCCTATTACATTTAATGTCATTTGTTTTGGATGATTTTCTAGCCTATTGAGTGCTTTTTGGAAATTATTACCCAAGCAAAATGTTGAGATCATTTGCAAAGGGTGACATGCACTTGTTATATTCAACTGGACAAGCCAAGGGCAACCAGAAGGGATGTTGTCTTTGTTAAAGTATGATCCCAGGAACCAAGAGGTGCTGGGTGAGTGCCAGTTAGGTACTGTTAACTTCTGAATGTGTCATGAAGACAACAAATGAAACAAGTTTCCAGATGCTGGGAGTGCTAATTATCATCTTCCGTAGACAGCTGGTGGTGGGAGCAGGGAGTGTGCTGCAAATGAAACGAGACTGCTACATTACAAGGGGATGAAAGATGCTGTATCAGTTTCCCAGAGCTGCCTTAACAAAACGCCAAAAACTGAGCAGCTTAAAAAAACATAAATTTATGTTCTCATAGTTTTAGAGGTTAGAAGTCCAAAATCAAGGTGTTGGCAGGGTCAGGGCTCTCTCTGACAGTTCTGGAGAAGCATCCTTCCTTGGCTCCTCTGGTTTCCAGTGTCTGCAGGCAGTCCTGGGCATTCCTTGGCTTCCAGAAGCAGCAGTCCAGTCACTCGGCTGACTCCTCCCTGTGTTTTTCTATCCTCTCCCCTCTGCGTCTGTGTGTTCTAATTTCTCCTTTTTCATAAGGACCACTAATCAGTCATATTGCATCAGGGCACACACTAACGACCTCATTTTACCTTGATTACATCTGTAGAGACTTTATTTCCAAATAAGGTCACGTTCTGAGGTACTGGGGGCTTGGACTTCAACATATTTTTTTTTTTTTTGGTGGGGGGAAGACACAGTGACACAATCCAGTCCATAGTATATGCCTTGCTTAAATCTAGCCACGTATAGCATTTATGATACTTCATTGATCTATAAAAGAATATAGCTTAATTTGCAGTGACTCGTATGTGATAGCTCCAACATACTTCAGAGTGGTGATCAAGTACAGAGAAATCCTGTGTTTAAATAGCCTGCTTAAGATCATATGTACATCCCTATCTTTATTATTCATATTCTATATCTTACAGTTTCCAAATATAATCAGCTGACTTTTATTTTTAATTTTTATTTCAGAACATTATGGGGATACAAACATTTTAGTTACATGAATTACTTTTGTACGGTTTGAGTCAAAGTTATAAGTGTGTGCATCACCCAGATAGTGTGCATTGTACCTGTTAGGTGTAAATTTACCCATCCCCTTCTCCCCACTACCTGCTTGATTTCTGTTGAATTATACTACCATATGTACACATGAGTGTTGATCATTTAGTACCAATTTAGTAGTGAGTACATGTGATGTTTGTTTTTCCATTCTTGTGATACTTCACTTAAAAGGATGGTCTCCAGTTCCATCTAGGTTGTTACAAAAGGTATTAGTTCACCACTTTTTCATGGCTAATATTCCATGGTATACATATACTGCATTTTATTAATCTACTCATGTATTGATGGGCACGGGGATTGTTTCCACATCTTTAACACTTGTGAATTGTGCTACTATAAACATTCGAATGCAAGTGTCTTTTTTATAAAATGTCTTCTTTTCCTTTGGGTAAAGACCCAGTAGTGGGATTGCTGCATCAAATGGTAGGTCTACTTTTAGTTCTTTGAGGTATCTCCATATTACTTTCCATAGAGGTTGAACTAGTTTCCAGTCCCACCAACAATATACGAGTGTTCCTTTCTCCATGCATCCACACCACCATTTGTTATTTTGGGAGTTTTTGATAAAAATCATTCTCACTGGAGTTAGGTGATATCTCATTGTGGTTTTGATTTGCATTTCCCTGATGATTAGGAAATTGAGCATTTTTTCACATGTTTATAGGCCATTAGTCTATCTTCTTTTGAAAAGCTTCTGTTGAAGTCTTTTGTCCACTTTTTAATGTGGTTGTTTGATGTTTTCTTGCTGATTTGCTTGAGTTCCTTGCAGATTCTGGTTATTAGCCCTTTATCGGATGTATAGAATGCAAATATTTTCTCCTATTCTGTAAGTTGTCTATTTGCTCTACTGATTGTGTCCTTGGCTGTGCAGAAGTTTTTTTTAATTTAATCAAGTCCATTTATTTTTGTGTTGCTATGATTGCCTTTGGGGTCTTCTTCA
>NW_012151396.1:3090417-3098855 GCF_000956105.1 Propithecus coquereli | reverse complement strand
CCATCTTAAGATGCTTTACATAAATTGTATTCCAAATTGAATATCATGTTGAGGGATTTCCTCTGCCCTTGCTTCTGGCAGCCTGCTTTTCCTTAGTTTGAAACATGAGTCTCTAAAGACTAGTGTTTCCTCTGAGAAGATTATCAAGATTAACAGTCATTCTGCACTTCCTATTCTACAAGGAATGCTTTTTTCTCAATTTCTTCCAGAAAACAAATGCAGTCTCTACTTTTTCTGATTTGTTGGGTTAACTTATGTTGTTTTGTTGTTGTTATTGTTCCTGTTATTGTTGTTATTGTTGCTGTTGTAATGTTCAAGTTTTGGAGTTAAGCTCTCCTCATAACATTGAGAACATTCCCATAAAGCTCTGGTTTTATGTTGAAATACTAGGGAACAGTAGTCCTACAAAAACTAGAGGAGCAAGTTTGCCTTCTGGTCCTTATATACTTCCGCTATACTGGGATAAAAAGATCTTAATTTATCCACAGGTTTAAATTAACATAAGCTTTAATGAACATTATTTGAACATCTACTTTCTACCAGTTTCTGCTTTTCGTATTGTGGAAACACAGCTGCAAAATACACTTTGCTTTTCTTTCACCAAATGCATTTTATTTCCTCAATATCAGCCCTTGTAGTCTAATTCTGATTCTCTATTTCATAATATTTCTGCTACTTTTTTTTTTTTAGCTTGGATTTCTTGTAACCTTCTGTGTTGGTTAAGATATATTATACACTTCACTACTATAATAGAGAGCCTAAATAACTATAGCTTAAACGTGATTGAATCTTTTCCTTGCACTCCTAGTAGTCTGTGTGGAAGCAGTCCAGGGCGTCTACGGTGGATCCACAGTGTCAGGGACACAGGCACACCTGCCACTCTTTGAGGACTGCTTCATCCCCCATCCAGAATGACTCACCTTCACATCTGCAGTCCGGCCTAAGAAGGTGAAAGAAGAGTGCAACACAGGCCCTATCCCTTCAACTCAAATCCCACATGGGCAGGATACGGCTGTACATTTTTACAAGAGTATAGAAAATATCATTCTTATTCTTGGCTTCTAAGAACCAGAGGTTCTACTAATATGGAGAAAATGAAAAAAGTTATTGGAAATAAATAGAGGTCTCAGAACTCAACAGAATTTGCACACCCTCTTTTTTCCTTCCTTTCTTACACAATTCATTGGGTAGGTACATGGTTCTTAACGAGGCCCTGTTTGAAATTATAAGGTATTCCACCTGTAACAAAAGTTTATCCTTGGTTATAGAATAAGTCATTAGTTGTTAAGTATTATAACTTAAAATAAGGTTTTGCAGTTAAATTTCCCTTAATCATTATCGAATAGCTTCTCTTAAAGCTGAACTCTCTGCTAGACAGTTATCTTAAGCAATTGCCCAAGCATCCCCTAAGAGGTGTAAATTTTAGGTCTTTTTCTCATTAACTGAGCAGATCATCATGTGGTAAGAAATCTTCATCTTTGTAATCCAGAGGTTACAGCAGATATCTGTAAATTCCTATAACTGTTATCTGTTTTGCTTCAACAAATACATATTGTGCCTCAGTGGAAACATAGAAGCACAGTTGTGCAATAACAATGTAATTGTAATACAATCAGTTCTGCTCATTTCAATACTGCCTTTATTATTAAAGCCCTCTCATTACTTTTCACTTAAAATGGTAAGAATAAAGGAAAAGAAAATACTTAGGGATATGACTGGGTTTTTTTTTTTTTTTTTTACATGTACTGATACAACGGATATATCAAAGAGGGACCACTTGTTCAAAAGATGTTAGGGTAGACTTTAGGGAGAGAAAGTGAAATAATTATCAGCAGCTGAGAAGAAAAGAAAGTTAGGAATTGTTTAATGTTCATAGGAATCCCAAATAGCAATGAAAAATAAGGATGTAAAAACTGGTTTTGCATAGTAAATGTGTTTTATGGAACAGAAGCATTGCTTTGAAATGAAGGTACAAGGTACATCAACTCTAAGTGCCCTATTCATCACATACGAGGCTTCCGCAGTCGGGCAGCATTAATTCTACAGCTGTGTATTGCAAGTCAGGCCACAGGATACATATTATTTTACAAGGAAATATTGGCAATGGTTGGAGGTGCTTGCAAACATACACTAGAGATAGAATAATGATGCATGGCACATTTACCATACACAGAGAATTTAGATAAGTGAAAGGAGAATCCTTGTTCATAGTAAAGGCTCAGCACACCAGTCCTTAGGTAAGGTTTATGTACTGGATCAACATATTCACATTATGTGGGAGGACAGAGGCATACACCAAACAATTAATTTAAAACCTTGAGGAGCATAAGCATCCCATTAATGGCTTATAAACAAGAAGGCCTTCTCTCACCATGGTAACCGGGCAGAGCTGTCAGAGTTTTCACAGTTGAGGCTTCTGTTGTTGCTCCAGGGAATCCTGCAGATGCCTTAATCTCCTCTGCTTCTGGACATGTTTGCCAAAGGTTAAGGCACTTTTTCGAGGGTCATATTTAAGGTCCTTTTTTAGTATCAAGAATAAAATCAAATGAAGCAGACCTAACTGAAAACTCTGAAACATATTAGAACTTACTAAACAGGGGTCTGCAATCTAAAACTCTCGTGCAAAGTGTGGAAAAAATGGCATGGTGCCCTGGAAGGGAAGAATGGGTTGGAATGTGGGTGCAGAGGCGCTCTAGGAGGCCCATAGTTGAATTTGTTACGCAGGCACAATTTTCACCGTCTGGGAGAAAAGACGCCAGGAATTAAAAGTGCTTTATGATTCTAATGGGGAGGTCATCTCAAAAAAGAATGTGCAAATGTTCAGTTTCAGCCTAAATGAGCAATGGAAAAATCATAGATTGTCCATTAAAGAAAGGTTGGGTCATAGATGTGCATGGCGTATGTGGCGAGAGGACATTGATTACTTCTCACCTGACCCAGCTATGAATAAACTTTCTCTCTCAAAAAGAGCTACTTTCCTTTATACCCCTGATGGACTTGCTGTCTATACTCCATCCTAGCTCACCACCTCCTTGTGTTTATCTTTTCATTACTAATCCTTAAGTCCTACATGTGATGTTACAAGCTTTCTGCTTGGGCAATTGGTAATCTCAAATATCTATCACAGTGACAACCAGGGCCAGCAGTCTCATACACCTCAGGGGTCTGCGATGGTCAATTTTATGTGTCAATTTGACTGGGCTAAAGGATGCCCAGATAGCTGTAAACAGTATTTCTGGGTGTTTCTGTGAAAGTGTTTCTGAAAGACACTAGCATTTGACTCAGTAGACTGAGTCAAGAAGAAATCTGCCCTCACCCTGGCCATTGAGGGCCTGAATAAAACAGAAAGCAGAGGCAGGGTGGATTCACTCTCTCCTTGAGCTGGGACACATGAGCTTGTGGTTCTCAGGCCTTAAAAGTTCGGAATTACACCAGCAGCCCCACATCCCACTCTCCCGCCTTCTATACACCACTCCCCTTCCCAGCTGGTTCTCAGGCCTTTGGTCTCAAACTCATAGTTACACCATCAGCCTCAGGACTCAGACTGGATTATATTATACCACGGATTTCCCAGCTCTCCAGCTTGTGGAGAGCATATTGTAGGACTTTTCAGCCTCCATAATTGCATGAGCCAATTCCCATAACAAATCCCATCTTCTATGTCTGTGTGTATATATATCCTATTGATCCTGTCTCGTTGGAGAACCCTAATACAAAGCCCAAGGAAATATGTTCCAGAATCAAACAGACAGATGGGCATGATAATACAGTTACAAAAGTGAATACAATCTTCAAGACAGACAATGTAAGTGGGAAAGAGCAGAAGGCCCTATTAGATAAAAATAGGATTTATATTCCAAGAGGAGAAGTTTAAGAGACAATCACTGAAGCTCGTTAATGTAGAACACAAGTGCTTTTACAGAAAAGTAGAGGATAAAAAGCCCAGACAGCATATCGTAGCTGTGCCCTCTCCCTTTGTGTCCTCGAGCACCCTCATATATTATATAAAGGACTTCATCAGATCAAAGAGAACAGAGCATAAACAGTAAGAGGCCTTAATTCTATGTATCCTATCAGAGTCTCCAGTTCTGCTCAGATGATCCCAATATTCCATCGAGAAATGTAAAACTTCCAGTTTGCTGCTGACATGTCTCCAAATCATAAGTTACTCAAATTTATTCCTTCCCAGGGCTTTTTGTGCTTAGTAAAGACGACCTGAAAATATGGTTTTCTCACTCTTCGATTTCTCAACCTTCTTATCCCAACATCTTCCTTGGTAACCACAATGTCTGAGGAGGAAAAAATGGACGAAAATCTTTTATAAGATTTAGCTCAGAAGCACCCAGAATTATAAATTATGGCTTTCATGAGCATTCACAGCAGTCGTCTGATTGGAGCTTCATGCTTGGAAAATGAAAAGATTTGTTTCTGATACATCTCCTCGCGGCACACCTCGATCTTCCTTCGGCGCGCCAGCGTCCAGGCGGCAGCCCTCCGTCACCTCACTTGATGGCGCACCGGGGAGGGGCTGCATCTGCCTTCCACAGAGTATCAGCAATAACGGGAAACCACAACTCTGTTAGGAGGTCACGGTCAGGCAATTTTACTGTTATTATTGAAGATGGTGATCGGAGGCTCAGCAGTGAACATCACCCTTGACAGAGATTGTTCTGAACAACAAGAATTTCATTTTATGGCTCCTTTTTTGAAAGTGCATATATTTATGAAATCACCTTTATGAAGTTCAGCATAGTCTTGATTGAACACTTCTGCATTGTTGTGTGATACGGTACACTGGCACAGACTGAAAATATCCTTAAATCAAAAATAGTGGTGCCAGTTGCAAGTTTTAAGTGAAAAAGGGGAGAAATGCTTCCCAAGAATAATCCATTATGCCAAACCAACTGGTAGAGCAGAGGGTACTATCCTTACTGCAGTTACCGTATGCTTAGAGAATCTGCTCCAAGCAACAGTAACAGCTGTCACTCCCATCTGCGGGTTGGTGAGAGCAGAGTGGGGCCGTGCTGCTCTTCCCATTGCATGTCTGGGTTTGCACACTCGTGTCTCATTCAGGTTATGTAACGTGAAGGTGCATGCTGCACAGGTGCTGGACTTTGCTGGCAGCATATAACATGAGGCCCGGTCACATGTGTGTGACAGCGTGTAGGGTGAAAATGCAGGCTGTGGTATTTGCAGAGGATTTATTTTAAATGGATTTGCCTCCTCTAAAGGTATTGCTCTGGCATTACGTAAAGTCAGAATGTCCTCAATTCATGGGCACCCTGAGGCTACGGAGACTCACCAAACTTTAATCAAAACAATCCCTAATTCTCAATTTATTAAAAGGATCACCTGTGTATAGTTTCTGACAGTTATTTATTGAATGCATGGTGGTTGAACCTAAAGTTCTATCTCTTTTCCAGTGTTCTTTCACACACCTCTCGATTAGACATTTTTCCAGCACGTATTTGCTGCTGAACTAAGTGTAAAATTATGTCATGTTATAGAGATAAGCTGATCTAACACACACATTCCATTTAAAAATGAAGAAACCAAGTTAATATTTCACTATTTTTGTTTGTATCTCTATTCAGCCCATTGTTTTTTTTTTCCAAAACCTCACCACATTTTTCTGACTCCCTGTTTCCCTAGAATATTCAAGGTTTCTGTTAGATTTCAAAAAATAAGTCAGCTTCGTTCTCATGGATGTTCTTATTATGATGTTCTTTTTGTGTCTGCTCTGTAATCTGAGAAGAGGCATAAATGAAATGTTAGTTCTGCTTTCTCTCATGCATCAAGTCATTTTAAATTAGAGAAAGAATACAACAGGGAATGTTGCAGTATAAAATTTATACACATATTTTTCTACTTTACATCACCTGGTAGGAGGAACTACAAGAGGAGGATTCGTGGACAAATTTTAGAAGCATAGAGTCTTCCAGATCACTATTTTAAATTAAGGAGTTTTTTAATCTTCAATTTACATACAAGTTTAGAGCTAAGCAATGAATACTAAAGGCATTGACCTCACTGGAAAAGGACTTCTTAGATGAAAATATTATGAAATACTCTAGCAATTGCACTATGAGCTTAGTACATGGTCTAAATTAAAAACCTAAGTAGTTAGAAGTCAAGGGCCCATGACCAGAATCTAATCCCAAGGCAGTCAAATGAATAGAGCTGGATCATTTAACTACATGAACTACGCTGTCCACTTTAAAATAAATAGGATGATACCAGGTAATTTAAAAGGGTATTTGGGTGGTTCTCAATCATCAATGTAGCTGAAGCCTCAGCTGGCACAAAGAGCTGACCTGAGTTCAAAGATGAATTCTAAACTCCCTTCTTGATTCAGCTGAGAGCAATGGGCATGGGCATTGCTTACCTGGGAATTGATTTGAAAGCATATGGAACCTAAAATTCATGGCACCGTTTAAGGATTCAGCTATAATTCAAATTCCGTACTTCTAGAATACTCATTCAGAGAGATGATATGTACCTCTTGTGAGAAGTAGAGATCATACTACAAGTCCATGGTGAAGGTGGTCTTTCCATTAGGTAAAATTTCCCTCAATGGAACGAGTTCTGCAAATGTGATAGCTGAATTTAGCAGCAGCCTTGATCTCGTTCGTCCTCTGTCTTCCTAAACAATACTGTGACCTCCACAATGCAAGTCATGTAGAGATAGCTCTGGAAGGTCATTTTTTCATTCTATTTTTTTTTTCAGAGCAATAGAGAAAACAAAACAATAAACACGAGAAAGCCTCCATTTCCTGGCATTTTTAAAGAATAGTTAACTGAGAAAGATGGTGGAGTAGGAGGTCCCCAGCCCTCATCCCCCACAGAAACAACAATTTGCCAGCCACCCACAGACAAAGGTGGCTTTGTAGAAGGCTTGGGATCCAGGTATGAGATTATGAAAGACTAAGAAGGGCCACTTTGAAAAGGCAGGCTATGGACTCAGAAGCAGCCCATCCCCTTGTGGCTTCAGCCACACTTGCCCACAATCCTGTCACCAGCCCCATCTTCCCAGGGATCTGGCAGGGGTCACACCCATACATGCCCCTAATAACATTGCCACCAACCACTGACTGGACTATTGGATTAGAAGAATTCATATTGTTAAAAATGTCCATGCTACCCAAATGCTCTTAACACAATTCCTATCAAAATCCCAATGGCATTTTCCACAGAAATAGGAAAAAACAATTCTAAAATTCATGTGGAACTGCAAAAGACCCCCAAATAGCCAAAGAAGCCCTAAACAAGAAGGACAAAGCTGAAGGCATCACACTACCTGACTATAAAATATATTACAAAGCTATAGTAATCAAAACAGTATGGTATTGGCCTAAAAACAAACATATAGACAAATGGAAAAGAATAGAAAGCCCAGGAATAAATTGATGCATTTATAGTCAACTGATTTTCAGCAAGGGTACCAAAAACATAAAATGAGGAAGGATAGTCTCTTCAAACCTGACATAATACAGAGTCTGGGGAGGAGAATGGGGAGAGACATTGGTCAAAAGTGTGAAGTTTTGGTTATTCAAGATGAGTAAGTTCTGAGATCTAACGTAAGGCATGGTGACTATAGTTAATGATACCATATTGTTTCTTTGAAATTTGCTAAGAGGATAGATCTCAAGTGTTCTCACCGCACACACAAAATAATAACTCTTTGAAGTGATAGAAATATTCATTGGCTGGACTGTGGTAATCATTCTGTAATGTGTATATATATAAAAACATCAAGTTGTACACCTTAAATATATGTAATTTATTTGTTAATTATATCTCAGTAAAGCTAAAAATAATAGCTAACAGTGATGCCTGAATGCATTCCAACTTGGAGGTAAAAAAACTGTCAAAGTTCTATCACTGAATTTATTCACTGTCTCAGACAGATATGTAGTAGGGGCGTACTTGCAGAAGCGAGAAAAGTACAAATGAAGACTTATTATGTGCCAGGCCCCTAGGCCAAGTATTTTATCAACATGATTTTCTTTGATTCTTAAAATACATCTTGAAATGAGCAAAGATGTAAAAGGGCAATGAATTTTTCCCAAGTCACAAACCTAGTAAAAGGTACACTAAAAATTCTAACTCAAATTTGTCTCACTTAAAACATTATCACCTTTTTAGTACATCACTACTTTGAAACATGTATTCCTAAAAATTCTAATTACTAAACTTGTAAGAAATTTTATCTTTTTTCTTACACACTATATCATATATTTGAAAAAGTAAACATAAAAAAAGTTGAGAATAGATTAGAAAATAGTGAAAAATGAACCAGAATAATATTGAAATAATTGATAACACTTTAAAAATTACAAAATCTCTTCTCAATGCTAGCAAAGTAGCAATAATTTGATAGACAAGTAGCATACATTTGATTTGTTTGCTCAAGAGAAATTTGTTGAGTGGTCACTATA
>NW_012151396.1:3079160-3081927 GCF_000956105.1 Propithecus coquereli | reverse complement strand
TTCTAAGAAGAAAATTGAAATGACTGAATCAGATATATCACCATCCACCCTGGCAAACAAATTATCAGAGCACTTCAATTATTCTACCAATTCTGCAGTTTTGTGTTATTTTTGTTTTTAATAACCTACTCCTTGTTCATAAAATATTACAGGCAGTAAGTTCTCATTAAACTTCTAGAGAAACTTTACAGAAATAAATAAATCTATCCAACTTCACTGAGATTTTGGAAAACAGATTCCTCCACAGTTCTAGGCTGTTACACCATGTACTAAATTTGAGAATTTGGAACAGCTATCAACACACATTTTCTGTAGTTGTGATGCCCGTGGTGTCTAACCAGAGAGATGTAGAGCCGTTCCTCCAGTGGTCCCCACCCTCTATCTCGGATGAACGGGGTTCGTGGAGAAGGACACAGCACAGTCACAGGTAGCTCAGGACTTTCACAGAGAGTATTCACAGAATAGGGAGAGGCAACAGGCATCGGTGAAGCAAGAGTGGGTGGTCTGCCATCTGGAGGAGGCCTGACAGGTGAGGGAGGGAGAGCTCAGCCGGGACCCCACGTGCTGCGCCCGCACTGCCCAGCACACAGGAATCCTCTGACCCGACTCTTGCTCACAGCTCCTGCCGACACCTCCCATTGGCCAGGCCCCACCGGAAGCCAGAGGGCAACAGCATCCTCCATCAGCCAAGAGAGGTCAGTAGACCCTCAGGGGACAGTGCAAGGTACAGAAGGGCAGAGAGTGAGTAGATGTAAAGGGGCAACCGGAAAATACCCAGGACGGCCCTGAGCAAGAGCCCCCGGCAGTGGGAGAATCCCCCCCAGACAGGTTTGGGAAAGGTGTGAGGAGAAGGACAAAAAACAGAGCCAATAACGACCACCATGTGAATGTAGTAACCAGACCAGGTTACGCTTTACCTAGTTTTACATTGATACATTGCCTTATAGAAAGCCTAGAAATTATTATCCCAATTTTACAGAATAGAAAATGGAGATGCAGAAAAGTTAAATAAATTGCCAAAATTCATATGACCATTAAATGGCAGAATTGAGATTTAAATTAATGTTTTCTGATATCAAGTCATATGCTTTTCCAGTAGGGAAGCCACACCCCTGACAGTACATGAGGAGCTCTTTGCTTTCCCACTGGCCGGAGAGAGGTAGCCCTTTTAAGAAAAATCAGATTTTCTTCAACCCTGTTCGAATTATTAGAAACAGCTGAAGGTCCTTGAGTCTTGGGTAGCCAAGAAATCCATCAAATGACATGAAGAACATAACTGGTCATTGAAAGTTTGTTTTTTTTCTTTGCCTTCTAATCTCTTGAAGACACACACTGGAAGAAAATTTGCCACTCAGGCATTTTTTCCTCTTTGCCAGAGGCAATTCCACCACTTGAGAGAAGAGATTGTCATTTATAGAATACTGCAGTGGTTAATATTTATGCTCTGCTGCCTGCTACCCTATTCCCCAGGACAACTTGAACTAATTTTCAGAGTATAACTAGCAATATGGTTTGTAAAAATAAGAAAAAACACATGTCACCAATGTGTTTTTTATTTGGCCTCAAAAAACTTCTCTTCCACCAACCTCTTTCAATTGTCCAACAATTCTTAAAAGGAAAGATAATTTCTCTTATGTTCCTTATCTTCAGGAAAACATTCGTATTAGATAGATTTCCTTATTACTTTGTGATCAGACCATATAATCTTGGTTAGGAAGCTATTTTGACACACAGTGAATATAATTGCCATTTTGTTTTAATTTTGATGGAAGCATCACTGTGGAAATTCCTTTATATTCTAACATATGAGAAGCTTATCTATTGAGATTCCAGTACATGTGTGTTATTTGCCTGAGATTACACACATTAAACATCTTGTTGGTCATTCCTCAATCTTAAATTTTGGTTTGAATCTATTAAGTCTTTCTATAGTCATGAGGAAGCAACATGGATACATTGTACTTATTTATTTATGCAATGGACTTATATTAAAATACTATGTAACAGTCATTGTCTAGACACTGCTGGGAGGAGGGGATAAAGAAGATACAAGGGATAAAATAATGGAATGTACACATATGAACTCACATATATGAACATACACACAAAACCATATGTGAACAAGCATGTGCATGAACGCACTTACAGGCTTGCACACAGATCATCTTTGGACAAAAGAACTTCACTGTCTGATGGGATGGGCGAAACTCTCCTACAAGTTAACAGACAGGACACATATACAAAGAAATCATTAATTTGCAGAATACATGCACTGTTATATATCATTTGCGTAATTCACAAAAAAGCCATTTTATATAAGGACATGCACATGTATATAGAAATAAAAATGGCCTGGTATATAATAACATTCCCACACTGAGAACAGTGCTTCAATCTGAGGAGTGTGGAAAGGAGGAATGGAGGGTGATGATTAGAGAGACTTTACCCTTATTTATACTACCTTCAACTTTTAGAGGAAGACTATGTTTTTGTAATTTTTGTGTATTTTACAAACCTTTACAATAACCCAAGTATTCTAATAATGGTGAACACAGAGTAGTGTTAGCACAGATGAAGGAAGTGTGAAATGTGTTTGTGCAATCATGGAAGCTATCTATGAGGAGGTGCCATTTGAATTTAGTCTCAAGGATAAATAGGAGTTTTTTTTATAAGAAATATGAAAGTAGAGGTATATCAAGAGAAGAGCAACAAAATACACAAAGACAAAGAAATGGGATAAATTATGATGTGCTCACATTTTGGTATG
>NW_012151396.1:3077362-3079110 GCF_000956105.1 Propithecus coquereli | reverse complement strand
ATCTATAAACACTTGTATGTCTTTCTACTAATAGTAATTGTACAAAATAATTAATGGACTCACAGAATGAATGAGCCAATGAATGAGTGAGTGAGTCAGTGATGTCATTCTAAAGCACAGAAAAGAATGCTAAATCTGAACATCAGAAGGCCTCAGCTCTGCTACTACTTCTGCCACTCTTCATTGTTAAATTGTGCGAGTCACTTCATGTCTCAGTTTTCTTGTCTCCAACACGAAGAGGCTGACTTCCTTCAAACTCAAATTCTAAGTTGATGATTACTTTAATAATAACTACCCTGCACACTGCACTGATGTAGTAAATGTTCACCGGGTCTATGGACTCTTTAAGAAACCACCCAAAGAGAAAGTTTCAGATACAGTTCTATCTTCTATTACAAAACATAAAGGCTATAAATTTAGATATCTGCTCACTATAACATGACCATTTGACTACATTAAGAAAGGAAAATAACTCAAATCTGTCGTCTGTACCAAAAAGGATGAAAATCCTCTGTTAAGCTGAAAATAATCTATTAAGCACAAATAATTGGTGCTTTTGCTGCAATTAAATCCACAGAACTACCCTGTCCAAACAGCAATGAATTCTTCTTCAAGTTGTCATATGTATCCATGCACCAAATAAAGCCCATTCCCCACATTAAAGGAAATCCTGAACTAGATAGATAAGCAGGAGCTTTTATTTTTTCACTTATTCTTTCTTTTATTTCAGAATATTACAGGAGTACAGATGTTTTGGTTACATAAATTGCTTTTGTACCATTTGAGTCAAAGTTATACGTGTGTCCATCCCCCAGATAGTGTGCATTGTACCTGTTAGGTGTGAATTTACCCATCCCCTGCTCCCTGCTCCCCTCCTGCTTGATTGCCAATGAATGTCATTTCCATGTGTGCACTTAAGTGCTGATTGATTAGTTCTAGTTTAATAGTGAGTACATGTGGTGTTTTTCTTTCCATTCTTGTGATACTTCACTTAGAAGAATGGTCTCCAGTTCCATCCAGGTTAATACAAGAGGTATTAGTTCACCATTTTTTTTAATGGATGAGAACTCCATGGTATACATATTACCAAATTTCATTAATCCACTCATGTATTGATGGGCACATGGATTGTTTCCACATCGTGGCAATTGTGAATTGTGCTGCTATAAACATATTTATTCTTTATTCATCTTGTCTCACTACATATGAAAAATTGCTGCAATTTAGAAGAAAACTTCCAAAATATAATAATGTAGTATTTCAAGAATGCCAAGAAGATTAAAATTCTATACTTTTCAAAGCACTAGCTCAGCTAAAGCTTAAAATAACCCTACAAAGACAGGATAACTAGTTATTTCATCATTTTGCAGATGAGGAAATTGAGGCCTAAAAATTTTAGTTATCTGCCCAAACTCAGAAGGCTAGTGAGGCATAACTAGTGTTGGCCCAGAAGAGCATCTCTCCTTGTTTCAACACTGTGAGTGGAGATCAGTTTTTTACTCTAATTAAAATCAGCCCAGTAAAGATTTTGTTTGCAGTTGCAAAGATGTGGAAACAACCCATGTGCCCATCAATACATGAGTGGATTAATAAAATGTGGTATATGTATACCATGGAGTACTATTCAGCTTTAAGAAACAATGGTGATACAGCACCTGTTGTATTCTGGAAAGAGCTAGAACACATTCTACTGAGTGAAGTATCCCAAGAATGGAAAAACAAGCACCACACGTACTCACCATCAAATT
>NW_012151396.1:3071531-3073309 GCF_000956105.1 Propithecus coquereli | reverse complement strand
CTTTTCTTCCTTTCGATCATTGTCAAGCCCAGTGGTCTTGGAGATCTCCATTAAAGGATGGGACATTTGGTGCGGCCATGTTGTTATCTGTGGCTGGAGCTTATATACGGATACTGTAGGGTTCTGTTGTGTTATTTTTCCCCCATCAGTTTCAGGTTCAGCATATTTGAAGCTTGAATGTATTTGCCGAAGTTGCTAAGCTCTTTTGAAAATTATCCTTTTTGGAAGTTTGAAGCATTTGCTCCTTTTCCCTGGTGTTCTGAAACCAGAGCAACTGCAGGTCATAAATCTGGGCAAGCATATTTCCTTTCGACAAGATTGCAGCATGCTTTCTATGAGCTAATTTCAATAATTTATAAGCAGCCTATTCCAGGTCTCCTGAGCCAAGCTTTGTGGGTTCACCCAATTCAATATTTTTTTTCTTTTTAACACTGGATTTTTACAAAAGAAGACAAGACAGTGCATTGGATAGATGGACCAATGGAAAGATACTGGAATGGCGTCTACCACCTAGTTTCCTCATCGTCTGATCTACACTAGGGTCCTCACAAGCCTGGGGTGAACATCACTTCTGGAGGAATCTGTGTGAATGGCTCCTCTTAGAACACAGCTTGACTATTCAGACACCATCTTATCAACCACAAGCAAACATCAGGGTAGGCGTTTTGTGTCAGTGAATCATGCTAACAGGAAAATTGTTATATCAACCACGGGAGTATGCGGCAGGGCTACAATCTTTTTTAAAATAGTGCCTGCCCTTCTTGAGTGTCTGAAACAGCAGAACCAGATTCTCACTGAGGCATTTCAGCAGCCATGGAAGAATATGTCAATCACTTTGATGATTTATTTCTAAGACCCTGGCAGCGTACAGAGGTTCTAAGTACCCTTGGTTCAACTATGATCTTACTTAGAGGGAAGGTCTAAATCAACCAGAATACTCTTCTTAGGAAGTTAATTTTGATTTATAATACATTGGGACAAAATACATTCATCACATTAACTCTTAAAATGAGTGAGCTCTTTGTTTCATTTTTTCCCTCCCTATAATAGTGAAAGCATCTTCCGAAGAAATTCCCAAACACAGGGGGAAAATAGCTTCACTCTTCAAAATTTCAGGTCCAATGGGAAGATACTCATAATCTCACGTTTTAAAATTCTGATATACATTTAAATGATGCCATTATGGAAAATAAGCACATTCTGTTTGTCACTCAGGCTCTTTCTACTGCAATTTGAACAATCTACTAAGCTACAACAGTTTGTAATTAACTGCATAGCTAGCAAGAACAGATTCTTTCCCTGAATCGCTGGGCTGGGTTTTCAAAGCTGATATTTGATAGCAAACAATCTAATATATTGCAGAAAGAAGAACTTGTTTCCTTCCTTTGACCTTCCCCTGGAAATCCCTATTACAATGCCAGTATAGCTGGCACTTCATCAGTTCATGATCCAATCAGGTTTTTTCCTAAATTAATTCATTACTTCAAAGAATTCTATTCGGCTTCAGAGCTATCATCAGCTTTATTGTGATCAAGACTCGAGACAAAAATTCAGATCTTTTTAACCAAATATGTATAAACCCGTAGTTGGGAAAAAAATTGTTTTGTTATAAAATTTATTGCAGTGAATAGCATAAGAGTAATGATGTCATTCCTGGCATATTTTACCCTTTGAAACACTAAACTATTAATTCATCGCTTGACATTGTGATGGTTAATTTTATGTGTCAACTTGGCTAAGCCATGGTACCCAGACACTCCATCAAATGTTATCCTAGA
>NW_012151396.1:3056905-3059956 GCF_000956105.1 Propithecus coquereli | reverse complement strand
TCTCTTTTTCCTCATTACTCACATTTTTTCCCCAGAGGGAGTTAATTCACTCTTAGTTTCAGACTGTGACTTCCAGCCTCATTAATGGGGGAGCCAGGCCCCTGCTCCATGGTATGCTATTTTATCCAAATTTTGCAGTAATGGGAAAAAAATAAAAGGCAGAGACTCAGGGTGCATGCCTCATTAGACTGGCTGTAGGAGGCAGCCAAGGGGCAGAGCCTGGCAAAGGCTCACCCCCGGGCACAAGGTCAGCCAAGGTCGCAGCCTCATTAGGTTGCACAGCGGAGCATCCGGTAAGTGGGGATACACACCTAGGATGTGGCTCTACCCCTGGCAACCATCATAACGGTATTTACAACCATTCTAAGGACACAGAAAAATTCTTCATAGCATAATATTAAGGAAAATACTGTATAAAACTGTGTATAAATTATATTTCAGTTATATTGTTTATGTTAGAATTTTTTTCCCAAAAGCATATGTTACCTTTATAGTTTTTTTTTTTAATAGAAAAAGCATGCATTACCTTTATGGTTTATTTTAAATAGAAGAAAATAGTATCTCAAGAAGAGGGGTCAACAAATTCCACAGTAATCTCTCAAGAAAGTGCAAGACATGGAGGGACCAGGAACACCCTGGGCAGCCAGATCCCTGGGAGACGAGGGGAGGGCAGAGTCCTGCAGCCCAGTTAGTAAGTTGTGGCCATTTTCCAAAGAATCTTGTATCTCCAAGGCCTTAGCTTCCCTAGGTGTATATTTTAAAGATCTTCACTGGGATATAGCAAAGAGAAAGTGAGGACATGTGCATCTGAAAGCTGACTCAGAAATTCTGATGCTTTCCCTATATTTCTTTTCTAACCGCTGCCACATGGGAAAACATCGTTATGTCACTTTCCATCTCAGGGACTATGGTCTTTTCCAAATTTATCTTTTTTTCCTAAAACCTCTCTCTAACTTTATTTGACATTGCAGTACTAAATAATAGATGTGAAACTTTTCACATCTGTACTGAAAAAAAATATGTTACAAAATAAAGTTGTATAATGCCTCCAGCTATCATTATAACTGAACAGCAGAGAATATTTCAAAATATTCTGAAAAAAGGATGGTTATGAAAAATCCACATTTCAGCAGTGGTTTTCAATTAGGGTTGGAACATTTCTGCACTTTTCAAATTTTCCACAACCAGCATAAACTCCTTGTATTTCAAGAAGTATCTATTCTTCTAATATTTTTAATAAAATGATATATCAATTAAAACATATTTTACGTGATGATGGGCAATTTTAATAGTATGAGGTGGCTCTGGCACTATTAGTTTGGCAGATATACCCAGTCTACCTGGGAAATAACAGGCACATCGCTTTTATATATTTACACTCATTGGTGTAGTAACATTACACCTCCAAATGTAGGTGGGCTCCCTATCTATAGTGTTTTGAATTTAACTCTCTTAAATCCTCCATGTTTATCAACTACTTAAAGGCCATTATTATTTTATTGTTGCCTATAACATCCAAGTAGGAAATCTCTGCCCTTCTATATATTTTCAAAATTGAATTAAAAGGAAGTATAACTAAAGAAAATTTGTAATGAGTGACTAGAATCTTTTCTAAGCCATTATCCAGGTTTCTCCAACATGAACCTAAATGCCAGATCTGGTGCTTGCTAATGATTTTAGGTGGAGATATTCTAGAGATCTATACTGACATGCACCTAGCTATAATACGCTATGTTCATGAATACAACATGGAGGGAAACTTAGAATTTGAGTTTGAATCTTTTAAAAATCCCCGATTATAACAGAAGTAGGAAATCAAAGGGTGTGTTCTAGCTTTTTCTTTGCCCACATGAGATAGCATTTCCCAAGAGCCACTCTTTCCTTCAGGGCTTTATGACTCCATAGTAATTGTGAAACACATTGCTACCTATTAAATATATTTGGATTGTGAAGCAAGTAGTGTAATCTGTCACATACAGTTCAGAAAATTCTAGCAGTTTGTAAATGATTTTTAAAATAGTGCAAAATAACCATATTCTTAACAATGCTTGTCCAAAGGAAAAAGATACTACTAGCCTGCAGTCTTTAGAAAGCATATGCGTCATAAATAATTTATTAAGAAACAGCTCCAAAGAGGTAGGATTCACAATAACTCTGGATGGACGATGTGCCACACACACAAATGTTGAGAGTGTGTGTGTGTGTGCACGTGTGTTGTAGTGGAAGAGGAAAAGGAGTACTTGGCAGAATTGTCTGAAGACATTTCAAAAATACACATTCCTTCTTCCAATAAGGGCTTCATTCAACAAATATTTATCAAATGTTTGTTAGGTACCAAGTACCTGTTGGTACATGCAATACGCCTCCCTATCTATTAATACCATCCCTCCAACAAAACACATACTCCGATGTGTTGGCTATTTGCCTTGGGAGGTGAGAGATGGTGTGTGCTGTGTTTAATCTGTTCGTTTCTCCAAAATTCTCCATTATCTTCAACCAATTAAAGGCTTTCCACACAACATCCAAGGAGGCAATCTATTAATATTATAACATGTATTTTCAAACTGGAAAACAAAACAAAGTAAGACACTAAAAATTAGGGAAAACTCCTACAAGATCACACAGCTAGCCATTAGCAGAGGTAAGATTTGGGCTCCAGAAAGCAGATGAAAATGCATGATCTAGACAGACAATCCTTGGGGAGAGAGAAAAAGGAAGCCATCAGGGCTAAGCCACGCACGGCCAGTTCCTCCTTCTCACTAGTCAGAGAAGGGACATGTCTCCTTCTCCTGGCAGAAGAGAATGAGGAGCGGAGGCAGAAGTGTTACTCAAATAGAAGCCCCTCCATAGGGAAACATAAGCCCAAGTTTTAAGATTCCCCCTAACAGCAAACACTTGTTCTAGGAAACAAGTGCCCAGATGTACACTGGAGCAATATGAAAAGCAAGGTTAAGTTCAGTGGATTCTTCTTGAAAGAAGGAATGTGTGTTTTCTCAAGTCTCCCTGTTTAATCATGCCTAATTATAACAAGTTTAAGACACAGGAAGCTTT
>NW_012151396.1:3050615-3056855 GCF_000956105.1 Propithecus coquereli | reverse complement strand
TTATGATTTACTAAAAAGAAGCCATTTCATAGGCAATCATTGAGTTGATTCAATGGTTCAATGAGGCTATCAAACCTAGGCTCCTTCAACCTTCTAATTTCACAGTGTTGTCTTTGTCCTCAGGCATGAACCCTCCTTGCCAAAGCTCCAGCCATCATTTCCAACACAGGAAGCCCGGGGCAGCCAAAAGAAAGGATTTCCTCATTGCAAGTATCTCTTTCAGAAAGGAAGACTTTGCTAGAGAAGCTCATCAGACTTCATTTCATAGATCACTGACCAGAATTGGGTCATAGGGCCCTCAGCACAGTCACCATCAAAGGGAAACAGAATTTCTATCATTGCCTGAGAAAGACCATGACTTGTCCACCAAATTTAAACACTTTGTCACATGAACAAAACTAGAACTTTGTTAGCATGAAAGAATAGCAGCATAAACATTGGGTGCACAGCCAACAGTAACTGCCTACCTTAAATCAGTAGACAGTTATTGTATCACATATGCATGAGAACCTTATCCATAATTAACAAACACGTCACACTCTTTGTAATAGAGTTTGTATCAAATGTTTTCTCATTTTATAGTCAGCATATTTCCACTTGCCATGAATATTTTGCCAAGTGTTACTTCTTTTGTTTTCGTTTAACATTTTTTAGTATTTTATTTAACTTGCATCATGAAATCACGTAAGGTTTTGCATGTATCAAATATAAATGCATCCAACTGAGTAAAATTTCTCAAACCACCCTACACCTTTATTCAGACATGCTTTTTCCTTGCCAGGTAACTAATCATTAGCTTAGAATGCGCCCTAATATAATGCCATCTGAGGGTTTAAGTAGGACATGGCAAAATGTGAACCGTAGATGTGAGGTAGATAGCGAGAAACTCCAGGTCTCCTAGGGACGAAAGTGGGTGCCTTGCCTTGGTGCTGCCTTGAGCAGTTGCCCCACCTGGGAAGAAGGGCACGGCAGGCCCCAGGCCCCCATCTTTTGGTGCTACCCCACCTTAATCCTGTCCCAAGCAACTGCCATACCTGAGGGAGGAGGGAATGCCGTACCAATCTACCAATCAGAACTTAGCATACCGGCTGCAAAAGAATGCAGAGGACTCTCTAGTCCACTGGCCAATCGGCATTGGTACAATAGAGTCTGGAAGGTGACTTAGGACAACCTAAGGCTAATTATCATGTCATCAGCTTAAAACTACCTTGTGGTTCACCCATCCCCAATGGGCTTTCCAGAGAGGCTCATGGGAGATTCACATGCACAGTAAGACTCAGGTCATATAACTTTCAACTGTCCATCAAAGTGGTTCCATGATGATGTCTGAACCACTGGGAGGTCCCTATCCAGGCACTGTAAAATAAGATCCATACCATAACCAAGGCCTCTTTTGCTATGACAATGGGTCTGGTCGTCATTCACGGCATGTGTATCTTGCTCTGTAAACCTGTATCTTGCTCTTGCTCTATAATCCTATCTTGCTCCCCCCTCAATAAATTTCACCTCATGCTTGCCTGACTTTGATGTGTCTGGTCATTCTTCAGCCAAGGGCACACCAAGAACTGGGAACACAGAATGAGACTGCCAAAAGCAACATAGACAGGTAGGAGGAAGTGGATTTTGAAATCGAGTAAAATACTCCTCCAAGGGAGAGATGATATAAGACCAAGGCAGTTGCAATAAAAATAGGGGGGAAAAAACAGAAAGATATTTGAGAGATCAAATGATAAGAATTTTGACTGGAAGAGAAGCAATTTCTGTCCAGAAAAAGCTGGGCTTTGGGTGAGGTACACCTAAGTCTGAGTCAAGGCCTTCTGCTCACTAATTCTCAGGTTTTGAACAGGTGATTTTTCTTTCCTAAACATGAGTTTCTTCAAATATAAAGTAGAAATAAATGGGCATGCTCAATAGTTGAAAAGATTGAATAATACATATAACATGCTGGCCCCTGTTAGATACTGAATAATCATAGATAAATATACACAATTCATAGACTAATTAATAGTTCTAATTCCAGTAGTCTTCCTACCTCTCAGACATTTAGCTCCATTTATTTACACAGGGTCTATGCAAACCAAGGTCTGTACGAGTATTACAAATTTGTTAATACAATGAATGCTTTCTTTGCTACACATTAAAATTGGTATCATGGCTTTTAGGTATTCCCTACATAACATAATTTGCAGATCAATTCTCTCACCAGCCTTGCAGAAAAAGCTTACCATGATCAAGTTCACTCACTGTAAATATCTGCCAACTTTGGTGCAAGAGGAAGCCTACTCTCTCCCTTACCTTGCTGAGCAACCAATGGGCAGGACCCAGATCTTCTTACTCAAGCTGTTTCCTACCTGGTGCCTCCCTTATAATAAACATTTTACAAATTAATGAAGCAGGTAACTTTTAGAGAAAACTCTATCCCCCCAAAATTCAATTCATACATACAGCAATATTTTAAACGCAATCTAAGATTAAGAGAATATATGGACAGTCATATTTCACGGACCTAAATGCAATTTGAGATAAAGGGAAGACATGCTATATTACTCCCAGAAAAATGATTCACTATTATGAGAATATCCAAATGTAATTAACTGATTTAAAAAAATACATGCATGTGTCAAATTTTCTTTTCTTTTTTTTTTTTTTTTTACCAGTAACACAAGATGGTAAATCATTACTTTTGATCATGGTCAGATTACATTTGGACTTGCTATAACAGCAGTCCTTCAGATTGGCAAGGGATAAAAACCTTTCGGTGAAAAGGAAGTTCTTCTATACCACAAAATCTTACAGAAAGCAGTGTTGGGGCTATAAAAGAATTGTACAGAATATTTCCATATCCCTTTATTCAAAGTTGATATAATTAAAGTTAGCAGTCATGGCTAAGGATAGAAAAGCCATTTTCAAGAATTAAATACGCCTCTGTGTATTTTCTGGATATGGGGGTAGCCATTAAAATAGTTGTGAATAATAACGAAGCATAAATGCTAATAAGTACTGATAATGAACATGTGAGAAAGAATCTATCACTGTCCCTGTCTACATGAGCCTTCATTCCTGACAGCATTTAAAGTGAGAGAGCCAAAGCTACCTGTTAAAGAGGCTAAAAAAGGACTGTCCGGTCAGTAATAATCTCCTATGTTCTGCTGATTTTCAAGATTCTAAATACTTAAAGAATGCACTAATGATGCAGTCTCGGTTCGCCTAGTTCAGCTAATTTCGTTTCTGGAATATGAAATGCTATTGATTATATCAGCACAAAGAATATAGAAAAGTCATTGAGAACGGAGCTTTAAGATAGCCTCATAATAACCTGTATCTGATTACGATATGCCACGTCCCTCTTTCCAGTCAATGTATCTATAAAGACAAAATCTGATTAATAAGCCATTGGTAAAACAATTTGCAAGAGTCTCAGAGAATTTCTCCCAACTACAGAGAAAATAACACTTCAGTTTTAAACACAATCAGTGACCTATACCAACTTGTTCTCAGAAATGTCATCTTCTTAGAAGTTGTTATAACTAACCTAGCTCAGAAACGTGGCATCTGCAACCTACTGGGAAATGGTCAGCCACGTCCATCTTCTCTGCACCTGACCGGGCTCCATTCACCTACCCACGGTATGGGGTGCTATTTTCTGAGGCAGCCAGAATTACATGCCACCCACTTTCCAAAACCTGTTCTATAACCTCAACCTCTGAAAGAGAGCAATACAGAAAGGATAGGAGATTGAGCCCTGCACATGGGCTCTTCCATAAATCAGTGCGATCAAGGACAAAACAGTATCTTATCTTGCTGAAAAACTAATGGGCACAACATATTCATAACATACACAATGAATGCTTTACAAATGAAGGAGATAACTTCCATAAATCAGTGTGATCAAGGACAAAACAGTATCTTATCTTGCTGAAAAACTAATGGGCACAACATATTCATAACATACACAATGAATGCTTTACAAATGAAGGAGATAACTTCCATAAATCAGTGTGATCAAGGGCAGAGACAACAGCCCTGGTGATTGTAGTTTCACCAAAAGAACTGCAGCATGACTCCAATTATTTGAAAAATAAAATAGCCCACTAATAATCAGGAAAGATTGAATTTTAGTCTAGGAGGCCCACATTAGACAAATGCATGCTAGACATAATTTGGGCCAGACATGTGTTCCTTAGTGTATAATTCAGCCTCAGATCTGAGCAGAGGATGCTTCTGTTACTCAGATGTACTGACCAAAAGGCTAAACCCAGTCCAGGCAGTACTCCTATTCATTTGGAAACGTGAAGTCCTAAGAGGGCAAAACCAGCTTGCCTTTCCTTAGCATATGTTCACTGTCTCAGCTTCAGGGAACGTCAGGGAGCAGTCAGACCAGGTCCATCACAAACGCCTGACCTCAGCCAGATCTCTTCTCTGAGACTCACAGGACATAGTATTTCCAAAACCAAACTTTAGATCTTCCCCAACCTCATCTTCTTCCAGTGTTCCCTATCTCCATAAATGCCACCAGCATGCAATAAGTAGCTCAATCTAGAAAACTAGGAGTTATCTGACTCCTCCACTTCCCTAGGTTACATATCCCAGCCTTTATCAATTGTATCCATTTTACCTCCTAAATATCTCTCGAATATTCCCATTTTTCTCCATTTCCATTAGAATAACAGTAGTCCAAGCTAAGGTCATCCTTCTCCTGTAATACATCATAGCTTCCTAACTGATAGACCAGCATCCATATTGCAACCCTTCTTCATACAATCTATTCTCCCCTGTATAGCCAGAGACGTCCTTCCAAAAGTCAAATCTGATATCACTACCCATCCCACCTAAAGCCCTACAGTGGATTGCTATTGCTCCTAGAATCAAGACCACACTGCTTCCTGGGTTACACCACCTGGCTTTGTCCCCAGCTAGTTCACATCATGTGCCTCTCCTCTTCCTTTCTCCACCACATTTACCTCTCCTGCTTCCTCACCCCACAAGCTTTGGCACATTCTATGTCTCCTTTCTGGAACACTTTACCTGCCTCTTCCTCTAGCTTTCTGCCTATGCTCAGGTTCCCTGGAAAGCCAGGTCTGAGGCAATGACTGAATGCTGATGTTGTGTTTACCGAAGTGCAACCCCGCGCGGGAGGGTGGGGGAAAGAGCGATGGAGGGAAGGATGAGAAGCAATGCAAAGTGACACGTACCTGCTGTGGGCCACAGCTTCCCAAGGTGGGTCCTTTGGTGGATGGACCCACATGGCTATGAGGGACATCTCAGAAAGGCTGTACAGGCACACATGACATCATGCCGTAAACAATTCATCATAAAAAGGGAGAGAGGGAGGAGAAGGAATGGATTTGCCCAGCTCTTCCAAGGTCTCTTTTTCCTCATTACTCACATTTTTTCCCCAGAGGGAGTTAATTCACTCTTAGTTTCAGACTGTGACTTCCAGCCTCATTAATGGGGGAGCCAGGCCCCTGCTCCATGGTATGCTATTTTATCCAAATTTTGCAGTAATGGGAAAAAAATAAAAGGCAGAGACTCAGGGTGCATGCCTCATTAGACTGGCTGTAGGAGGCAGCCAAGGGGCAGAGCCTGGCAAAGGCTCACCCCCGGGCACAAGGTCAGCCAAGGTCGCAGCCTCATTAGGTTGCACAGCGGAGCATCCGGTAAGTGGGGATACACACCTAGGATGTGGCTCTACCCCTGGCAACCATCATAACGGTATTTACAACCATTCTAAGGACACAGAAAAATTCTTCATAGCATAATATTAAGGAAAATACTGTATAAAACTGTGTATAAATTATATTTCAGTTATATTGTTTATGTTAGAATTTTTTTCCCAAAAGCATATGTTACCTTTATAGTTTTTTTTTTTTTAATAGAAAAAGCATGCATTACCTTTATGGTTTATTTTAAATAGAAGAAAATAGTATCTCAAGAAGAGGGGTCAACAAATTCCACAGTAATCCCTCAAGAAAGTGCAAGACATGGAGGGACCAGGAACACCCTGGGCAGCCAGATCCCTGGGAGACGAGGGGAGGGCAGAGTTCTGCAGCCCAGTTAGTAAGTTGTGGCCATTTTCCAAAGAATCTTGTATCTCCAAGGCCTTAGCTTCCCTAGGTGTATATTTTAAAGATCTTCACTGGGATATAACAAAGAGAAAGTGAGGACATGTGCATCTGAAAGCTGACTCAGAAATTCTGATGCTTTCCCTATATTTCTTTTCTAACCGCTGCCACATGGGAA